>NW_026970277.1:0-337688 GCF_028390025.1 Pseudophryne corroboree | reverse complement strand
ACAGTGGCATTACAGGTTGAGTATCCCTTATCCAAAATGCTTGGGACCAGAGGAATTTTGGATATCGGATTTTTCTGTATTTTGGAATAATTGCATACCATAACGAGATATTATGGTGATGGGACCTAAATCTAAGCACAGAATGCATTTATGTTTCATATACACCTTATACACACAGCCTGAAGGTCATTTTAGCCAATATTTTTTATAACTTTGTGCATTAAACAAAGTGTGTGTACATTCACAGAATTCATTCATGTGTCATATACACCTTATACACACAGTCTGAAGTTCATTTAATACAATATTTTTAATAACTTTGAGTATTAAACAAAGTTTGTGTACACTGAGCCATCAAAAAACAAAGGTTTCACTATCTCAGTCTCACTCAAAAAAGTCTGTATTTCGGAATATTCCGTATTTCGGAATATTTGCATATGGGATACTCAACCTGTATTACTTTTTTCTGCTACTGGTTCTTTAACCTATGCAAACAAGCATCTGACTTGCCTTTCCTATTGCTTTGTTACATTGCTCACCTGAAATAGTAATACTTAGATAGCTTTCCTCTTGCCATTATAATGCCCTTAATATTATAGTTAGCCTTTGCATTTTTGAGACGTGTATGATTTTGCATTTTTTGGCATTAAATGTTGCCATGTTCTTGACCATTCCTCTAGTCCAGGGGCAGAACTGCCAGAGACAACGGAGTCAGTTGCCGCCGGGCTCCAGCCCTGAAGGGGCTCCAGCCCTAAAGGGGCTTCCTCCATTGCCCCCCGGCTGTTACGTGCCCTTCCTACTAAATAGACAAAGGCGCTACCAGCAGGGTCTCGCAGTTTTTACATTCCATGCCGTAAAACCCTTCTTTCAACCTTTTTCAAGACCCAGCCCAGCAGCCTCGCCGCTGCCACCACCGCTAGCTGCAGCACTGCCAGCGGTGGGGTGCCCCTGCTTCTTCTCACACCACAGATAGCTGGGCAGCACTGCAACTGCCTGCCTGATTGCTCCGCCCCCTTCCGGCTCCCAAGCACCTCTGCTGCCCAGTGATCCAGGAGCCTGCTGCTAGGAAGAAGTGGCCGAGCTTCAGCAAGCGAGTCTGGACACTGGCGGAGGAAGCCATGATAACCAGATAATGGGGAGTGGAGAGCCAGTTCCAAGGTAATACTTTATACAGCTGGTTGAGATCCTGGTCGGTGGATATGGATTCCAAGAAAACCCTGGAGGTGCTTCCTTTCAAGGGAGACACTCTCTTTGGAGAAGACCTCAATAAGATTGTAGCTGATCTGGCTACTGCTAAAACAGCTTGCCTACCTCGTATGACTCCTACCACGCAGAAGGCTAAAAGTACTTTCCCTTGGCCCTTTCATCCCTCAGGTAAAGCGTACCCAAGGTCAGGCATACCCAAAGCAAGCTCATGCTTCCAGACCTGCCAAGCCCAGACTGAAGCAAGCCTGGGCTGCCCATCAGCCTGCTTCCAAAACGGACAAGCCTGCCGCATGACGGTACAGGCCTCCCTCTGGGGGATCCCAGGGTGGGGGGCCCGACTTCTAGGTTTGGCATAGAAAGGTATAATTCTAAGCTAGAGAATTCTGTTTGGAGCTCACCTTGTACTTTGTGAAGAAATAATCAGCATTGTGGCTGAGCAGATACATGTAGTGTGTGGCTGCAAACTGCATGGATCTGCTGCGTTGTAATGCTGATACTTTTTTTTTGCAAAGTACCAATAGCTTCATATAATGTTCACAATTTTTATGCAGGATCAAATAGCTCAATAGGTAGGGTGTTTGATTAGAATTCAACAGGTTATAGGTTTGAATCCTGGGTATGGTAGTTTGAGATGTGTTATTTAATAAAGTATGTTGTTCTGACTGCTGGGATATCATACTAAATAAATGGAGTTGATCAAATTTTTTTTTAAATTTTTTTTAAACTAGGGACAATTTCCAGATACTTTTCTTTATAACTGAGATTGCCCCCTGGAACTTCACATCAGTTGACAACTATGCATGAGTGGGCAGTGCTTGCTCTGGATCTGCCCACCCATTTATGTGCCGTCATAAAAGAAAGCACAACTGACAGTTATCCTGGGCGTACACTACACAATTATCTGTCAGGCTATCTATCCAGTCTGGATGGGTGGAATGAAAATCTGGTAATGTATAGTAGCAAATGTCAATTAACCATTTGCTCCCAAACACTAGAAAAGTGGTCAAAAATGGTCATTACACAAATTGGTTAAACCCAAAATTTAACCAATTTGTTTAGGGGACCATGTTTGTCCATTTTCTAGTGTTTGAGAGTAAATCGTTGATGGTCATTTGCTCACATAGATAACCGGATTTCTATTCCAACCAGCCAGTGTTGGAGATATGGTCTGCCAGATTACATAATGCATACCAGAGCCATAACTAGACTTTTTGGTGCCCTGTGACAGAGAATTATATGCCCCCCCCCCTCCCCTCCCCATTTTTGCAATATGGACAAAAGGCGCATGCCTTGTGGGGAAGGGGCATAACAAGATTGGTCTCAGAGAAAGCACATGAGATATGAAGATATATCTATCTAGTATACTTGACACTCAATGGTTTGTGGTATTGCCGGGGTGCCCTCCTTAACTGCATATACAGTCACACATGGGGTGTTTGGGCAAATGGCATATCAGCAGTCAGCACTAACTGGTGACATGCCATTTGTAAAAGTAAGCCATGTGTGACTAATATATAAACATACTTTATTAAATAACACCTCAAACTATCATACCCAGGATTCAAATCTATAACCTGTTGAATTCTAATCAAACACCCTACCCATTGAGCTACTTGATCCTGCATCTATTCTAACCTCCAAAAACAGATTCAGTTGCATTTTCCAGCGTGTTTTGTTTGCAAATGTCTTACATCGACAAACTTAATTAGTACTATTTTGCAAATAGGGTTACATTGTCGCAACATTGTGTTCCCTAATTGCTTGATTTTTTAAATGCAACAATTGATAAAGACACCTGATAATTGCTCTGTGGAGTGTTATTTTGTGTCTACTTCTTATCTACATTTAATTCCCTACCTCTAATCAAGGCATTTTTAAATGCTGGGGGCTGCCAGGACGTGAGGCCTACCTAGACTTTAGATCGGAATTTGAATGTACTTGTGAACTAACTTAATTTCCTACTTCTAAATTCATTCCTAAATTCACTACTTACATTAATCCTGTAGTTGGGCATTTTGAGCCTTCAATTGTGGGTATTGTTTTGTGTCCAGACCAGCAGCTGGTGGTGTGCATTTGCTGGAAAGGCATCGAAGACCTCCGATATGCTGCATCTCCTGATGTGTGTCTCCCTCAAGTGGCTGTCAGCAAATGCATGCTAGACACCCCATTCCAAGCTGATTGTGACATCACGGAACATGCATCATAGAACAGGCATGCTAGAATATGGGTCTTCAACCTGCGACCCTCCAGCTGCTGTGGAACTACATATACCAGCATGCCCTGCCTCAGTTTTAGCATACCTTAATAACAAAACTGTGGCAGGGCATGCTGGGATGTGTAGTTTCACAGCAGCTGGAGGGCCACAGGATGAAGACCCATGTGCTAGAGCCAAGCCGCAGGTACATTGAATGCTAGCAAGCTGAATGTTTAAATCCTTTTTGTTCCGCAGCATTCCAATGCGGAAGATTCCATGGAACCAGAGATTATTCCATTGAGAAGGACATGCTGCCTGGATGACTGCACTGTGCAAATTAAATCACGGAGCCAGTTGGCTTGTGGGTGGCTCTGGTGACTGGGTGGTTGGGTGGGCGGTGTGTCAGAGGTGGAGCACATGCAAATGAATGTGTATCATCCTGCTAGTGAGAGTGAAAACTCATGCAGGAGTGTGCCTGCTTGTCAGTGGGTTATGCACCTTGCCAGGCGTCAAATCTACATGGAGCAGCTGGAGGGGACAAGAGCAGGTTTCCAAAATATAGATAGAAGAGCATATATGCTGGCGCATTCTCCATGATTGTGTCAGCTTATGTTTTGGTGCACTGCACTTTCCTCCACTAAGTTTTAGCCATTTTGGTTAAACGCAAGTGTAGTTGCTTCTCGCCCTTTTGGCTGTGATCTTGTATCGTGGTTGAAGATTCTGCTGGAGGGATTGTTTTCTTCATTGACGAGAGACTGAAGATATTACAGGATGGACGGCTTGGGAACACTATCTGTTTTTCAGTTGTGGAAGAGTTGAAAGACAGCTTTTCCTTGCCAATATCTCTCTTTTGCAAAGAGCTACGCATTGGAAAATTCAGGGCTATACCGTGTAGATGAAGCACTAACAGGAGGCTTTAAAATTTTCATTCTAGTTTCCTTCGTTTGGGAGAAAAATGCAAAGGTACAAGACAGCTTTTCCTTGCCAATATCTCTCTTTTGCAAAGAGCTGCACATTGGAAAATTCAGGGCTATGCCGTGTAGATGATGGCCTAACAGGAGGCTTTAAAATTTTCTTTCTAGTGTCCTTCGTTTGGGAGAAAAATGCAAAGGTACAAGACAGCTTTTCCTTGCCAATATCTCTCTTTTGCAAAGAGCTACGCATTGGAAAATTCAGGGCTATGCCGTGTAGATGATGGCCTAACAGGAGGCTTTAAAATTTTCTTTCTAGTGTCCTTCGTTTGGGAGAAAAATGCAAAGGTACAAGACAGCTTTTCCTTGCCAATATCTCTCTTTTGCAAAGAGCTACGCATTGGAAAATTCAGGGCTATACCGTGTAGATGAAGCACTAACAGGAGGCTTTAAAATTTTCATTCTAGTGTCCTTCGTTTGGGAGAAAAATGCAAAGGTAACTTGTGCCATCGCCACTCTGCTCCTTGTGCCGCCTTGGCGGTTTACATGAGCCACTGCGGTGACGTTGTCTGACTGGATCAGAACCGGTTGGTCGCAAAGTAAGGTCTCCGCTTGACGTAGGGCATTGTATATGGCCCCTAGTTTCAGGATGTTGATGTGAAGACAAGTCTCTTGACTTGACAAAAGACCTTGGAAATTTCTTCCCTGTGTGACTGCTCCCCAACCTTGGAGGCTTGCATCTGTGGTCACCAGGATCCAGTCCTGAATGCCGAATCTGCGTCACTCGAGAAGGTGAGCACTCTGCAGCCACCACAGGAGTGATACCCTGACCCTGGGGGACAGGGTGATCAACCAATGCATCTGTAAATGTGACCCAGACCACTTGTCCAGTAGGTCCCATTGGAAAGTCCTCGCATGGAACCTGCCGAATGGAATGGCTTTGTATGATGCCACCATCTTTCCCAGGACTCGAGTGCAGTGATGCACTGACACAAGTTTTGGTTTCAATAGGTTCCTGACAAGAGTCATGAGTTCCTGGGCCTTTTCTATCGGGAGATAAACCCTCTTCTGGTCTGTGTCCAGAATCATGCCCAAGAAAGACAGACGAGTCGTAGGAACCAACTGCGACTTTGGGATATTGAAAATCCAGCCGTGTTGCTGTAACACTTTCAGTGAAAGTGATACGCTGTTCAGCAACTGCTCTCTTGATCTCGCTTTTATGAGATCGCTCAAGTACGGGATAATTGTGACACATTGCTTGCGCAGGAGAACCATCATTTCCACCATTACCTTGGTGAAAATTCTCTGGGCCGTGGAGAGACCAAACAGCAACGTCTGAAATTGGCAATGACAGTCCTGTACCGCAAATCTGAGGTACGACTGATGAGATGGATAAATTTGGACATGAAGGTATGCATCCTGTACACAAATGCGGACAACAGGTGTCAAGCCGTGTGTTGCCTTTGTCAAGCTGTAATAAGTAGGGGTAAGGACGTTAACCACCTCAGAACATCCTCCCTTATACGTCACCTGCAGCACATTAATCATAAGTCAGTGACAAGTTCAAAAACTTTGGATGACAGCGGAAGCAGTCCACTGACCACTAAATCCCTTCCTCTTGTAACCAAGCTCCTGCAAACCACACCACCAACTCCCTCAGTGTCAATTTCCTCCTTAGACAGGAGAGCCAATAGTCCTGCAGGCCATGTCACTGGCAAGTCTGACGAGTCCTCTCCTGCCTGGGATTCCTCCGATGCATCCTTGAGTGTAACGCCTACTGCTGCTGGCGCTGCTGTTGTTGCTGCTGGGAGTCGATCGTCATCCCAGAGGGGAAGTCGGAAGACCACTTGTACTACTTCCAGTAGGCAATTGACTGTCCAACAGTCCTTTGCGAGGAAGATGAAATATCACAGCAGTCATCCTGCTGCAAAGCGGATAACTCAGGTCTTGTCAGCCTGGGTGGTGAGAAACGTGGTTCCGGTATCCATCGTTAATTCAGAGGCAACTAGAGACTTGATTGAGGTACTGTGTCCCCGGTACCAAATGCCATCTAGGTTCCATTTCTCTAGGCAGGCGATACCGAAAATGTACACAGACCTCAGAAAAAGAGTCACCAGTGTCCTAAAAAATGCAGTTGTACCCAATGTCCACTAGTCCACATGTCCGTGGTTAAGTGGAGCAGGGCAGACTCAGGACTATATGACTGTGACAGCCCACTGGGTAGATGTATTGCCTCCCGCAGCAAGAACAGCAGCGGCGGCACCAGTAGCAGCATCTCGCAAATGCCAACTCGTTCCTAGGCAGGCTACGCTTTGTATCACCGCTTTCCATAAGAGGCACACAGCTGACAACCTCTTACGGAAACTGAGGAACATCATCGCAGAATGGCTTACCCCAATTTGACTCTCCTGGGGATTTGTGACATCGGACAACGCCACCAATATTGTGCGTGCATTACATCTGGGCAAATTCCAGCACGTCCCATGTTTTGCACATACATTGAATTTGGTGGTGCAGAATTATTTAAAAAACGACAGGGGCGTGCAAGAGATGCTGTCGGTGGCCCGAAGAATTGCGGGCCACTTTCTGCATTCAGCCACCGCGTGCCGAAGACTGGAGCACCACCAAACATTCCTGAACCTGCCCTGCCATCCTCTGAAGCAAGAGGTGGTAACGAGGTGGAATTCAACCCTCTATATGCTTCAGAGGATGGAGGAGCAGCAAAAGGCCATTCAAGCCTATACATCTACCCACGATATAGGCAAAGGAGGGGGAATGCACCTGACTCAAGCGCAGTGGAGAATGATTTCAACGTTGTGCAAGGTTCTGCAATCCTTTGAACTTGCCACACGTGAAGTCAGTTCAGACACTGCCAGCCTGAGTCAGGTCATTCCCCTCATCAGGCTTTTGCAGAAGAAGCTGGAGACATTGAAGGAGGAGCTAAAACAGAGCGATTCCGCTAGGCATGTGGGACTTGTGGATGGAGCCCTTAATTCGCTTAACCAGGATTCAATCTGTTGAAATCAGAGCAATAAATTTTGGCCACCGTGCTCGATCCTAGATTTAAAACCTACATTGTATCTCTCTTTCCTGCAGACACAAGTCTGCAGAGGTTCAAAGACCTGCTGGTGAGAAAATTGTCAAGTCAAGCGGAACGTGACCCGTCAACAGCTCCTCCTTCACATTCTCCCGCAACTGGGGGTGCGAGGAAAAGGCTAAGAATTCCGAGCCCACCCGCTGGCGGTGATGCAGGGCAGTCTGGAGTGAGTGCTGACATCTGGTCCGGACTGAAGGACCTGGCAACGATTACTGACATGTCGTCTACTGTCACTGCATATGATTCTGTCACCTTTGAAAGAATGGTGGAGGATTATATGAGTGACCGCATCCAGGTAGGCACGTCAGACAGTCCGTATGTATACTGGCAGGAAAAAGAGGCAATTTGGAGGCCCTTGCACAAACTGGCTTTATTCTACCTAAGTTGCCCTCCCTCCAGTGTGTACTCCAAAAGAGTGTTTAGTGCAGCCGCTCACCTTGTCAGCAATCGGCGTACGAGGTTACTTCCAGAAAATGTGGAGAAGATGATGATCATCAAAATGAATTATAATCAATTCCTCCGTGGAGACATTCACCAGCAATTGCCTCCAGAAAGTACACAGGGATCTGAGATGGTGGATTCCAGTGGGGACGAATTAATAATCTGTGAGGAGGGCGATGTACACAGTGAAAGGGGTGAGGAATCGGAGGATGATGAGGTGGACATCTTGCCTCTGTAGAGCCATTTTGTGCAAGGAGAGATTGATTGCTTCTTTTTTGGTGGGGGTCCAAACCAACCAGTCATTTCAGTCAGCCGTGTGGCAGACCCTGTTGCTGAAATGATGGGTTCGTCAATGTTTTTCTTTTCAATCTAAGCCCCTGCAGTTTTCTGTAAGAATCTGCTTCGCTATGATGATCAACAAGTCACAAGGGCAAACACTCAGGGCTGGAGGCGTAGATCTTAGGACCAGCTGCTACAAGGATGGCAAAGGTGTCACTATCATTTGTGACACCCAGAGAGGCAGCGAGGGAGATTGTAATGCAGTGCGCGCAGATAAGCAGCGCAATGGTAAAATGGAGGCATGGTCTCATAGGTAGGGGTGTGGCCTGTTGGCCTGAATCTCCATTTTGTTGCTCCGGGTATCCCGGGGGTTGAGTGCTGCACCCGGGGACTAGTGTGTGAGTGGTGCTGGCTCCTGCACAGTGACAGAAACTGGGTGTTGCACGTAATGTCACAGTGAAACACCCATATTCTGTCACTGAAGAGGAGCCAGCACTTTGGTGTCACCCCCCTTGGCGGGTGACACTCGGGTGTGGGCCGCAACCCCGTTGTGATGCCACTGACCCATGGGAAGCTTTACGTGGCTTACCCATGTGTTAGTAGCCCCAAGCATCTTTTGTGTTAGTCCCTGAAGAAAAACTTCAAATATTTACAAATAAATTTTGTAATCAATGGGCCTAATTCAGTAAGGATTGCAAATTCTGCTAAGTAACAGAATTTGCAATCCTTTGGTTCGCATGCTGGGGCCACCCAGCATGCCGCCTCCCTTCTTGACCACGCTGAAATTGCAGTCGCAGTGCAGTTCAGCGTGATCATAAAAAATGGGTTAGCCTCCTGTTGGTGCAGACTGTATGTGTGCGCAGGAAGCCGCCACCATTTTTGTGATCGCAGCTGCTGCATGTGATGTCATGCAACCGCTCTGACCACGCCTCCTGTTTCTCCGTTGCCGACCCCATTTTGAAGCCCTGCCCACGCACCGCTCCATCTCCGACTTGGAAATGGAGTGTTGCTGACCCCCCCCCCCCCAGCACCGATTGACAGTCAGAGGCGATCGCATAAACTGCGGGGTGCCGCAGAAAATGCAGGCGCATGCGTATGCTCTTAGCAATTTTTGCAGTTGGACTGCTTATTGCGATTGCAATCCAACCTGAATCAGGCTCTATTACCTATCACAATGCACTGCGGGTAGTACAAAATGGGGTTAATATAAGAGAAAACCCCCCAGAGCTGTGCTCCTTAACTGTCCCTGGTGGCTAGTGGAGCAGCTGCCCAGTAATCAGTGTCCACGCCAGTGCGCACATGGCCCGCCCCCTACAGCCACGCTGGATCACGGTATAGTGTTGGCACAGAAGTCCCTTACCTCCCTTTCATCAGCGGCCTCGTGATCCCGGAGGGCGGTGTGTGTGTGACTGACCTTAGGAAGAAACCGGAGCCTCCGCTGCAGTGACCCAGCAACCAGGGCGCGGGAGTATACTGCGCCGCTGGGAGTGATGGAGCTGCAGTAAAGATGTCTATTAGACCTAGCCTGCTGCAGCCCTTGTAGATTCTTATAAAAAAAAGTTCTTCTTTTCTTGTCAAAATTAATAGCTAAGAATAGGCTGCCTGAGGCAGCCCCCTCTTAAGTGGCCTGCTACTGAAGGCACCAACTACAAACTGAGCTCCCTGTTCATGGAAGCGAGGTTATAGAGGAGGGAGCGCTGAGCATCTTGGGAACAGTCAAAAGCTTTGAGCCTGTTGGTGCCTCAGATCAAGATCCTACTCTACACCCCAATGTGAATCCTTGTGGAGTCCAGTGTACCCCACAGAAGAAATGAATGTGTCACACCCATTGGCAGCAACATTAGAATAGCTGCTGATGGGCACAATTGAGAAAGGAAGGGGGGAAAACATTTGAATCCAGCACATATATGTAATTTGAATATGTAATTTGTACCTTCCTACTTTAAAATGTAATGGATGAACCTCACCCTGTGAGAACTATCTTCATGATCAAGAGATCTCATACGCAAGAAAAGCATGTGCTGGGATAGGGCTGTGGAGGGCGGCTGCTCGGGCACACACCCGTCAAGTTAAGGAGATTCAACTGAGGAAGCACAAGGGAACTGCAGGGAGACCACATATTTTCAGATGAACATGAGAGGGCGGAAGGCTGCCTAATACTGAAGCACCCTCAAACATCAAACCATATGCAACAACTAGTACAAGCATTCCTGGGGAAAGGTCTGCAGCAGACGGATTTGCATACGGTGATGTCATCCAAGCAATGGGCATAGTTGGCTGCAACCCTCGTCTGCATATGAAAAGAGAAAATAGTCACGCAGGGCATGGCGGCCTTTGTGGGGTTGCGCTTGGATGACCCCTAGATCGCTTTATACACCCCCATCAGTGTGGGGCTCATGTTGGCCATGCCCAAGCCCCTGAAGCATTCAAGCTGATTTCTTGCAGCAGCTGGACCCAGTAACAGCTCCAGAGTTGCTCTACAAGACAAGTAAAAGGGTGTGAGCCCTGCAGCACCACCTGTAGTTTGCATACACACATATATAGGACAGCATCTCTTATATGCCCCAGGGGCAATAAAATAGTAGCCTTATCTAGGGTATCCGTCCATGCCGCTACAGCACTACACACCCAGGCCGACGCAATTGCCGGTCTGAGTAAGGTACCTGAATGTGTATAAATGGACTTCAGGGTAATCTCCTGTTTGCGGTCAGCAGACTCTTTGAGGGTAGCCGTATCCTGGGACGGGAGGGCTACCTTCTTGGATAAGCGTGTTAATGCTTTGTCCACCCAAGGGGAGGATTCCCATCGTAACCTATCCGTTGATGGGAAAGGGGAATCCTTTTGGAAATCTGCAGGAGATTCCCAAGCTTTTTCACATAACTCGTTCAGCTCGTGTGAGGGGGGAAAGGTTACCTCAGGCTTCTTTCCCTTGTACATATGTACCCTCTTGTCAGGGATAGGGGGCTCCTCTGTGATGTGCAAAACATCTTTTATTGCCATAATCATATATCAAATGTATTTTGCCAATTTTGGCTGTAACTTTGCATCATCGTAATCGACACTGGAGTCAGAATCCGTGTCGGTATCTGTGTCAACAATCTGGATAGTGGGCGCTTATGAGACCCTGACAGTCCCTGCGACATAGGATTAGGCATTGGTTGAGACCCTGACTGTCCCAAAGCTTCTGCCTTGTCTAATCTTTTGTGCAATGAGTTTACACTAGCATTTAAAACATTCCACATATCCATCCAATCAGGTGTCGGCGGAGACACCACGTTCATTTGCTCCCGCTCCTCTCTAATATAGCCTTCTTCCTCAGACATGTCGACACACGCGTACCGACACACCACACACACAGGGAATACTTTTACTGAAGACATTTCCCCCACAAGGCCCTTTGCCCTTTGGAGAGACAGAGAGAGAGTATGCCAGCACATACCCCAGCGCTATATAACCCAGGAATAGCACAGTAACTTAATGTTTGAACAATCGGTGAGGGGGAACATCTTGAAACCCCAGTTTGTACCCTTGGGACACTATTTGTAAAACACATGAGTCCATGTCCGAATGAATCCAGAACTGACTGAAGAGTTTTAGACGTGCCCCCACTGGTGCGGGCTCCTGCAAGAGAGCCCCAGCGTCATGCAGTGGATTTGGCAGAAGCAGAGGATGATCTCTGCTCCTGCGATCTTGAAGAGGATGCAGACCTCTTCTCTCTTCTCCTTCCTCTACCTGCAAAGAAAGGGGAATCTTAACTTCTTGCATATCTATTGGGCCGAAATGACTGCATCAGATAATGATGCGTCTTCATCCGTTGGGAGGGAACATAGGGCAAGAAGGTTGACTTACCTGCGGGAGCTGCCGAGATCAAATTAACTAGGCAGTCACCAAACAAGGCTTCACCTTCATAGGGAAGAGACTCCCTTTCTTCTTGGAGTCAGCATCAGCATTCTCTTGGTGAATCCACAATGCCCTCCTATCCGACACTGCCATGAAATTGGCCCGTGAACTCAAGAGTCCTATATCCCTTGCAGTCTCACGTAAGTATGCTGCAGTGTCCTTGATATGATACAACGTAAGGAGTATCCCATCTCTCCAGGGTATCTATATCGGATGACAAGGTATTCGACCAATTCTTGAATACTACTACTCACCCATGCACATGTAATGGCAGGTCTAAGTAATGTACCCGTGGTTACATAACTAGAAATAATGTAGCTTCCTGCATACGATCCGCTGGATTTGTGACAGGGCCCCGTGCAGAACAGGGGGTGACTCCCACTTTATTCTGTCCGCGGCGGGAAATGAATAAACAACCAGAATCCTTTTGGGGATTTGAAACCATCTTGTCGAGCTGGCCCAGACTTTCTCAAACAGAGATGGAGGAACGTTACATCAGCTTTCATTATATATCTATATATACATACATATAGACCCCTTTGTCAGGAACAGCAGGGTCTTCAGTGATTTTAATATGTCCTTAATATCCACAATCATGTACTGAATGCTCCTTGCCAATATTGGATCTAATCAGGAAACATTATGGTCGACATAAGTATCAGTATCCGTGTCAGTATCAGTGTGTAGTAACTGGGCAAAATAACATTTTTGCGACCCAGCGGGGCCTGAGGGAAAAGAAACATAGCCATGAATATCACATCTATTCTCTAAGTCTGTGTCTGGGACACAGATTTATCCAACCTTACTCTGATATTACTGAAACATTTACCCAGTCAGTTATTGGTGGTGCCAACAGGGCCACCATCATATGTCTGCATTCCTAATATAGTTTCCTCTTGGGAAAAACATTCAGCCACCGACATGTTGACACACATATACCAAGTACCCACAGACACACCGGCTTATGGGGGACAGACCGTCAGTAAATCTGTCAGAGGGACACAGAGGATTTTTCAGCTCACAACCCAGCGCCAAAAGTACACAGTCTGGGAAATAATAAACTCTATAGTGATAGACTTGTAATGCTCTAAAGATGTTCTGGTGAGGTGAGGAAGAAGCCCCGCCGCAGTAATGGCGCGTATCTGTCCCGCTCAGAAATAATTAATTACGCTAGCGGGGTAAGGACAGTGCCCAGGCACTAATGTCCACTTTTTCCAGCCTTTTGTGAGGAATTTATGCTGCCCAGGGTGCCCCCCCCCCCCCGTGCCCTGCACCCTGCAGTGCCTGTGTTTGTGTGGGAGCATGGCGCGCAGCGTTCCGCTCGCTGCTCGGTACCTCAGAATGCCGTCACTGAAGAAGAAGTCTTCTGTTCTTCTGCTACTCACCTGTCTTCTGGCTCTGTAAGGGGGTGACGGCAGGCTGCGGGAGTGTGCATCTAGGCGTACCCAGCGATCAGCACCCTCAGGAGCTAATGGTGTCCTGTCAGCCTGAAGCAGAGCCATTGAACTCACTAGAAGTTGGTCATACTTCTCTCCCCTAAGTCCCACGAAGCAGGGAGACTGTTGCCAGCAGCCTCCCTGAAAATAAAAAAAACTAACAAGTCTTTTCAGAGAAACTCAGTAGAGCTCCCCTGTAGTGCATCCAGTATCACTGCGCACAATACTAAAACTGGAGTCTGGAGGAGGGGCATAGAGGGAGGAGACAGTTCACACCCTTTGAAAGTCTTAAAGTGCCCATGTCTCCTGCGGATCCCGTCTATACCCCATGGTTCTTAATGTGACCCCAGCATCCTCTAGGACGTATGAGAAAACAAATAACGCACACACGAGGAGGAGAGAACTAAGGAAGCTATAAGGAGAAGAGGGGAGGGAGGGGGGGTTGAAAGGTAAGGTAGTAAAGGCATATTGGATAAACTACAACCTTATACATATTCATTAATGTACCAGTAGTTAGAAGTAGAAGAGCTCTAACAGAAACCACAAAGCTTATCTAAAGCCACACCACACTGGATATGCCCAATCTCATTTGATTTTTGAAGCAAAGCAGTATTGGACTTTGTTAATACATGGATGGGAGACTGCTTGGTAGTATCAGATTCTTTAGGTGTTTTTAAACTACCAACACCATTTTCTTGGTACATTTAATTTTTACATGTATTCTTTTATGTACCAGAAGTTAGAAGTAGAAGAGCTGTAACAGAAACCACCAGCTCATCTACAGCCACAGCACACTGGATTTGCCCAATCTCTCCTGATCATGGAAGCTGAGCAGTGTTGGTCCTGGTTTTAGTACTTGGATGGGAGACCACAAGGAAATACCAGGAGCTGTGTGTATTTTTACAATACTAACACCGTTCTCTTGATGCATTCCATTTTGAAACATTGGGGCAGATCTATTAAGCCTGGTGAACTGATAAAGTGCAAGGTGATAAAGTACCAGCCAGTCAGCTCCTAACTGTCATTTTTCAAACCCAGCCTGTGACATGGCAATTAGGAGCTGATTGGCTGGTACTTTATCACCATGCAAATTATCATTTCACCAGGTTTAATAAATCGGCTGCTTACTCATTTATGTACGAGTAGTTAGAAGTAGAAGAACTCTAACAGAAACCACTAAGCTCATCTACAGCCACACCACACTGTATATGCCCAATATCACCTGATTTTAGGCCTGGTTTGTTCTTGGATGTGAGACCACCTGGGAATACCAGGTGCTGTAGGTAGTTTTATACTACCAACACCGTTCTCTTGATGCATTCCATTTTGAAACATTGGGGCAGATCTATTAAGCCTGGTGAACTGATAAAGTGCAAGGTGATAAAGTACCAGCCAGTCAGCTCCTAACTGTCATTTTTCAAACCCAGCCTGTGACATCGCAATTAGGAGCTGATTGGCTGGTACTTTATCACCATGCAAATTATCATTTCACCAGGTTTAATAAATCGGCTGCTTACTCATTTATGTACGAGTAGTTAGAAGTAGAAGAACTCTAACAGAAACCACTAAGCTCATCTACAGCCACACCACACTGTATATGCCCAATATCACCTGATTTTAGGCCTGGTTTGTTCTTGGATGTGAGACCACCTGGGAATACCAGGTGCTGTAGGTAGTTTTATACTACCAACACCGTTCTCTTGATGCATTATATTTTGAAACTTATTCATTGATGTACCAGTAGTTAGAAGTAGAAGTTAGAAACAGCAAAAATCATCTACAGCCGCATCACACTGGATATGTCCAATCTCATCTGATGTTGGAAGCTAAGCAGTGTTGTGCCTGGTTAGTTTTTGGATTTCAGGTCCTGCCTTCTGGTTTGGCCACGGCACCTCGGAATTTCACCAAGGTCATGGCCGTGATGACGACCCTTCACCATCGGTGGACCAGGGAGGAATCTCTCCTCCCGATAAACATTCTGGAATTGCGGGCAGGTTTCAATTCATTGACACTGGCCCTGCCTCTAGTACAGAACAGGCCTGTTCAAGTACAATCGGATAACGACACCACGGTAGTGTACAAAAATCATCAAGGCGGCACTCGAAATTGCATGGCAAAGCTGGAAGTATCAAAAATCCTCAGTTGGGTAGAACGTCATCTGCCAGCAATATCGGCAGTGTTCATTCCCGGAGTCCTCAACTGGGAAGCGGATTTCCTCAGTCGTCAGTACGTTCACGCTGGAGAGTGGAGAGGCCGCAGCAGAAATGTCTGCACTGGTGTCAGTAGGTGACTGAGGCAGGGATGACTGGGAGATAGTGGGTGACTGAAGCATGTATGACTGGGAGATAGTGGGTGACTGAGGCCGGGGTGACTGGGAAATAGTCAGTGACTAAGGCAGGGGTGATAGGGATATAGTGGATGACTGTGGCAGGGGTGACAGGGACAGTAGGAGACTGAGGCAGGGGTGACAGGGATAGTGGGTGACTGAGGCAGGGGTGATAGGGTGACAGTGGCTGACTGAGGCAGAGGTGACAGGGATAGTGGGTGACTGAGGTAGGGGTGATATGGAGATAGTGGTTGACTGAGGCAGGGGTGACAGAGATAGTGGGTGACTAAAGCAGGGGTGACTGGTATAGTGGGTGACTGAGGCAGGGGTCGCAGGTATAGTGGTTAACTGAGGCAGCGGTGACTGGGAGATAGTGGGTAACTGGGGCAGGGGTGACAGGGAAAGTGTGTGACTCAGGCAGGGGTGATAGGGAGATAGTGGGCAGCAGATCACTGCCTCGCTGACAGCAGCACATCCCTGCTTCACTGACAGCAGCACATCCCTGCCTCATTGACAGCAGCACATACCTGCCTCACTTATAGCAGCACATCCCTGCCTCACTGGCAGCAGCAGATCCCTGCCTCACTGGCAGCAGCAGATCACTGCTTCACTGACAGCAGCACATCCCTGCCTCACTGGCAGCAGCAGATCCCTGCCTTACTGACAGCTGTATATAGGGCCTAATTCAGACCTGATCTCTGCTGTGCATATTCACACAACAGGAGATCAGGTCTGAAGTGTGTGTGTGTGTGTGTGTGTGTGTGTGTGTGTGTGTGTGTGTGTGTGTGTGTGTGTGTGCTGGTGCCGCAGTGCGATCAGCATCTCTGCCCAGTGAGCGCCTCTGCCAACACATACTTATCTTGCATATGAGATCTCTTGATCATGAAGATAGTTCTCACAGGGTGAGGTTCATCCATTACATTTTAAAGTAGGAAGGTACAAATTACATATTCAAATTACATATATGTGCTGGATTCAAATGTTTTCCCCCCTTCCTTTCTCAATTGTGCCCATCAGCAGCTATTCTAATGTTGCTGCCAATGGGTGTGACACATTCATTTCTTCTGTGGGGTACACTGGACTCCACAAGGATTCACATTGGGGTGTAGAGTAGGATCTTGATCTGAGGCACCAACAGGCTCAAAGCTTTTGACTGTTCCCAAGATGCTCAGCGCCCCCTGCTCTATAACCTCGCTTCCATGAACAGGGAGCTCAGTTTGTAGTTGGTGCCTTCAGTAGCAGGACACTTAACAGGGGGCTGCCTCAGGCAGCCTATACTTAGCTATTAATTTTGACAAGAAAAGAAGAACTTTTTTTATAAGAATGTACAAGGGCTGCAGCAGGCTAGGTCTAATAGACATCTTTACTGCAGCTCCATCACTCCCAGCGGCGCAGTATACTCCCGTGCCCTGGTTGCTGGGTCACTGCAGCGGAGGCTCCGGTTTCTTCCTAAGGTCAGTCACACACACACCGCCCTCCGGGATCACGAGGCCGCTGATGAAAGGGAGGTAAGGGGCTTCTGTGCCCACACTATACCGTGATCCAGCGTGGCAGTAGGGGGCGGGCCGTGTGCGCACTGGCGTGGACACTGATTACTGGGCAGCCGCTCCACTAGCCACCAGGGACAGTTAAGGAGCACAGCTCTGGGGATTTTTCTCCTATATTAACCCCATTTTGTACTACCTGCAGTGCATTGTGATAGGTAATAGAGCCTGATTCAGGTTGGATTGCAATCACAATAAGCAATCCAACTGCAAAAATTGCTAAGAGCATACGCATGCGCCTGCATTTTCTGTGACTGTCAATCGGTGCGGGGGGGGGGGGGTCAGCAACACTCCATTTCAAAGTCGGAGATGGAGCGGTGCGGGGGCAGGGCTTCATCGGAGAAACAGGAGGCGTGGTCAGAGCGGCTGCATGACATCACATGCAGCCGTTGCGATCACAAAAATGGTGGCGGCTTCCTGCGCACACGTACAGTCTGCACCAACAGGAGGCTAACCCATTTTTTATGATCACGCTGAACTGCACTGAGACTGCAATTTCAGCGTGGTCAAGAAGGGAGGCGGCATGCTGGGTGGCCATGCCCTGTGATGGGTGGCCCCAGCATGCGAACCAAAGGATTGCAAATTCTGTTACTTAGCAGAATTTGCAATCCTTACTGAATTAGGCCATTGATTACAAAATTGTAAACAATATTTGAAGTTTTTCTTCAGGGACTAACACAAAAGATGCTTGGGGCTACTAACACATGGGTAAGCCACGTAAAGCTTCCCATGGGTCAGTGGCATCACAACGGGGTTGCGGCACACACCCGAGTGTCACCCGCCAAGTGGGGTGACACCAAAGTGCCGGCTCTTCTTCAGTGACAGAATATGGGTGTTTCACTGTGACATTACGTGCAACACCCAGTTTCTGTCACTGTGCAGGAGCCAGCACCACTCACACACTAGTCCCCGGGTACAGCCCCCAACCCCCGGGATACCCGCAGCAATAAAATGGTGATTCAGGCCACGCCCCTACCTATGAGACCATGCCTCCTTTTTACCATTGCGCTGCTTATCTGTGCGCACTGCATTACAATCTCCCTCGCCGCCTCTCTGGGTGTCACCAGTGATAGTGACACCTCTGCCATGCTTGTAGCAGCTGGTCCTAAGATCTACGCCTCCAGCCCTGAGTGTTTTCCCTTGTGACTTGTTGATCATCATAGCGAAGCAGATGCTTACAGAAAACTGCAGGGGCTTAGATTGAAAAGAAAAACATTGACGAACCCATCATTTCAGCGACAGGGTCTGCCACTCGACTGACTGAAATGACTGGTTGGTTTGGGCCCCCACCAAAAAAGAATCAATCAATCTCTCCTTGCACAAACTGGCTCTACAGAGGCAAGATGTCCACCTCATCATCCTCCGATTCCTCACCCCTTTCACTGTGTACATCCCCCTCCTCACAGATTATTAATTCGTCCCCACTGGAATCCACCATCTCAGATCCCTGTGTACTTTCTGGAGGCAATTGCTGGTGAATGTCTCCACGGAGGAATTGATTATAATTAATTTTGATGATCATCATCTTCTCCACATTTTCTGGAAGTAACCTTGTACGCCGATTGCTGACAAGGTGAGCGGCCGCACTAAACACTCTTTCGGAGTACACACTGGAGGGAGGGCAACTTAGGTAGAATAAAGCCAGTTTGTGCAAGGGCCTCCAAATTGCCTCTTTTTCTCCACCATTCTTTCAAAGGTGACAGAATCATATGCAGTGACAGTAGACGACATGTCAGTAATCATTGCCAGGTCCTTCAGTCTGGACCAGATGTCAGCACTCACTCCAGACTGCCCTGCATCACCGCCAGCGGGTGGGCTCGGAATTCTTAGCCTTTTCCTCGCACCCCCAGTTGCGGGAGAATGTGAAGGAGGAGCTGTTGACGGGTCACGTTCCGCTTGACTTGACAATTTTCTCACCAGCAGGTCTTTGAACCTCTGCAGACTTGTGTCTGCCGGAAAGAGAGATACAATGTAGGTTTTAAATCTAGGATCGAGCACGGCGGCCAAAATGTAGTGCTCTGATTTCAACAGATTGAATCCTGGTTAAGCAAATTAAGGGCTCCATCCACAAGTCCCACATGCCTAGTTGAATCGCTCTGTTTTAGCTCCTCCTTCAATGTCTCCAGCTTCTTCTGCAAAAGCCTGATGAGGGGAATGACCTGACTCAGGCTGGCAGTGTCTGAACTGACTTCACGTGTGGAAAGTTCAAAGGGTTGCAGAACCTTGCACAACGTTGAAATCATTCTCCACTGCGCTTGAGTCAGGTGCATTCCCCCTCCTTTGCCTATATCGTGGGCAGATGTATAGGCTTGAATGGCCTTTTGCTGCTCCTCCATCCTCTGAAGCATATAGAGGGTTGAATTCCACCTCGTTACCACCTCTTGCTTCAGATGATGGCAGGGCAGGTTCAGGAATGTTTGGTGGTGCTCCAGTCTTCGGCATGCGGTGGCTGAAGGCAGAAAGTGGCCCGCAATTCTTCGGGCCACCGACAGCATCTCTTGCACGCCCCTGTCGTTTTTTAAATAATTCTGCACCACCAAGTTCAATGTATGTGCAAAACATGGGACGTGCTGGAATTTGCCCAGATGTAATGCACGCACAATATTGGTGGCGTTGTCCGATGTCACAAATCCCCAGGAGAGTTCAATTGGGGTAAGCCATTCTGCGATGATGTTCCTCAGTTTCCGTAAGAGGTTGTCAGCTGTGTGCCTCTTATGGAAAGCGGTGATACAAAGCGTAGCCTGCCTAGGAACGAGTTGGCAATTGCGAGATGCTGCTACTGGTGCCGCCGCTGCTGTTCTTGCTGCGGGAGGCAATACATCTACCCAGTGGGCTGTCACAGTCATATAGTCCTGAGTCTGCCCTGCTCCACTTAACCACAGACAAGTGGACATTGGGTACAACTGCATTTTTTAGGACACTGGTGACTCTTTTTCTGAGGTCTGTGTACATTTTCGGTATCGCCTGCCTAGAGAAATGGAACCTAGAGGGTATTTGGTACCGGGGACACAGTACCTCAATCAAGTCTCTAGTTGCCTCTAAATTAACGATGGATACCGGAACCACGTTTCTCACCACCCAGACCTGAGTTATCCGCTTTGCAGCAGGATGACTGCTGTGATATTTCATCTTCCTCGCAAAGGACTGTTGGACAGTCAATTGCTTACTGGAAGAAGTACAAGTGGTCTTCCGACTTCCCCTCTGGGATGACGATCGACTCCCAGCAGCAACAACAGCAGCGCCAGCAGCAGTAGGCGTTACACTCAAGGATGCATCGGAGGAATCCCAGGCAGGAGAGGACTCGTCAGACTTGCCAGTGACATGGCCTGCAGGACTATTGGCTCTCCTGTCTAAGGAGGAAATTGACACTGAGGGAGTTGGTGGTGTGGTTTGCAGGAGCTTGGTTACAAGAGGAAGGGATTTAGTGGTTAGTGGACTGCTTCCGCTGTCATCCAAAGTTTTTGAACTTGTCACTGACTTATGATGAATGCGCTGCAGGTGACATATAAGGGAGGATGTTCCGAGGTGGTTAACGTCCTTATCCCTACTTATTACAGCTTGACAAAGGCAACACACGGCTTGACACCTGTTGTCCGCATTTGTGTACAGGATGCATACCTTCATGTCCCCATTTATCCACCTCATCAGGCGTAACTCAGATTTGCGGTACAGGACTGTCATTGCCAATTTCAGACGTTGCTGTTTGGTCTCTCCATGGCCCTGAGAATTTTCACCAAGGTAATGGCGGAAATGATGGTGCTCCTGTGCAAGCAAGGTGTCACAATTATCCCGTACTTGGGCGATCTCATAAAAGCGAGATCAAGAGAGCAGTTGCTGAACAGCGTATCACTTTCACTGAAAGTGTTACAGCAACACGGCTGGATTCTCAATATCCCGAAGTCGCAGTTGATTCCTACTACTCGTCTGTCTTTCTTCGGCATGATTCTGGACACAGACCAGAAGAGGGTTTATCTCCTGATAGAAAAGGCCCAGGAACTCATGACTCTTGTCAGGAACCTATTGAAACCAAAACAGGTGTCAGTGCATCACTGCACTCGAGTCCTGGGAAAGATGGTGGCATCATACGAGGCCATTCCATTCGGCAGGTTCCATGCGAGGACTTTCCAATGGGACCTACTGGACAAGTGGTCCGGGTCACATTTACAGATGCATTGGTTGATCACCCTGTCCCCCAGGGTCAGGGTATCACTCTTGTGGTGGCTGCAGAGTGCTCACCTTCTCGAGGGACGCAGATTCAGCATTCAGGGCTGGATCCTGGTGACCACAGACGCAAGCCTCCAAGGTTGGGGAGCAGTCACACAGGGAAGAAATTTCCAAGGTCTTTGGTCAAGTCAAGAGACTTGTCTTCACATCAACATCCTGGAACTAAGGGCCATATACAATGCCCTACGTCAAGCGGAGACCTTACTTTGCGACCAACCGGTTCTGATCCAGTCAGACAACGTCACCGCAGTGGCTCATGTAAACCGCCAAGGCGGCACAAGAAGCAGAGTGGCGATGGCACAAGCCACCAGAATTCTTCGCTGGGTGGAGAATCACGCAAGCGCACTGTCAGCAGTGTTCATTCCGGGAGTGGACAACTGGGAAGCAGACATCCTCAGCAGACACGACCTACATCCGGGAGAGTGGGGACTTCATCAGGAAGTCTTTGCACAGATTACAAGTCGGTGGGAACTGCCACAGATAGACATGATGCCGTCCCGGCTCAACAAAAAGCTACAGAGGTATTGCGCAAGGTCAAGAGACCCTCAGGCAGTAGCTGTAGACGCCCTAGTGACACCGTGGGTGTTCCGGTCGGTCTATGTATTTCCTCCTCTTCCTCTCATACCCAAGGTGTTGAGGATAATAAGACAAAGAGGAGTGAGAACAATCCTCATTGTTCCAGATTGGCCACGGAGGACCTGGTATCCGGATCTGCAGGAAATGCTCACAGAAGATCTGTGGCCTCTCCCTCTAAGACAGGACCTGTTGCATCAGGGGCCCTGTCTGTTCCAAGACTTACCGCGGCTGCGTTTGACGGCATGGCGGTTGAATGCCGGATCCTAGCATTCCGGTTGAGGTCATCCCTACGCTGATAAAGGCTAGGAAGGATGTAACGTTAAAACATTACACCGTATATGGCGAAATTATGTTTCTTGGTGTGAGGCCAGGAATGCTCCTACGGAAGAATTCCATCTGGGCCGTTTCCTTCACTTCCTACAAACTGGAGTGAATTTGGGCCTAAAATTAGGCTCTATTAAGGTCCAGATTTCGGCCTTATCCATTTTCTTTCAAAAAGAATTGGCTTCTCTTCCAGAAGTTCAGACTTTTGTAAAAGGAGTGCTGCATATTCAGCCTCCTTTTGTGCCTCCGGTGGCACCTTGGGACCTTAACGTGGTGTTAAGTTTTCTAAAATTACACTGGTTTGAACCACTTAAACAGTGGAGTTAAAATATCTCACATGGAAGGTGGTCATGTTATTAGCCTTGGCTTCGGCTAGGCGAGTGTCGGAATTAGCGGCTTTGTCACATAAAAGCCCATATTTGGTATTCCATGTGGATAGAGCGGAATTGCAGACCCGTCCTCAATTCCTACCAAAAGTGGTCTCATCTTTTCATATGAACCAACCTATTGTGGTGCCTGTGGCTACGCGTGACTTGGAGGATTCCGAGTTACTTGATGTGGTTAGGGCTTTGAAAATTTACGTGGCCAGGACGGCTAGAGTCAGGAAAACTGAAGCGCTGTTTGTCCTGTATGCAACCAACAAGATTGGTGCCCCTGCTTCAAAGCAGGCTATTGCTCGCCGGATTTGTAACACGATTCAGCAAGCGCATTCTATGGCTGGATTGCAGTTACTGAAATCGGTCAAGGCCCATTCCACGAGGAAAGTGGGCTCTTCTTGGGCGGCTGCCCGAGGGGTCTCGGCACTACAGCTGTGTCAAGCTGCTACTTGGTCGGGTTCACACACCTTTGCAAAATACTATAAGTTTGATACCCTGGCTGAGGAGGAACTCATGTTTGCTCAATCGGTGCTGCAGAGTCATCCGCACTCTCCCGCCCGTTTTGGAGCATTGGTATAATCCCCATGGTCCTTACGGAGTCCCCAGCATCCTCTAGGACGTTAGAGAAAATAAGATTTTAAACCTACTGGTAAATCTTTTTCTCGTAGTCCGTAGAGGATGCTGGGCGCCCGTCCCAAGTGCGGACTACTTCTGCAATACTTGTATATAGTTATTGCTTCAATAAGGGTTATGTTATAGTTGCATCGGTCCTGCACTGATGCTATGTTGTTTTTTCATACTGATAACTGGGTAGTTTATCACAAGTTATACGGTGTGATTGGTGTGGCTGGTATGAATCTTGCCCTGGATTAACAAAATCCTTTCCTCATACTGTCCGTCTCCTCTGGGCACAGTTTCTCTAACTGTGGCATAGAGGGAGGAGCCAGTGCACACCCAGAACTAAAGTCTTTCTTAAAGTGCCCATGTCTCCTGTGGAGCCCGTCTATCCCCATGGTCCTTACGGAGTCCCCAGCATCCTCTACGGACTACGAGAAAAAGATTTACCGGTAGGTTTAAAATCTTATTTTCTACTTTATTCTTTTCTATCCTAGTTTATTACGACCAACTCTCATCCAAGGAGTTTGATATTCTACTACCTGCATGCAATTTAAATTGCTTAAATTGTTTATATGGTTGATTTGCCCTTCACAATCCATAATCTGCAACTTGGATGTACTTGTGTCATTGAAAATCTTATAATAAAAATGTATATACAGATACTCAACCTGTATATTGAAAAAAAAAAAAGTTATAAGACATATGCATTCAATATTTGAAGAAACAAAATAAAATAAAGCTATCTATTGGGTTTCACTAACAAGCACATTGGAAGACTTGACTACTGTTAAAAGACATGCATTACATGGTATAGAGCCACAAACCACAATGTAGTAAAATAAAAACAAACTTACATGTGTATCAAACCTATGTGAGGCTTACATTGATAGTGCAAGATCAACACTCTATCAACTGTGCAAACTAGACTGCACATAAATGCCATAAAATTTATCTGAGATTTTAGTAAATAAGGCCCGTTGCTGTCCGGGTCACGCAGCCGTCACGGCCCGCCCCCATACGGTCCGGTCATGTCTGCGTTGTCCTGACTGTGACCCAAAATGGCGGCACAACGCCGCTGGCCCGACTCCTCCTGCCCAGTGACCGCCTCTGCCTGTCAATCAGGCAGAGGCGCTCACTGGGCAGAGATGCTGATCGCATCTCTGGCATGTGCCGGTGCACTGCGGCACCAGCACACACGCACTTCAGACCTGATCTCCTGTTGTGTGAATATGCACAGCAGGGATCAGGTCTGAATTAGGCCCTATATACAGCTGTCAGTAAGGCAGGGATGTGCTGCTGCCAGTGAGGCAGGGATGTGCTGCTGGTAGTGAAGCAGTGATGTGCTGCTGTCAGCGAAGCAGTGCTGTGCTGCTGTCAGCGAGACAGGGATGTGCTGCTGTCAGCGAGGCAGGGATGTGCTGCTGTCAGCGAAGCAGGGATGTGCTGCTGTCAGCGAAGCAGGGATGTGCTGCTGTCAGCGAAGCAGGGATGTGCTGCTGTCAGCGAGGCAGGGATGTGCTGCTGTCAGCGAGGCAGGGATGTGCTGCTGTCAGCGAGGCAGGGATGTGCTGCTATAAGTGAGGTAGGGATGTGCTGCTGTCATTGAAGCAGGAATGTGCTGCTGCAGTGAGGCAGAGATATGCAGCCCACTATCTCCCTATCACCCCTGCCTGAGTCACACACTTTCCCTGTCACCCCTGCCTCAGTTACCCACTATCTCCCAGTCACCGCTGCCTCAGTCAACCACTATATCTGCGATCCCTGCCTCAG
Organism: Pseudophryne corroboree; assembly: GCF_028390025.1. Lineage (NCBI taxonomy): Eukaryota > Metazoa > Chordata > Amphibia > Anura > Myobatrachidae > Pseudophryne > Pseudophryne corroboree. The sequence goes on along the minus strand of NW_026970277.1, from coordinate 312,465 downwards.
TCACCCACTATACCAGTCACCCCTGCTTTAGTCACCCACTGTCACCCTATCACCCCTGCTTCAGTCACCCACTATCCCTGTCAACCCTGCCTCAGTCACCCACTATCTCCCAGTCACCCCTGCCTCAGTCAGCCACTATCCCTGTCACCCCTGCCTCAGTCTCTTACTGTCCCTGTCACCCCTGCCACAGTCATCCACTATCTCCCTATCACCCCTGCCTTAGTCATTTATTATACCTGTCACCCACTTTCTTCCCATACTTACCCAACCCCTTCCTATCACCCCTCCCTCAGTAACCCACTATCTCCCTGTCACCCACTATCTCCCAGTCACCCCGGCCTCAGTCACCCTCTATCTCCCACTCATACATGCTTCAGTCACCCACTATCTCCCAGTCATCCCTGCCTCAGTCACCTACTGACACCAGTGCAGACATTTCTGCTGCGGCCTCTCCACTCTCCAGCGTGAACGTCCTGACGACTGAGGAAATCCGCTTCCTAGTTGAGGACTCCGGGAATGAACACTGCCGATATTGCTGTCAGATGACTTTCTACCCAACGGAGGATTTTTGATACTTCCAGCTTTGCCATGCAGTTTCGAGTGCCGCCTTGATGATTTGTGTACACTACCGTGGTGGCGTTGTCAGATTGTACTTGAACAGGCCTGTTCTGTACTAGAGGCAGGGCCAGTGTCAATTAATTGAACACTGCCTGCAATTCCAGAACGTATATCAGGAGGAGAGATTCCTCCCTGGTCCACCGACCCTGGAGAAAGTGTTGCTCCAACACCATGGCCCAGCCCAAAAGACTGGCATCCATTGTCAGGAGGACACAGTTGGAGATCCAGAAGGGATGGCCCCTGCTCAACTGTTGGTCCTGTAGCCACCAGCTCAGTGTCAGACGAACCTCCGAAGTCAAGGAGATCATTTGAGACATCATCCGATGAGGCAGGCCGTCCCACTTGGAGAGGATTAACCTCTGCAGAGGGCGGTAATGAAATTGAGCGTACTCTACCATATCGAAAGCTGACACCATGAGGTCTAGTACTTGCATCGCCGTGTGTATCAACACTCTTGGGCGAGAGAGGACGATACTGTCCTGAATTTTCAGGACTTTCTCTGGAGACAGAAACAATTGTTGGCTGTGTGTGTCCAGCAGTGCCCCTAGGTGCACAATGTTCCGAGCAGGGACCAGCGAGGACTTTTTTTCAGTTGATGAGCCACCCGTGGACTTTTAGGAATTGGACCGCCAGTTCCAGATAACTGTGGAGAACCTCTTGGGAGTTCACCAGGATCAGCAAGTCGTCCAGATTTGGCAGGATCCTGATTCTCTGATGGTGAAGGGTCGTCATCACGGCCATGACCTTGGTGAATATCCGAGGTGCCGTGGCCAAACCAGAAGGCAGGACTTGAAATCCAAAAACAAACCAGGCACAACACTGCTTAGCTTCCATCATCAGATGAGATTGGACCAGTGGCGTAACTACTGCCCCCGCAGTCCTCGCGGTGGCTTGGGGGCGAGGGGCTGCGGGGGCGCCACTGATTTACAGCAGACTGACATGCGGACGAGCGTCCGCATGTCAGTCTGCAGTCTCCTTCCCTCCGCCGCTTTTTGGAGGGACACGGAGGGCACACAGCGCGCCTCCCTGTGTCCCTCCTGCTGCATCATCTCCGGCGGCCGCGGGTCTAATAGGGGGAAGTACCGTCCGTGAGCTCTAATTGGCTCACGAATCGGCACTTCCCCCTATTAGACCCGCGGCCGCCGGAGATGATGCAGCAGGAGGGACACAGGAGAGACGAGCTGTGCCCTCCGTGTCCCTCCAAAAAGCGACGGCGGGGGGGGGGGTAAATATCTGGCACTGGGGGCATATATGGCACGGGGGGGGAGGGAGGAATATCTGGCACTGGGGCATTTCTGGCACTGGGGGGAATATCTGGCACTGGGGGCATATCTGGCACTGGGGGGGATATCTGGCACTGGGGCATATATGGCACTGGGGGGGAATATCTGGCACTGGGGGCATATATGGCACTGGGGGGGGGTATCTGGCACTGGGGGCATATATGGCACGGGGGGCATATATGGCACTGGGGGGAATATCTGGCACTGGGGGCATATATGGCACTGGGGGGGAATATCTGGCACTGGGGGCATATGTGTACCTGGCACATGGGGGGGACGACTATATTTGGCACTGGGGCATGTAAGTACCTGGCACCGTGGGGGAATATCTGGCACTGGGGACATATGTGGCACTGGGAGCACAGCCCTAGCAACAAGGACTACCTCCTAGCAACGAGCATGACACCCAGTGCATGAAACATCTGGCAACGAGCATGACACCCAGTGCATGAAACACCTGGCAACGAGCATGACACCCAGTGCATGAAACCCCTGGCAATGAGCATGACACCCTGAGCATGAAAACCCCTGGCACCGTGCATGGAACCAAGAGCATGAAACCCCTGGCAACGAGCATGACACCCAGTGCATGAAACCCCTGACAACGAGCAGGTAATTGAAAAGTAATTAGAAGCCTTACTGTAGGACTTAATGTGTAATGGGCATTACGGTGTGTGGCATAATGTATCACGGACATTGCGGTGTGTGTCATAATGTGTCGCAGGCATTACGGTGTATGGTATACTATATCGCGGGCATTGTGATATGTGGTATAATGTCTCAGGGTCATTGCAGTGTGTGGCATAATGTATCACGGACATTGCGGTGTGTGTCATAATGTGTCAGGCATTACGGTGTGTGGTATACTATATCACGGGCATTGTGGTATGTGGTATAATGTCTCAGGGTCATTGCAGTGTGGCATAATACATAACGGGCATTGCGATGTGTGGCATAGGGTATAACGGGCAGGGCATTGCGGTATGTGTCACAGGCATTACGGTGTATGGTATACTATATCACGGGCATTGTGGTATAATGTCTCAAGGTCATTGCAGTGTGTGGCATAATGTGTCACAGGCATTGTATGTGCTATAATGTATCGGGCATTGCAGTGTGTGGCATAATGTATCACGGACATTGCGGTGTGTGTCATAATGTGTCACAGACATTGTATGTGCTATAATGTATCAGGGGCATTGCAGTGTGTAGCATAATGTATAACGGGCATTGCGATTCCTGTCATAATGTGTCACAGGCATTACGGTGTGTGGCATAATGTGTCACAGACATTACGGTGTGTGGCATAATGTGTCGGGGGCATTACAGTGTGTGCATATTGTGTCGTGCATTATTGTGTGTGGCATAATGTCTAAGGGCCATTGCAGTATGTGGCATAATGTATACTGGGCATTACTATAAGGAGGAAAAATGACAAATAATGTAAGGGGCATGAATCAGGATTATTTTTCTTTCCTGTGGTGGCCAACGTATGGGCGTGCAGGTTGCAAAACTGGGGTATAAGGTAGTCTTTTCCTGCAATGCCACGCCCCTTTATGCGAAACCACGCCCACTCCAACAAAACCACGCCCCTTTTTTGACGCGCGCGCCTTAGGCGCGCGCATATTTATCCCTTTCTTGCTCCCAATTATGGAGCATGAAGGGGGGGGGGGCGCCGAAGAATTTTTTGGCTTGGGGGAGAAAAATTTCTAGTTACGCCACTGGATTGGACATATCCAGTGTGATGCGGCTGTAGATGATTTTTGCTGTTTCTAACTTCTACATCAATGAATAAGTTTCAAAATAGAATGCATCAAGAGAACGGTGTTGGTAGTATAAAACTACCTACAGCACCTGGTATTCCCAGGTGGTCTCACATCCAAGAACAAACCAGGCCTAAGATCAGGTGATATTGGGCATATACAGTGTGGTGTGGCTGTAGATGAGCTTAGTGGTTTCTGTTAGAGTTCTTCTACTTCTAACTACTCGTACATAAATGAATAAGCGGACGATTTATTAAACCTGGTGAAATGATAATTTGCATGGTGATAAAGTACCAGCCAATCAGCTCCTAATTGCCATGTCACAGGCTGGGTTTGAAAAATGACAGTTAGGAGCTGACTGGCTGGTACTTTATCACCTTGCACTTTATCAGTTCACCAGGCTTAATAGATCTGCCCCAATGTTTCAAAATGGAATGCATCAAGAGAACGGTGTTGGTATTGTAAAAATACACACAGCTCCTGGTATTTCCTGGTGGTCTCCCATCCAAGTACTAAAACCAGGACCAACACTGCTCAGCTTCCATGATCAGGAGAGATTGGGCAAATCCAGTGTGCTGTGGCTGTAGATGAGCTCGTGGTTTCTGTTAGAGCTCTTCTACTTCTAACTTCTGGTACATAAAAGAATATGTGTAAAAATTAAATGTACAGTACCAAGAAAAGGGTGTTGGTAGTTTAAAAACACCTAAAGAATCTGATAATACATGGATGGGAGACTGCTTGGTAGTAACAAAGTCCAATACTGCTTTGCTTCAAAGATCAAATGAGATTGGGCATATCCAGTGTGGTGTGGCTTTAGATAAGCTTTGTGGTTTCTGTTAGAGCTCTTCTACTTCTAACTACTGGTACATTAATGAATATGTATAAGGTTGTAGTTTATCCAATATCCCTTTACTACCTTACCTCCCCCCCCCCCTCCCCTCCCCTCCTCTCCCCTCCCCTCCTTATAGCTTCCTTTGTTCTCTCCTCCTCGTGTGTGCGTTATTTGTTTTCTCATACGTCCTAGAGGATGCTGGGATCACATTAAGAACCATGGGGTATAGACGGGATCCGCAGGAGACATGGGCACTTTAAGACTTTCAAAGGGTGTGAACTGTCTCCTCCCTCTATGCCCCTCCTCCAGACTCCAGTTTTAGAATTGTGCCCAGTGAGACTGGATGCACTACAGGGGAGCTCTACTGAGTTTCTCTGAAAATACTTATGTTAGTTTTTCTTATTTTCAGGGAGGCTGCTGGCAACAGTCTCCCTGCTTCGTGGAACTTAGGGGAGAGAAGTATGACCAACTTCTAGTGAGTTCAATGGCTCTGCTTCTGGCTGACAGGACACCATTAGCTCCTGAGGGTGCTGATCGCTGGGTACGCCTAGATGCCCACTCCCGTAGCCTGCCATCACCCCCTTACAGAGCCAGAAGTCAGAAGACAGGCGAGTAGCAGAAGAACAGAAGACTTCTTCTCCAGTGACGGCATTCTGAGGTACCACGCAGCGAGCGGAATGCTGTGCGCCATGCTTCCACACAAACACAGGCACTGCAGGGTGCAGGGCATGTGGGTGGGTGGGGGGGGGGGCACCCTGGGCAGCATAAATTCCTCACAAAAGGCTGGCAAAAGTGGACATTAGTGCCTGGGCACTGTCCTTACCCCGCCAGCGTAATTAATTATTTGTTTCTGAGCGGGACAGAAGCGTGCCATTACAGCGGCGGGGCTTCTTCCTCACCTCACCAGCACATCTATAGAGCGTTACAAGTCTATCACTATAGAGTTTATTATTTCCCAGACTGTGTACTTTTGGCGCTGGGTTGTGAGCTAAAAAATCCTCTCTGTCCCTCTGACAGATTTACTGTAGGTCTATCCCCCATAAGCCGATGTGTCTGTGGGTACTTGGTACATGTGTGTCAACATGTCGGTGGCTGAATGTTTTTCCCAAGAGGAAACTATATTAGGAATGCAGACATATGATGGTGGCCCTGTTGGCACCACCAATAACTGACTGGGTGAAAGTTTCAATAATATCAGAGTGAGGTTGGATAAATCTGTGTCCCAGACACAGACGTAGAGAATAGATGTGATGTTCATGGCTATGCTTCTTTTCCCTCAGGCCCGCAAAAATGTTACTACACACTGATACTGACTCGGATACTGATTCCTATGTCGACCATAATATTTCCTGATTAGATCCAATATTGGCAAGGAGCATTCAGTACATGATTGTGGATATTAAGGACATATTAACATCACTGAGGACCCTGCTGTTCCTGACAAAGGGGTCTATATGTATGTATATATAGATATATAATGAAAGCTGATGTAACGTTCCTCCATCTCTGTTTGAGAAAGTCTGGGCCAGCTCGACAAGATGGTTTCAAATCCCCAAAAGGTTTCCGATTGTTTATTCATTTCCTGCTGCGGACAGAATAAAGTGGGAGTCACCCCCTGTTCTGCACGGGGCCCTGTCACAAATCCAGCGGATCGTATGCAGGAAGCTACATTATTTCTAGTTATGTAACCACGGGTACATTACTTAGACCTGCCATTACATGCGCATGGGTGAGTAGTAGTATTCAAGAATTGGTCGAATACCTTGTCTTCCGATATAGATATCTTGGAGAGATGGGATACTCCTTACGCTGGATCATATCAAGGACACTGCAGCATACTTACGACTGCAAGGGATATAGGACTCTTGAGTTCACGGGCCAATTTCATGGCAGTCTCGGATAGGAGGGCATTGTGGATTCACCAAGGGAATGCTGATGCTGACTCCAAGAAGAAAGGGAGTCTCTTCCCTATGAAGGTGAAGCCTTGTTTGGCAACGGCCTAGATAATTTGATCTCGGCAGCTCCCGCAGGTAAGTCAACCTTCTTGCCCTATGTTCCCTCTCAACGGATGAAGACGCATCATTGTCTAACGCAGTCATTTTGTCCCAATAGATATGCAAGAAGTTAAGATTCCCCTTTCTTTGCAGGTAGAGGAAGGAGAAGAGGGAAGAGGTCTGTAGCCTCTTCAAGATCGCAGGAGCAGAGATCGTCCTTTGCTTCTGCCAAATCCACTGCATGACGCTGGGGCTCTCTTGCAGGAGCCCACACCAGTGGGGGCACGTCTAAAACACTTCAGTCAGTTCTGGATTAATTTGGACCTGGACTCGTGGGTTTTACAAATAGTGTCACAAGGGTACAAACTGGGGTTTCAAGACGTTCCCCCTCACCGATTGTTCAAATCGGCCTTAGTCAGCAGGGAGAAGGTTTTTATTCAAGCCTCTTCGTGCTCCCGAAGCCGGACGGCTCAGTCAGACCAATCTTAAATCTGAAATCCCTCAATTTCTACCTAAAGAAATTCAATTTCAAGATGGAATCTCTCAGGGTAGGGATCTCCAGTCCGGAGGAAGGAGCTTTCATGGTTTTGGTAGACATAAGGATGCCTAATTACATGTTCCCGTTTAGCTACTGCATCAAGCTACCTGAGGTTTGCAATTCAGGATTGTCATTACCAATTTCAGACGTTGCCGTTTGGTCTGTCCACGGCTCCGAGGATTTTCACCAGGGTGATGGTGGAAATGATGGTTCTCCTTCGCAAGCAAGGAGTCACAATTATGCCGTACTTGGATGATCTCCTGATAAAGGCGAGATCCAGGGACCAGTTGGTGCAAAACATCTACTCTCCCTGACAGTTCTTCAACAACATGGTTGGCTCCTAAACTTGCCAAAATCGCAGTTGGTCCCAATGACGCGGTTGTTGTTTCTGGGAGTCATACTGGACACAGAAGAGGCTTTCTTCCAGTGGAAAGGCTATGGAGTTCCAGAGTCTGGTCAAACAAATTCTGAAACCAGCAAGAGTGTTAATCCATCAATGCATTCTGTTGCTGGGGAAGATGGTCGCGGCCTACGAGGCCATTCAGTTTGGCAGGTTCCATGCCAGAGTGTTCCAGTGGGACCTGTTGGACAAGTGGTCCGGATCCCACCTACACATGCACCGGAGGATAATCCTGTCTTCCAAGACCAGAATCTTACTCCATTGGTGGCTGCACAGTTCTCACCTCCTAGAGGGGCGATGGTTCGGGATCCAGGACTGGATCCTAGGGACCATGGATGCAACCCTCCGAGGCTGGGGAGCAGTCACACAGGGGGAAAACATCCAAGGAAGATGGTCAAGTCAGGAAAGTTTTCTCCACATAAATGTTCTGGAGTTAAGGGCCATTTAATAACTGCAGACACAGTACGCACTGGGACAGGTGCCCAGCATCCTCTACGGACTAAGAGAAAAGGATTTACCGGTAGGTATTAAAATCCTATTTTCTCTAACGTCCTAGAGGATGCTGGGGACTCCGTAAGGACCATGGGGATAGATAGGCTCCGCAGGAGACATGGGTACTTTAAGAAAGACTTTAGTTCTGGGTGTGCACTGGCTCCTCCCTCTATGCCCCTCCTCCAGACCTCAGTTTGATACTGTGCCCAGTGGAGACTGGGTGCTTTTCAGGAGCTCTCCTGAGCTTTCTGACAGAAAGTATTTTGTTAGGTTTTTAATTTTCAGGGAGCACTGCTGGCAACAGACTCCCTCATCGAGGGACTGAGGGGAGAGAAGCAGCCCTACTCTCTGAGTTGCAAGGTCCAGCTTCTTAGGCTACTGGACACCATTAGCTCCAGAGGGATTGGTACGCAGGATCTCACCCTCGCCGTCCGTCCCAGAGCCGCGCCTCCGTCCCCCTTGCAGAGCCGGAAGATAGAAGCCGGGTGAGTATGAGAAGAAAAGAAGACTTTAGAGGCGGCAGAAGACTTCATGATCTTCACTGAAGTAACGCACAGCACTGCAGCTGTGCGCCATTGCTCCCATACACCTCACACACTCCGGTCACTGTAAGGGTGCAGGGCGCAGGGGGGGGGGGCACCCTGGGCAGCAATATAAACCTCTTTTTGGCAAAAATATAACACATATACAGCGGGGCACTGTATATATGTATGAGCCCCCGCCAATTTTACAGTTTAAGCGGGACAGAAGCCTGCCGCCGAGGGTGCGGGGCTTCTCCCTCAGCACTCACCAGCGCCATTTTTTCTTCACAGCACCGCTGAGAGGAAGCTCCCCGGACTCTCCCCTGCTTATACCACGGTAGACAAGAGAGTTGAAAAGAGGGGGGGGGGGCACATAATTTGGTGCAAATTACATACAGCAGTACTACTGGGCAAACATTAAGTTACTGTGTATTCCTGGGTTATATAGCGCTGGGGTGTGTGCTGGCATACTCTCTCTCTGTCTCTCCAAAGGGCCTTGTGGGGAAACTGTCTTCAGAAAAAGCATTCCCTGTGTGTGTGGTGTGTCGGTACACGTGTGTCGACATGTCTGAGGAAGAAGGCTATATTAGAGAGGAGCAGGAGCAAATGAATGTGGTGTCTCCGCCGACAGCTGATTGGATGGATATGTGGAATGTTTTAAATGCTAGTGTAAACTCATTGCACAAAAGATTAGACAAGGCTGAAGCTTTGGGACAGTCAGGGTCTCAACCCATGCCTGATCCTATGTTGCAGGGACTGTCAGGGTCTCATAAGCGCCCACTATCCCAGATTGTTGACACAGATACAGACACGGATTCTGACTCCAGTGTCGATTACGATGATGCAAAGTTACAGCCAAAATTGGCAAAATCCATTCGATATATGATTATGGCAATAAAAGATGTTTTGCACATCAGAGAGGAACCCCCTGTCCCTGACAAGAGGGTACATATGTACAAGGTGAAAAAGCCTGAGGTAACCTTTGAGGGGGTCACACGAGCTGAACGAGTTATGTGAAAAAGCTTGGGAATCTCCAGATAAAAGACTGCAGATTTCCAAAAGGATTCTTATGGCGTATCCTTTCCCATCAATGGATAGGTTACGATGGGAATCCTCCCCTAGGGTGGACAAAGCATTAACACGCTTATCCAAGAAGGTAGCCCTCCCGTCCCAGTATACGGCTACCCTCAAAGAGTCTGCTGACCGCAAACAGGAGATTTCCCTGAAGTCCATTTATACACATTCAGGTACCTTACTCAGACCGGCAATTGCGTCGGCCTGGGTGTGTAGTGCTGTAGCGGCATGGACGGATACCTTATCTGAGGGGATGGATACCCTAGATAAGGATACTATTTTATTGACCCTGGGGCATATAAGAGATGCTGTCCTATATATGTGTGTATGCAAACTACAGGTGGTGCTGCAGGGCTCACACCCTTTTACTTGTCTTGTAGAGCAACTCTGGAGCTGTTTCTGGGTCCAGCTGCTGCAAGAAATCAGCTTGAATGCTTCAGGGGCTGGGGCATGGCCAACATGAGCCCACACTGATGGGGGGTGGGGGTGTATAAAGCGATTTAGGGGTCATCCAAGCGCAACCCCACAAAGGCCGCCATGCCCTGCGTGACCCTTTTCTCTTTTCATATGCAGACGAGGGTTGCAGCCAACTATGCCCACTGCTTGGATGACATCACTATATGCAAATCCATCTGCTGCAGGCCTTCCCCCAGGAATGCTTGCAGTAGTTGTTGCATTTGGTTTGTTGTTTGGGGGTGCTTCAGTATTAGGCAGCCTTCTGCCCTCCCACATTCGTCTGAAAATGTGTTCTCCCTGCAGTTGTTGTTCCCAGATGAGAGTTCCCTTGTGCTTCCTCAGTTGAATCTCCTTAACTTGACAGGGGTGTGCCCGAGCAGCCGCCCTCCACAGCCCTATCCCAACACATACTTATCTTGCATATGAGATCTCTTGATCATGAAGATAGTTCTCACAGGGTGAGGTTCATCCATTACATTTTAAAGTAGGAAGGTACAAATTACATATTCAAATTACATATATGTGCTGGATTCAAATGTTTTCCCCCCTTCCTTTCTCAATTGTGCCCATCAGCAGCTATTCTAATGTTGCTGCCAATGGGTGTGACGCATTCATTTCTTCTGTGGGGTACACTGGACTCCACAAGGATTCACATTGTATATGTACACCAGAGTAGGATCTTGATCTGAGGCACCAACAGGCTCAAAGCTTTTGACTGTTCCCAAGATGCTCAGCGCCCCCTCCTCTATAACCTCGCTTCCATGAACAGGGAGCTCAGTTTGTAGTTGGTGCCTTCAGTAGCAGGCCACTTAACAGGGGGCTGCCTCAGGCAGCCTATTCTTAGCTATTAATTTTGGCAAGAAAAGAAGAACTTTTTTTATAAGAATCTACAAGGGCTGCAGCAGGCTAGGTCTAATAGACCTCTTTACTGCAGCTCCATCACTCCCAGTGGCGCAGTATACTCCCATGCCCCGGTTGCTGGGTCACTGCAGCGGAGGCTCCGGTTTCTTCCTAAGGTCAGTCACACACACACCGCCCTCCGGGATCACGAGGCCGCTGATGGGGGCGGGCCGTGTGCGCACTGGCGTGGACACTGATTACTGGGCAGCCGCTCCACTAGCCACCAGGGACAGTTAAGGAGCACAGCTCTGGGGTTTTTTCTCCTATATTAACCCCATTTTGTACTACCCGCAGTGCATTGTGATAGGTAATGGGGCCTGATTCAGGTTGGATCGCAATCCAACTGCAAAAACTGCTAAGAGCATACGCCTGCATTTTCTGCGGCACCCCGCAGATAATGCGATCACCTCTGCCTGTGAATCGGTGAAGGGGGGGGGAGGGGGGTCAACAACACTCCATTTCCAAGTCGGAGATGGAGCGGTGCGGGGGCACGGTTTCAAAATGGGGTCGGCAACGGAGAAACAGGAGGCGTGGTCAGAGCAGCTGCATGACATCACATGGGCCGGACTCTGCCAGTGGAGCCCCAGCGTCATGAGGTAGATTTTGTAGAGGCCGGGGAGGACTTCTGTTCCTGGGAACTAGCTGTGTTGTGCAGCTTTATTCCTCTGCCCCTACCTCTGGCAAGAAAGGACGCACCTCGCACTTTCTTGTTTCTTTGTGACTGAAAGGACTGCATTTGATAATGCGGAGCTTTCTTATGCTGTGAGGGAACATAAGGTAAAAAATTTGATTTTCCAACTGTAGCTGTGCGTGTTAATGCTTTGTCCATCCTACGTGAGGATTTCCATCGTAACCTATCCGTTGATGGAATAGGATACGCCATAAGAATCCTTTTGGAAATCTGCAGTCTTTTATCTGGAGATTCCCAAGCTTTTTCACATAACTCGTTCAGCTCGTGTGACCCCCTCAAAGGTTACCTCAGGCTTCTTTCCCTTGTACATATGTACCCTCTTGTCAGGGACAGGGGGTTCCTCTGTGATGTGCAAAACATCATTTATTGCCATAATCATATATCGAATGGATTTTGCCAATTTTGGCTGTAACTTTGCATCATCGTAATCGACACTGGAGTCAGAATCCGTGTCGGTATCTGTGTCAACAATCTGGGATAGTGGGCGCTTATGAGACCCTGACAGTCCCTGCAACATAGGATCAGGCATGGGTTGAGTCCCTGACTGTCCCAAAGCTTCAGCCTTGTCTAATCTTTTGTACAATGAGTTTACACTAGCATTTAAAACATTCCACATATCCATCCAATCAGGTGTCAGCGGAGACACCACATTCATTTGCTCCCGCTCATCTCTAATATAGCCTTCTTCCTCAGACATGTCGACACACGTGTACCGACACACCACACACACAGGGAATACTTTTTCTGAAGACAGTTTCCCCACAAGGCCCTTTGGAGAGACAGAGAGAGAGTATGCCAGCACACTCCCCAGCGCTATATAACCCAGGAATAACACAGTAACTTAATGTTTGTCCAGTAGCGCTGCTGTATGTAATTTGCGCCGAATTATGTGCCCCCCCTCTCTTTTCAACCCTCTTCTCTACCGTGGTATAAGCAGGGGAGAGTCCGGGGAGCTTCCTCTCAGCGGTGCTGTGGAGAAAAAAAGGCGCTGGTGAGTGCTGAGGGAGAAGCCCCGCCCCCTCGGCGGCGGGCTTCTGTCCCGCTTAAACTGTAAAATTGGTGGGGGCTCATACATATATACAGTGCCCAGCTGTATATATGTTATATTTTTGCCAAAAAGAGGTTTATATTGCTGCCCAGGGCGCCCCCCCTGCGCCCTGCACCCTTACAGTGACCGGAGTATGTGAGGTGTATGGGAGCAATGGCGCACAGCTGCAGTGCTGTACGCTACCTCAGTGAAGATCATGAACTCTGTGGAGCCCGTCTATCCCCATGGTCCTTACGGAGTCCCCAGCATCCTCTAGGACGTTAGAGAAACTAGGATTTTAATACCTACCGGTAAATCCTTTTCTCTTAGTCTGTTGAGGATGCTGGGCACCCGTCCCAGTGTGTACTGTGTCTGCAGTTATTAAATGGCCCTTAACTCCAGAACATTTATGTGGAGACAACTTTCCTGACTTGACCATCTTCCTTGGACATTTTCCCCCTGTGTGACTGCTCCCCAGCCTCGGAGGGTTGCATCTGTGGTACCTAGGATCCAGTCCTGGATCCCGAACCATCGCCCCTCTAGGAGGTGAGAACTGTGCAGCCACCAATGGAGTGAGATTCTGGTCTTGGAAGACAGGATTATCCTCCGGTGCATGTGTAGGTGGGATCCGGACCAATTGTCCAACAGGTCCCACTGGAACACTCTGGCATGGAACCTGCCAAACTGAATGGCCTCGTAGGCCACAACCATCTTCCCCAGCAACTGAATGCATTGATGGATTAACACTCTTGCTGGTTTCAGAATTTGTTTGACCAGACTCTGGATCTCCATAGCCTTTCCACTGGAAGAAAACCTCTTCTGTGTCCAGTATGTGTTATGATTCCAGCACTCTGGTCAGAGAAGATCTTATGGCAAGGACCGGAGCACTGGAACGGAATGCTGGGGAAGGGAGCAGGACAGGAAAATAGCCCCTGGCGCCCTAACTCTGTTGTCTCACCCGTGTTGTCAGAAATCCCCTGCGAGACTATGGTTTCTTGAGCCCTTGGCAGCCGCGTTTGAAGGGCGGATTATGTCTGCCCAACTTCGATGCCCCCCGGTCTTAATGAGAGACAAAGGGAAACCCGAGACAGGGTGATAACAAGAGGCCCTCTAACTAAACAACCAGGCCAGGGGATAAGCAAACTCAAAACTATAATATGTGCGGAGAAACCGCCAGGAAAAAGGACAACCAAAATATCCACTTGTCCAATTCTCCTACCCGGCACCGCCGAGTACCAGAGAGGACTTGTGGAAGCGGAACCCTCCGCAAATGCTCCAAACACAAAATATAAAAGGTAAAGCGGCTGAGCCGCAACACACGGCAGAGCCGCAACTCACGAACACCACTGGATATAAAACGGTGATCAGTCAGGACTCCAGGGAACCAAACAACCTCTTGGGATGAGATGACAACTCCCGAATACCGGACTTCTGCGGACTGGAATGACCGGATACAGCAGGACTGGAAACAGACTCTCAGCAAACAAAGGCAGCATGCAGGAAGCTATTACCGGCATCTGTGAGAAGCCCTGGGAGTGTATTTAACAAGGAGTACTCCAATCAGCTGCTAATGGCTGATTAGAATAAATGCCGTGCAGCTGCCTTGCTGCACGGCCAGAGAGCAGGTGAATATCTTAATTTCCTAAAGCCTAGCAACGGGGAACGCGGTCCGCCAGTGGCGTCCCCGTTGCTAGGGTCCGTGCGGCTCAGCGCGCCCGGCGTCTAGCGTTGCTAGGGAGCCGGCGGCTGTACGTGCACGGCATCTCTAGTTGCTAGGCGCCGGGCCGCGCAGACCATCAAGCGGACCCCGGCGCCTAACAGTACCCCCCCCTTGAGGAGGGGTCAAGGAACCCCTAAAGCCAGGTTTCTGAGGAAATTCCCGAAAAAATGCCCTCTTGAGCCTCGGGGCATGAAGATCCTTATCCAGGACCCAAGACCTTTCCTCCGGACCATAGCCTTTCCAGTGAACCAGAAAATACAGCCGATCCCGGGACAATTTGGAATCGAGAACCTTCTCTACCAAGAACTCCTGTTGTCCCTGTACATCCACTGGAGATCTACCCTGAGAGATCTTCCGAGGAAATCTACTGGAAGAAACGTATTGTTTCAACAGGGAACAATGAAACGTATTTCCAATCCTGAGAGATCTTGGTAAACGTAACCGAAAGGCAACTGGGTTGACTCTTTTAATAATAAGAAATGGCCCAATAAATTTGGGTCCCAGTCTAGCTGAGGATTGTCGAAGCCTGATGTTGCGAGTCGACAACCACACCCTATCTCCCACCTTAAAAGTGCAAGGACGTCGGAGCCTGTCAGAAAATTTCTTCTCTCGAAAGGCCGCTTTTCTGAGAGCAAGGTGCACCTTTTTCCAAATGGCTCTGAGATGGGAGGTTAAGGTAAGCGAGGAGACTGAGGAATGATGAAAAAAAGAATTAGCTCTGGGGTGAAAACCAAAAACTGAAAAGAATGGAGACTCTTTAGTGGAGGAATGACAAGAATTATTGTAAGCAAATTCAGCCAACGTAAGAAACTCGGACCAATCATTCTGGAGTTTGGCTGAATACAAGCGCAAATATTGTTTCAATGATTGGTTAACTCGTTCGGTTTGCCCGTTGGATTGTGGGTGGTAACCGGATGTTAACGACAATTTCATCTTCAATGAGGCACAAAAACATTTCCAGAATTGTGCGATGAATTGTGGACCCCGATCAGAAACAATATCAGTAGGCAACCCATGAAGCCTGAATACATGGCGGAGAAACAAAACTGCCAACCCTTGGGCAGAAGGCAATCGGGGAAGAGCAATAAAATGAGCCATTTTACTAAAACGGTCCACTACCACCCATATGACTCGGAATCCGGCTGAAAGGGGAAGGTCAACCACAAAATCCATGGAAATATGAGACCACGGCCTGAGAGGAACATTTAAGGGCATAAGTTGCCCGATGGGCAAGGAACGGGGAACCTTATGCTGTGCACAAACCTGACATGAATAAACAAATTCCTTGACGTCTTTAGAAAGACCAGGCCACCATACTGAGCGAGAGACTAACTCCAATGTCTTAGAGACTCCTGGATGCCCTGAAACTTTGTTATCATGGAATTCCGTTAAAACAGTAACTCTCAAAAACTCAGGGACGTAAAGACGACCAGCAGGAGTAATTCTAGGAGCTTGGTGTTGAAGCTGTTTTAACTGGGTAAATAAATCTTGTGTGAGGCCCGCCCAGATGACCGAAGATGGAAGTATGGGGGTAACAGGATTGTTATTGTGAACCGGAAGAAAGCTATGTGACAGGGCATCAGCCTTAGTATTCTTGGAACCAGGCCTGAAAGTGATTATAAATTTGAAACGCGTAAAAAATAATGCCCAACGTGCCTGCCGGGCATTAAGCCGCTTAGCCGATTCAATGTATTGCAGGTTCTTATGGTCAGTCAATACCGAAATAGTATGTTTTGCTCCCTCCAGCCAATGCCTCCACTCCTCGAAAGCCCATTTTACCGCCAGTAACTCCCGATTACCAACGTCATAGTTGGATTCAGCGGAGGAGAATTTCCTGGACATAAAGGCACAAGGATGTAACTCCAGAGACTCCGGATCCTTTTGAGAAAGGATAGCCCCCACTCCAACCTCCGAGGCATCAACCTCCACCACAAAGGGCAATTCCGGATTAGGATGTCTGAGGACTGGAGCCGAGACAAAGGCTTGTTTCAAGGCCCGGAAGGACAACTCAGCTTCACGCGACCAGTTGGTAGGATCCGCTCCTTTCTTTGTCAGAGCTACAATGGGAGCAACCAGGTCAGAAAAAGAATGAATGAACCTCCTATAATAATTCGCAAACCCTAAAAAACGCTTAATTGCTTTTAAATTGGTGGGTTGCGCCCAACTAAGGATGGTCTTTGGTTCCATGGAAAATCCCTGAGGGGAAATTATGTACCCTAAAAAAGATACTTCCGTGACATGAAACTCACACTTCTCCAGCTTGGCATATAAATGATTCTCACATAACTTTTGAAGAACCAGACGCACCTGGGTAACATGTTGTTCCATTGATTTAGAAAAAATCAGGATGTTGTCTAAGTAAACGACCACAAATTTCCCTAGGAAGTCACGGAGCACATCGTTAATGAGGTCTTGAAAAACTGCCGGAGCATTGGACAGGCCGAACGGCATCACCAGGTATTCGTAGTAACCCGACTGAGTACTGAAGGCCGTTTTCCACTCATCTCCAGATTTAATTCGGATGAGGTTGTACGCTCCTCTAAGGTCAATTTTAGAAAAAATCACAGCAGAACGTAACTGATCAAAGAGTACAGAAATCAACGGCAAAGGATAGGTGTTTTTAACTGAGATCTTATTCAGGGCTCTAAAATCAATGCAAGGTCTAAGCGAGCCATCCTTTTTCTCCACAAAGAAGAAGCCTGCACTTAAAGGAGATTTTGATGGTCTAATAAATCCTTTCTCAAGGCTCTCCTTTACATAATCATTCATAGCCGCAGTTTCTGGCCCGGATAATGCATATAATCTTCCCTTTGGCAATGCGGCACCAGGAATTAACTCAATAGCACAATCATAAGGCCGATGGGGAGGCAGAATGTCCGCATTGCCTTTGGAGAAAACATCAGCAAACTCCTGGTATTCCACCGGAATGAGTTCTGGAATGATAGCTGCTACTCTGACTGGAAACGTGATACATTCCTTATCACAAAAAGTACCCCAATGTGAAATCTCCCCCGACCGCCAATCAATGGTGGGATTATGAAAGGCCAGCCAAGGGTGACACAGAACAACTGGAACTGCTGGGCAATGTGTAAGAAAGAACTCGATTTTCTCGGAATGTAGAGCTCCTACTGTAAGTAGTACAGGGGGTGTACGGAGAGAAATAATCCCATTAGACAGCGGACTCCCATCTAAGCCATGCATGGTGACACACCTACCCAAAGGTAACTGAGGAATGCCTAAGGCCTTAGCCCAAGTTAAATCCATAAAGTTTCCTGCAAGTTTCATTGGTAATGACAATCCTGAATTGCAAACCTTAGGTAGCTTGAGGCAGTGGCTAAATGGGAACATGTAAGTAGGCATCCTTTATGTCTACCAAAACCATGAAATCTCCGTCCTCCGGACTGGAGATCACTGCCCTGAGAAATTCCATCTTGAAATTGAATTTCTTTAGGAAGAAATTGAGGGATTTCAGATTTAAGATTGGTCTGACTGAGCCGTCCGGCTTCGGGACCACGAAGAGGCTTGAATAAAAACATTCTCCCTGCTGACTAAGGCCGATTTGAACAATCGGTGAGGGGGAACGTCTTGAAACCCCAGTTTGTACCCTTGGGACACTATTTGTAAAACCCACGAGTCCAGGTCCGAATGAATCCAGAACTGACTGAAGAGTTTTAGACGTGCCCCCACTGGTGTGGGCTCCTGCAAGAAAGCCCCAGTGTCATGCAGTGGATTTGGCAGAAGCAGAGGACAATCTCTGGTCCTGCGATCTTGAAGAGGCTACAGACCTCTTCCTTTTCCTTCCTCTACCTGCAAAGAATGGGGAATCTTAACTTCTTGCATATCTATTGGGCCAAAATGACTGCGGTAGATAATGATGCGTCTTCATCCGTTGAGAGGGAACATAGGGCAAGAAGGTTGACTTACCATTGAAATGAGGATGCATCTTGCTGCCTTTCCAATGAAGCAAGTTTAATTTAGTAATAGGTGAAAAACCATCCTTACAAAGGTGTTAATCAGAGACTTGGCTTTGTGGACACTTTTCAGAGAACAAATTTGTTAGCATAAAAATAAAGCCAGAAAATGAAGAGCTGTTTAATCACTCAATTGGATTTTTCTGCCAGCATATTTTTTTTCTCTGCAACCCACTGCTAAATTGTGCTTCCTAGCTGTTTTTATAAAATCACTGAATCAAATCTAACTCTGATTACATCAGAGAAGGCCAGGTACCCTACACCATAACAGGGGGTTTGAAATTTTGACTTGTCTACTTAAATATCACCAAAATCTGATCACAAGTTTAATTACGTCCCTGGGTGGGATTGAACCACCAACCTTTTGGTTAATAGCCGAACACACTAACCAATTGCGCCACAGAGACACTTTGCAAAAAGTGCATACTGACAAAGGCTAATAGGCATACATCTAGAACGTTTCCTAGAAAAACATTAAAAAATCAATAATCTGGAGAGTTTTTGTAAGATGTTTCTTCCATCAACCAACGAAGAAACACATTGGTACTTTCCCATGATGAGTGAGTGCTTCAGGATCTCTTGCACTTACATGTGCAGCAGAGTACTGCAATGGAAGCATGCTGGACCCATAACCCAGAGGTAGGCAGATTGAAACTATCCTTTGCTATATGCATTTTTTTTGTTAATTTAAGTAATCAAAACTGGGATTGATATTTTTGCTCTTTTATTTTTACTTAAAGTACAATAACTTTTACCATTTTAATTTGTTTTAATAGTATATTGACAGTATAGTTTTCTTTCAAAAATCCACTTAATTTTCTTTACCCTGTTATTAAAATGGTAATTGACAAAAACAAACTACATTGTCACCAGAAGAGCAATACAAAATGTACAAGTGATATATTAAAATCATCTTTCCAGCTTGAATTTCAATGATGCATTGGGGCAACAATTTTGTGAGAAACATCTTCACCCTTAAATAAAGATTTTCGTAATTCCTTACCTGTGTGCTAATTAGATATCACCTTGTTTTCACATTAAACAGACTTCCACATGAGAAAGCAGCAAGGATGCAGTGGCGTTAATGTTTCCTGGTGTCAACCTGTATTATTTCAGTAGACATTGAAATGAGGATGCATCTTGCTGCCTTTCCAATGAAGCAAGTTTAATTTAGTAATCGGTGAAAAACCATCCCTACAAAGGTGTTAATCAGAGACTTGGCTTTGTGGACACTTTTCAGAGAACAAATTTGTTAGCATAAAAATAAAGCAAGAAAATTAAGAGCTGTTTAATCACGCAATTTGATTTTTTTGCCAGCATATTTCTTTTTCTCTGCAACCCACTGCTAAATTGTGCTTCCTAGATGTTTTTATAAAATCACTGAATCAAATCTAACTCTGATTACATCAGAGAAGGCCAGGTACCCTAAACCATAACAGGGGGTATGAAATTTGACTTGTCTACTTTAAGATCACCAAAATCTGATAACAAGGTCAATTACGTCCCTGGGTGGGATTGAACCACCAACCTTTTGGTTAATAGCCGTACACACTAACTGATTGCGCCACAGAGACACTTTGCAAAAGAACATACTGACAAAGGCTAATAAGCATTCATCTAAAACGTTTCCTAGAAAAACTTAAAAAAGTCAATAATCTGGAGAGTTTTTGTAAGATGTTTCTTCCATCAACCAACGAAGAAACACATTGGTACTTTCCCATGATGAGTGAGTGCTTCAGGATCTCTTGCACTTACATGTTCAGCAGAGTACTGCAATGGAAGCATGCTGGGCCCATAACCCAGAGGTAGGCAGATTGAAACTATCCTCTGCTATATGCATTTTTTTGTTTGTTAATTAAAGTAATCCAAAACTGGGATTGATATTTTGGCTCTTTTATTTTTACTTAAAGTACAATAACTTTTACCATTTAAATTTGTTTTAATAGTAGATTGACAGTATTGTTTTCTTTCAAAAATCCACTTAATTTTCTTTACCCTATTATTAAAATGGTAATTGACAAAAACAAACTACATTGTCACCAGAAGAGCAATACAAAATGTACAAGTGATATATTAAAATCATCTTTCCAGCTTGAATTTCAATGATGCATTGGGGCAACGATTTTGTGAGAAACATCTTCACCCTTAAATAAAGATTTTCTTAATTCCTTACCTGTGTGCTAATTAGATATCACCTTGTTTTCACATTAAACAGACTTCCACATGAGAAAGCAGCAAGGATGCAGTGGCGTTAATGTTTCCTGGTGTCAACCTGTATTATTTCAGTAGACATTGAAATGAGGATGCATCTTGCTGCCTTTCCAATGAAGCAAGTTTAATTTAGTAATAGGTGAAAAACCATCCTTACAAAGGTGTTAATCAGAGACTTGGCTTTGTGGACACTTTTCAGAGAACAAATTTGTTAGCATAAAAATAAAGCCAGAAAATGAAGAGCTGTTTAATCACTCAATTGAATTTTTTTGCCAGCATATTTCTTTTTCTCTGCAACCCACTGCTAAATTGTGCTTCCTAGCTGTTTTTATAAAATCACTGAATCAAATCTAACTCTGATTACATCAGAGAAGGCCAGGTACCCTACACCATAACAGGGGGTTTGAAATTTTGACTTGTCTACTTAAAGATCACCAAAATCTGATCACAAGGTCAATTACGTCCCTGGGTGTGATTGAACCACCAACCTTTTGGTTAGTAGCCGTACACACTAACTGATTGCGCCACAGAGACACTTTGCAGAAGTAAATACTGACAAAGGCTAATAAGCATTCATCTAAAACGTTTCCTAGAAAAACTTTAAAAAGTCAATAATCTGGAGAGTTTTTGTAAGATGTTTCTTCCATCAACCAACGAAGAAACACATTGGTACTTTCCCATGATGAGTGAGTGCTTCAGGATCTCTTGCACTTACATGTGCAGCAGAGTACAGCAATGGAAGCATGCTGGGCCCATAACCCAGAGGTAGGCAGATTGAAACTATCCTCTGCTATATGCATTTTTTTTTGTTAATTAAAGTAATCCAAAACTGGGATTGATATTTTGCCTCTTTTATTTTTACTTAAAGTACAATAACTTTTACCATTTTAATTTGTTTTAATAGTATATTGACAGTATTGTTTTCTTTCAAAAATCCACTTAATTTTCTTTACCCTATTATTAAAATGGTAATTGACAAAAACTACATTGTCACCAGAAGAGCAATACAAAATGTACAAGTGATATATTAAAATCATCTTTCCAGCTTGAATTTCAATGATGCATTGGGGCAACGATTTTGTGAGAAACATCTTCACCCTTAAATAAAGATTTTCTTAATTCCTTACTTGTGTGCTAATTAGATATCACCTTGTTTTCACATTAAACAGACTTCCACATGAGAAAGCAGCAAGGATGCAGTGGCGTTAATGTTTCCTGGTGTCAACTTGTATTATTTCAGCAGACATTGAAATGAGGATGCATCTTGCTGCCTTTCCAATGAAGCAAGTTTAATTTAGTAATATGTGAAAAACCATCCCTACAAAGGTGTTAATCAGAGACTTGGCTTTGTGGACACTTTTCAGAGAACAAATTTGTTAGCATAAAAATAAAGCCAGAAATGAAGAGCTGTTTAATCACTCAATTGGATTTTTTTGCCAGCATATTTCTTTTTCTCTGCAACCCACTGCTAAATTGTGCTTCCTAGCTGTTTTTATAAAATCACTGAATCAAATCTAACTCTGATTACATCAGAGAAGGCTAGGTACCCTACACAATAAGAGGGGGTTTGAAATTTTGACTTGTCTACTTAAATATCACCAAAATCCGATCACAAGGTCAATTACATCCCTGGGTGAGATTGAACCACCAACCTTTTGGTTAATAGCCGAACACACTAACCGATTGCGCCACAGAGACACTTTGCAAAAAGTCCATACTGACAAAGGCTAATAAGCATTCATCTAGAACGTTTCCTAGAAAAACTTTAAAAAGTCAATAATCTGGAGAGTTTTTGTAAGATGTTTCTTCCATCAACCAACAAAGAAACACATTGGTACTTTCCCATGATGAGTGAGTGCTTCAGGATCTCTTGCACTTACATGTGCAGCAGAGTACTGCAATGGAAGCATGCTGGGCCCATAACCCAGAGATAGGCAGATTGAAACTATCCTTTGCTATATGCATTTTTTTTGTTAATTAAAGTAATCCAAAACTGGGATTGATATTTTTGCTCTTTTATTTTTACTTAAAGTACAATAACTTTTACCATTTTAATTTGTTTTAATAGTATATTGACAGTATTGTTTTCTTTCAAAAATCCACTTAATTTTCTTTACCCTATTATTAAAATGGTAATTGACAAAAACAAACTACATTGTCACCAGAAGAGCAATACAAAATGTACAAGTGATATATTAAAATCATCTTTCCAGCTTGAATTTCAATGATGCATTGGGGCAACGATTTTGTGAGAAACATCTTCACCCTTAAATAAAGATTTTCTTAATTCCTTACCTGTGTGCTAATTAGATATCACCTTGTTTTCACATTAAACAGACTTCCACATGAGAAAGCAGCAAGGATGCAGTGGCGTTAATGTTTCCTGGTGTCAACCTGTATTATTTCAGTAGACATTAAAATGAGGATGCATCTTGCTGCCTTTCCAATGAAGCAAGTTTAATTTAGTAATAGGTGAAAAACCATCCCTACAAAGGTGTTAATCAGAGACTTGGCTTTGTGGACACTTTTCAGAGAACAAATTTGTTAGCATAAAAATAAAGCCAGAAAATGAAGAGCTGTTTAATCACTCAATTGAATTTTTTTGCCAGCATATTTCTTTTTCTCTGCAACCCACTGCTAAATTGTGCTTCCTAGCTGTTTTTATAAAATCACTGAATCAAATCTAACTCTGATTACATCAGAGAAGGCCAGGTACCCTACACCATAACAGGGGGTTTGAAATTTTGACTTGTCTACTTAAAGATCACCAAAATCTGATCACAAGGTCAATTACGTCCCTGGGTGTGATTGAACCACCAACCCCTTTTGGTTAGTAGCCGTACACACTAACTGATTGCGCCACAGAGACACTTTGCAGAAGTAAATACTGACAAAGGCTAATAAGCATTCATCTAGAACGTTTCCTAGAAAAACTTTAAAAAGTCAATAATCTGGAGAGTTTTTGTAAGATGTTTCTTCCATCAACCAACGAAGAAACACATTGGTACTTTCCCATGATGAGTGAGTGCTTCAGGATCTCTTGCACTTACATGTGCAGCAGAGTACTGCAATGGAAGCATGCTGGGCCGATAACCCAGAGGTAGGCAGATTGAAACTATCCTCTGCTATATGCATTTTTTTTTAATTAAAGTAATCCAAAATTGGGATTGATATTTTAGCTCTTTTATTTTTACTTAAAGTACAATAACTTTTACCATTTTAATTTGTTTAATAGTATATTGACAGTATTGTTTTCTTTCAAAAATCCACTTAATTTTCTTTACCCTATTATTAAAATGGTAATTGACAAAAACAAACTACATTGTCACCAGAAGAGCAATACAAAATGTACAAGTGATATATTAAAATCATCTTTCCAGCTTGAATTTCAATGATGCATTGGGGTAACGATTTTGTGAGAAACATCTTCACCCTTAAATAAAGATTTTCTTAATTCCTTACCTGTGTGCTAATTAGATATCACCTTGTTTTCACATTAAACAGACTTCCACATGAGAAAGCAGCAAGGATGCAGTGGCATTAATGTTTCCTGGTGTCAACCTGTATTATTTCAGTAGATATTGAAATGACGATGCATCTTGCTGCCTTTCCAATGAAGCAAGTTTAATTTAGTAATAGGTGAAAAACCATCCCTACAAAGGTGTTAATCAGATACTTGGCTTTGTGGACACTTTTCAGAGAACAAATTTGTTAGCATAAAAATAAAGCCAGAAAATGAAGAGCTGTTTAATCACTCAATTGAATTTTTTTGCCAGCATATTTCTTTTTCTCTGCAACCCACTGCTAAATTGTGCTTCCTAGCTGTTTTTATAAAATCACTGAATCAAATCTAACTCTGATTACATCAGAGAAGGCCAGGTACCCTACACCATAACAGGGGGTTTGAAATTTTGACTTGTCTACTTAAAGATCACCAAAATCTGATCACAACGTCAATTACGTCCCTGGGTGTGATTGAACCACCAACCCCTTTTGGTTAGTAGCCGTACACACTAACTGATTGCGCCACAGAGACACTTTGCAGAAGTAAATACTGACAAAGGCTAATAAGCATTCATCTAGAACGTTTCCTAGAAAAACTTTAAAAAGTCAATAATCTGGAGAGTTTTTGTAAGATGTTTCTTCCATCAACCAACGAAGAAACACATTGGTACTTTCCCATGATGAGTGAGTGCTTCAGGATCTCTTGCACTTGCATGTGCAGCAGAGTACTGCAATGGAAGCATGCTGGGCCGATAACCCAGAGGTAGGCAGATTGAAACTATCCTCTGCTATATGCATTTTTTTTTAATTAAAGTAATCCAAAATTGGGATTGATATTTTAGCTCTTTTATTTTTACTTAAAGTACAATAACTTTTACCATTTTAATTTGTTTAATAGTATATTGACAGTATTGTTTTCTTTCAAAAATCCACTTAATTTTCTTTACCCTATTATTAAAATGGTAATTGACAAAAACAAACTACATTGTCACCAGAAGAGCAATACAAAATGTACAAGTGATATATTAAAATCATCTTTCCAGCTTGAATTTCAATGATGCATTGGGGTAACGATTTTGTGAGAAACATCTTCACCCTTAAATAAAGATTTTCTTAATTCCTTACCTGTGTGCTAATTAGATATCACCTTGTTTTCACATTAAACAGACTTCCACATGAGAAAGCAGCAAGGATGCAGTGGCGTTAATGTTTCCTGGTGTCAACCTGTATTATTTCAGTAGATATTGAAATGACGATGCATCTTGCTGCCTTTCCAATGAAGCAAGTTTAATTTAGTAATAGGTGAAAAACCATCCCTACAAAGGTGTTAATCAGATACTTGGCTTTGTGGACACTTTTCAGAGAACAAATTTGTTAGCATAAAAATAAAGCCAGAAAATGAAGAGCTGTTTAATCACTCAATTGGATTTTTTTGCCAGCATATTTTTTTTCTCTGCAACCCACTGCTATATTCACCATGCAGTATATTGTGTGAATATAGAAGTGTTGGCTGTGTTATGTATTAGAGTAATTATTGCAGCTCCCAGCTAAAATTGCAACAATGTAATTTAGTGACAAGCTGCAGAGATTAACCCTTTCTGTGGCTGCTGCACAACCTCTATTCATATCGCTGAATTCAATTAGGGAGATGTTCTCACCCCGCGAGCAAGCGCAGGTATATGCCACACTTAAATGTATGGGTATGGTCTCCATAAAATGAGCGTAGCCTTGCAGGCAAAGACTACCTTACACCCCAGTTCTTGACCCTGCACCAACAGACCTCGGCCACCACAGGGAAAAAAGTACAGTAATTTCCACCATGTTAAGCCCCACACATTAATGCCCTTTGGAACATATTATGTCACTCACCACAATATCTGTGATACACTATGCCCTACAGTAAAGCTTCTAATTACTTTTACAAAAACTGCTCAATGCCAAGAGTTTCACGTGCTGGGTGTCATGCTCATTGCCAGGGGTTTCACTCTCTGGGTGTCATGCTCATTGCCAGGGGGAACGCAGTAGGAGGTGTTATATAGTAAGCACCACTATGGCATAGTATATAGCATTATATATATTGTGAGCACTGGTGATGTTGAGTGCAGTAGAGCTGCTGCTGGGTAATTACAATTTACTACAACCACCAATATATTCTGCTGCACTATATATATGCAAAGCTAATTCTGCTGGGTAATTACAATTGACTACAACCACCAATATATTCTGCTGCACTATATCTATATTTGCAAAGCTAATTCTGCTGGGTAATTACAATTGACTACAACCACCAATATATTCTGCTGCACTATATCTATATATGAAAAGCTAATTCTGCTGAGTAATTACAATTGACTACAACCACCAATATATTCTGCTGCACTATATCTATATATGCAAAGCTAATTCTGCTGGGTAATGCAAATTGAAACAATATTGCATAGTATGTGATTTTTAAGTACTTTTTTAAAGTTTTGAATGATATAGACCCAGTTTAATCTTTGTGGAATGCCTGGTTGTTGTTTTTAAGGTAATTTATTGCCTGGCATTTGAGGGGTTGGGGTGTGGTTACAGATTTCAATTATTGGTTTCACTTGTAATAGTCTTCTACTTAAGTCCAATGGTGTAGGCTGTGCAAAGCCGTTTGGCTGTGCATTTATTGATCCAAGCGTGCATTTTTATCAAAGCGTGATAAAATTGACACATAACAGCAGCGTTCAATCAGCGTTAATTTATCTTCAGCTGATATCGATTGTGAATTGACGTTTCTTCTCTTCTTGTCACCTACAGGTAATTACAATTGACTACAACCACCAATATATTCTGCTGCACTATATCTATATATGCAAAGCTAATTCTGCTGGGTAATGCAAATTGAAACATTATTGCATAGTATGTGATTTTGAAGTACTTTTTTAAAGTTTTGAATGATATAGACCCAGTTTAATCTTTGTGGAATGCCTGGTTGTTGTTTTTAAGGTAATTTATTGCCTGGCATTTGAGGGGGTGGGGTGTGGTTACAGATTTCAATTATTGGTTTCACTTGTAATAGTCTTCTACTTAAGTCCAATGGTGTAGGCTGTACAAAGCCATTTGGCTGTGCATTTATTGATCTAAGCGTGCATTTTTATCAAAGCGTGATAAAATTGACACATAACAGCAGTGTTCAATCAGCGTTCAATCGAAGTGAAAAAGAAGGAAAACAGAAGCACACCAATCTAACAAAACAAAGAAAACTGAAGAACTAATAACAAATGTGAGTCACTTACTCCTCAGATCACTCACCTCCTGATTGTTGCATCTGATTACATAGCACAGAACTACCTTACTTGGACATTTCATAAACCATCCATTTCACCTACAAATGCCTGTATCTGTATTATTGTAATTTTGTTTTATAAGCACAGCTGCACCAATGCAATTTTACCTGCAAACACTTAAAACATCTAACATAATTACCATTGCTTCTTAAACCTCTCACAATCCTTTCATTTCTTACACTCCAAATACATTTCTGCACCCACTTTATCTACTCTTTTGACTCATTTCATACTAAATCTACACCCCTTGAGCCTACACTGCTTTTCTCACCTGCATTTCTGCAATTCTTCTGCTCGGATTGCCTTACAGTCTCCTCTCCTACTTCCACTACTTCAACCTATTTACCTACTTAACACTATGTCAAGGTTTTCTTATACTCCCCACATCACTCAGTGTCTACCTAATAATGTATCTTTATCCTTCCCCACTAGTCTCCTCCACCTCCTCCTCTCTCCCCTCCTCTGTCTCCCCTCCATCCCTCTGTTTCCTTCCCCCACCTTTCCTGTTACCCCACTTTCATTCACCTCTGCCCCATGGTCCTGCTACCCCACAACTCAGCCCTGCTCCCTCTCTCCCTTCCCTGTCACCTCCCCACACCCCCATCCACATCACACTGACCTCCCTCCCTGCCCACCTCCTGCAGTTTCCCCTCCTAGCTCAGGCACCCGTACCATCACTACTCTCTCATCATCCCTGCCCTCAA
Organism: Pseudophryne corroboree; assembly: GCF_028390025.1. Lineage (NCBI taxonomy): Eukaryota > Metazoa > Chordata > Amphibia > Anura > Myobatrachidae > Pseudophryne > Pseudophryne corroboree. The sequence goes on along the minus strand of NW_026970277.1, from coordinate 284,449 downwards.
AGTTAATCCCACCTCATCGCTACAGCAACCCTGAAAATCTAATTCACATCTCTCCCACAAACTCATACCCCCTATCCTGTGCCCTCTGGAATGCCAGATCTGTTTGTAACAAACTGGTCCCCACTCATGACCTTTTCATTTCCAACTCCCTACACCTACTAGCCATTACTGAAACTTGGATTATGCCCTCTGACACTACTTCTGCTGCTGCTCTCTCTGCTGGGGGCCTTACATTCACACACACACCCCGACCTGGGGGTCGCCATGGGGGTGGTGTTGGGGTCCTTTTACCTTCTAGTTACTCCTACCAACTCATACCACCAGAACCATCCCTTATATTCTCTACATTTGAGGTCCACGCCATATGCCTCTTCCAACCAGTCAATCTTAGAGTAGCTGTCATTTACCGCCCCCCTGGCACTGCTTCCAAATTCATCGACAACTTTGCTTCCTGGCTTCCTCACTTCCTCTCTTCTGACATTCCCACCATTATCCTAGGCGATTTCAACATCCCTATTGACATCCCCACACAATCCCCTGCCTCTAAACTCCTTAACCTCACCTCTTCACTTGGTCTCTCCCAGTGGACCTCCTCACCCTCCCATGTGAATGGGAGCTCACTGGATCTGGTCTTCACTCACCGCTGTGATATTTCTGATTTTTCCAACTCCCCATTTCCCCTCTCTGACCACCACCTGCTCTCCTTCAACCTATCTCTCTCGACTTCCCCATCTCTACCTCCTAAGGCTACCATCACTAAGCGTAACATTGAAGCTATTGACACCACATTCCTTTCCTCTCTGTTTGACTCACTTCTCTCTCCTATTCTCTCTCTCTCATGCCCTGAACAAGCCACTTCCACATACAATGCTTCCCTTACTTCTGCTCTTGACTCTGTTGCTCCACCAACCACTATTCACCCTTGCAAATTAACACCTCAACCCTGGCACACCAAATGCACCAGATATCTGCAAAAATGCTCATGTACTGCTGAGCGACACTGGAGGAAATCACGCTCTAAGGCAGACTTCCTCCATTTCAAACTTATGCTCTCATCCTTCAGTGCTGCCCTTTCTCTTGCTAAACAGTCATACTTCAAGAACCTCATCTCCTCCCAGTCTTCCAACCCCCGGCGCCTCTTTGCCACTCTCAACTCACTCCTCTGCCCACCTCCACCTCGTCTCCCTTCCTCACTCTCTGCTCTTGACTTTGCCACTTACTTCACATCCAAAATTGACTCCATACGTCAGGACATCACATCACACCAGACTATCAGTAACCAGCCTTCTCCCATCCCTTACCAACCCTCCCCATCCCTCGCACCAACTCTATCATCTTTCTCCCATGCATCTGGAGAGGAAGTCATGGCCCTCATTCGTTCCTGTCCCCTCACCACCTCCCCACTTGACCCTATCCCCTCCCGCCTCCTTTGCCACCTCTCTTCTTCTGCTTGTTCCCATCTTTCCCACCTTCTCAATCTCTCCCTCTCATCAGGCACTGTCCCCTCTGCCTTCAAGCACGCTCTCATCTCTCCTATTCTTAAAAAACCTACCCTTGATCCAAACACTCTCTCCAACTACCGACCCATCTCTCTCCTCCCTTTTGCCTCCAAACTCCTTGAGCGTATTGTCTACAACCGCCTTACTTCCTTTCTTTCCTCACACTCACTGCTTGACCCATTCCAGTCTGGATTCCGTCCTCTCCACTCCACTGAAACTGCCCTTACAAAAGTATGCAATGACCTCCATGCTGCTAAATCTAAGGGACACTACTCTCTACTTATTCTACTTGATCTCTCTGCTGCTTTTGACACTGTGGACCATCCTCTCCTACTGCAAATCCTTCACTCCATTGGTCTGCGTAACACTGCCCTCTCTTGGTTGTCGTCCTACCTTTCTGACCGTTCATTCTCTGTCTCCTCTCATGACTCCACCTCCCCCTCACTTCCACTAACTGTAGGGGTACCCCAAGGTTCTGTCCTTGGTCCTCTTCTCTTCTCTCTCTATACGTCCTCACTAGGTAAGCTCATTAGTTCTTTTGGTTTCCAATATCATCTCTATGCTGATGACACTCAAATCTATCTTTCCTCTCCAGACCTCTCCCCTACTCTCCTCACTCGTATCTCCAACTGTCTCTCTGCTATCTCTTCCTGGATGTCCCAGCGCTTTCTTAAACTTAACATGTCTAAGACCGAGCTGATCATCTTCCCTCCCTCCCGCATAATCTCACCTCCTACAATCTCATTATCTATTGATGGCACTACTATCTCCTCTACCCCCCAAGCGCGCTGTCTTGGAGTAATCCTTGACTCCTCCCTCTCCTTCAAACCACACATTCAGCACCTCTCACAAACCTGCCGTTTTCATCTAAAAAATATTTCCAGGATCAGACCCTTTCTGACCCAGGATGCTACTAAGACTCTTATCCACTCACTGGTCATCTCCAGACTGGACTGCTGTAATCTCTTCCTGACTGGCATTCCTGACAAATACCTCTCTCCACTCCAATCTATCCTCAATGCTGCTGCCCGGCTCATTTTCCTCACCAAACGCACTACGTCCACCTCTCCTCTCTTACTAGTCCTTCACTGGCTCCCCTTCCCTTTCAGAATCCATTTCAAGCTTCTCACACTTGCTTACAAAGCCCTCACCCACTCCTCTCCCATCTACATCTCTGATCTTATCTCGCTTTACACTCCCACCCGTCCTCTTCGCTCTGCTAATGCACACCGACTCTCCTGCCTACGGATTACTTCCTCCCACTCCTACCTCCAAGATTTTTCACGTGCTGCACCACTTCTCTGGAATTCCCTACCTCTCCCCCTCAGACTCTCCACCTCTCTACAAAACTTCAAACGGGCTCTCAAGACCCACTTCTTCACCAAACCCAGCCAAATCTCATCCTAAACCTCTGTTCCATGCTCTCTATGTACCCCATCTGTCTCACCCCTGTCTGTCTACCCCTCCCTTTTAGAATGTAAGCTCTCACGAGCAGGGCCCTCTTCCCTCATGTGCTTACTCTTTTCTTACTTTAATAATCTTCAGCTGCACCAAATTCAGCAGTCTTCTGCCACCTGATACTTATTCCAGTGTCATCTGCTGATGTAGCTATGTTTATTTACCCTGTACTTGTCCTATATTGTCGTCAACTGTAAGTTGCTTTAAACAAAGGAATTAATAGCAGCCTTGCGCTTGTTAATTGCTGCTAGTTCTAATGCAGTGGAGGAAACACCCAATACCTCCTGAGTGACAGCAAATTTACACAAACCAAAAGATTGCTTAAAACTAGCGCTCTATACGTAAACACAAATGGTGCTTAATATTGACACGCAGAAATCTCCTGTATATTCTCTCTCCCGGAAAGACACTTACAGGTTATTTCTTTCACGTGTATCCATAAAGGTATCTTTCAACAGCTTAAGGATTTCACCCACTGGTATCTCAGTATTCTTTCAACATACAGCTGACAGGATATAACTTACATTAGATTTCTGTCCCGCGTTCCCATAAAGGTATCTTTATCCTTTTTGTGTGTTGGTATTCAACAGGAGCTCTCAGCAGGACACACTTGTTTTCCAAAAAAAGGATGTTTATTTAAAATACAGAAAAGTCATTAAAAATAAGCCCGCATACATGTATCGGAGCTGGGTCTCGGCAGTTGATGAAAAATCCCGTGAAAGGACGCACCGGCTGCAGACAGGTAAGCGCACTCCACAGGATTCGAATCACCGATCTCCAGGACCTTCAGTATGCGTGACACAGGACGGCTTCGACGCGTTTCTGGGAGTCCACTCCCCTTTTTCAAGAAGTGCCGTCCTCTTCCTCTTGTCCGATATTTATACTATCAGTGCACATACATCTGTCTCCAATCATTAGCTATACAGGTAATTAGTTTTAAAAACAATATAAAACGCTGAATTGGAACATTCACATTATAAATACAACTCTATCCTATTCTGACTGCTATTATCCATCCATTTAGTTTAAGATTTTGTATATATATTTTATTGCAATCTGTATTTGTATTCTAACAGCCCATTAACCACAATCATCAATAATTAACAGGCAACCTCATTAATTATTGATGATTGTGGTTAATGGGCTGTTAGAATACAAATACAGATTGCAATAAAATATATATACAAAATCTTAAACTAAATGGATGGATAATAGCAGTCAGAATAGGATAGAGTTGTATTTATAATGTGAATGTTCCAATTCAGCGTTTTATATTGTTTTTAAAACTAATTACCTGTATAGCTAATGATTGGAGACAGATGTATGTGCACTGATAGTATAAATATCGGACAAGAGGAAGAGGACGGCACTTCTTGAAAAAGGGGAGTGGACTCCCAGAAACGCGTCGAAGCCGTCCTGTGTCACGCATACTGAAGGTCCTGGAGATCGGTGATTCGAATCCTGTGGAGTGCGCTTACCTGTCTGCAGCCGGTGCGTCCTTTCACGGGATTTTTCATCAACTGCCGAGACCCAGCTCCGATACATGTATGCGGGCTTATTTTTAATGACTTTTCTGTATTTTAAATAAACATCCTTTTTTTGGAAAACAAGTGTGTCCTGCTGAGAGCTCCTGTTGAATACCAACACACAAAAAGGATAAAGATACCTTTATGGGAACGCGGGACAGAAATCTAATGTAAGTTATATCCTGTCAGCTGTATGTTGAAAGAATACTGAGATACCAGTGGGTGAAATCCTTAAGCTGTTGAAAGATACCTTTATGGATACACGTGAAAGAAATAACCTGTAAGTGTCTTTCCGGGAGAGAGAATATACAGGAGATTTCTGCGTGTCAATATTAAGCACCATTTGTGTTTACGTATAGAGCGCTAGTTTTAAGCAATCTTTTGGTTTGTGTAAATTAACTGTAAGTTGCTGTTTTCCTGTTTGATTATTTGTTTATGTACTCTGTAATTGGGCACTGCGGAACCCTTGTGGCACCATATAAATAAAGGATAATAATAATAATAATAAATAATATAATATATAGCAGTACGGTACAGTAGGCCACTGCTCTACCTACCTCTGTGTCGTCAAGTATACTATCCATCCATACCTGTGGTGCATTTTAGAAAAAAACATGTCTCGGCAGAGCAATCTATAAATCCATCATTTTTCAGACAGCAACAGTGGGTATTGTAATAGTCACCCAATCCATCACTTTTATAGGGTTACATGCACCCACATGCTACAGCCTGTCTCAATAATTTTACTGTCACGCTGTGTGTGTTTGTGTTTTTATTTGGGTATTTTTTTTGTTGTAGAACTACAGGTACCAGCAAGCCCGTTATTTCCCCGCCTGCTGGTACTTGAGGTTCTCCAAGTACCAGCAAGCGGGGGAGGCTTGCTGGGCCTTGTAGTTCCACAACGAAAAAACAATATTCTTTTTTTACACACATGGCTATCAGCCCGACACCCACCACCCAGGGGTGCTGGGGACAGCCTCGGGCTTCACCCCTGGCCCTTGGGTGCCTCGAGGGGAGGAACCTCTTGATTTAAGGGGTCCCCACTCCTCCAGGGAACCCCGGCCAGGGGTGACTAGTTGGAGGGGTAATGCCAGGGCCGCAGGGACCTACATAAAAGTGTCCCCCGGCTGTGGCATTATCTCTCTGGCTAGTGGAGCCCGGTGCTGGTTTTAAAAATATGGGGGACCCCTACATCTATTGTCCCACATATTTTTGGAAACTGGACCGGTCTAAGAGCCCGGTGCTGGTTGTCTAAATACGGGGAACCCCTGTCCAATTTTCCCCCCAGTATTTAAATAACCAGGACCGGCTCAAAGAGCCCGAGGCTGGTTATACTAAGGAGGGGGGACCTCACGCATTTTTTTTAACCCATTCAGACCCTTCTCCTTTAAGTTAATGGAAGCCCTGGACAACAAAATTGCATTCATGTCCTCCTCCCTCACCCTTCCCAGTCCCAAACACTCATTTTTTTTTTCTTTAAAAATTTATAATATATAACGAGAACAATGAGCAGGCAGGCAGCGGGCATTGGCGGCATCGGACTGAGATAGAAATTAGTGGTGGAGGGCTGGGTCAGTTGATTGTGGGCGAGTTTGTAAGCCATTGGCGGTGGCAGCGGGTATCGGCTCAGAGGCAGTAGCGGGCATTGGCTAAGGGTCATCGGCAGGATTCGGCGGACATTATGGCTGTAGTGCCTCACTAGCCACTGACCTCACCGCACGCCACTGTGGGACAGATGTAACATGCAGAGAGAGGTAGATTTGGGAGGGGGAATGTCCTAGCATAACTGTTAATTGCAGTGTAATACTGTAATTCAGCTGTGCAGCATTTGTGGCTAAATGTCAAAGAAGCCAGTATTTACCCTGCATGCAAAACAATAAATGTATTTGAACATACCTCCCAACTATCCCAATTTTTGCAGGACAGTCACTTTTTTGGGGAATGTCCAGCTAACCAAAACAACCCCCCCCCCCCTTCCCATGGGGAAGGGGGGGGGGGGTGGAAGGCTCCCTGTAGCTTGTTGCTCTGCAAATATGCACATTGTGGGTAATTCAGACCTGATCGCTAGGGTGTGTTTTTTGCATCCCTGTAATCAGGTAGTTGTCGCCTACAGCGGAAGGGAAAATTTGCTGTGCAGGTGTGTGATCACATGGGCACAAGAGCTGCACAGCTCAGCACTTACTCAGCCATTGAGGTGACGTCACAAATCCTCCCACAAAACGCCGGGTCCCTCCGGTGTTTTTCCGGACACTCCCTAGAAACATTCAGTTGCCACCCACACAAACACCCTCTTCTTGTCAATCTTCTTGTGATCTCCGGACCGTCGCACTTACGCATTGTGGCGCATACGCATGTGCAGTGCAAACCAGATTGCCCGCTGGGTGAAAATAAATTGAAGCGATCTGGTCTGAATAAGCCTCAATCTCTATTCACGGGAGACAGAGGGGCTGGGGCATGGCCAGCAGCTCACAGAGCACCTATAATGACAAAAATGGGAGACGTTTGGGAGAAAAATGCAAAGGTGCAAGACAGCTTTTCCTTGCCAATATCTCTCTTTTGCAAAGAGCTACGCATTGGAAAATTCAGGGCTATGCCGTGTAGATGAAGCACTAACAGGAGGCTTTAAAATTTTCATTCTAGTGTCCTTCGTTTGGGAGAAAAATGCAAAGGTACAAGACAGCTTTTCCTTGCCAATATCTCTCTTTTGCAAAGAGCTACGCATTGGAAAATTCAGGGCTATGTCGTGTAGATGATGGTCTAACAGGAGGCTTTAAAATTTTATTTCTAGTGTCCTTCGTTTGGGAGAAAAATGCAATGGTACAAGACAGCTTTTCCTTGCCAATATCTCTCTTTTGCAAAGAGCTACGCATTGGAAAATTCAGGGCTATGTCGTGTAGATGATGGCCTAACAGGAGGCTTTAAAATTTTCTTTCTAGTTACCTTCGTTTGGGAGAAAAATGCAAAGGTACAAGACAGCTTTTCCTTGCCAATATCTCTCTTTTGCAAAGAGCTACGCATTGGAAAATTCAGGGCTATGTCGTGTAGATGATGGCCTAACAGGAGGCTTTAAAATTTTCTTTCTAGTGTCCTTCGTTTGGGAGAAAAATGCAAAGGTACAAGACAGCTTTTCCTTGCCAATATCTCTCTTTTGCAAAGAGCTACGCATTGGAAAATTCAGGGCTATGTCGTGTAGATGATGGCCTAACAGGAGGCTTTAAAATTTTCTTTCTAGTGACCTTCGTTTGGGAGAAAAATGCAAAGGTACAAGACAGCTTTTCCTTGCCAATATCTCTCTTTTGCAAAGAGCTACGCATTGGAAAATTCAGGACTATGTCGTGTAGATGATGGCCTAACAGGAGGCTTTAAAATTTTCTTTCTAGTGACCTTCGTTTGGGAGAAAAATGCAAAGTTACAAGACAGCTTGTCCTTGCCAACATCTCTCTTTTGCAAAGAGCTGCGCATTGGAAAATTCAGGGCTATGTCGTGTAGATGATGGCCTAACAGGAGGCTTTAAAATTTTAATTCTAGTGTCCTTCGTTTGGGAGAAAAATGCAAAGGTACAAGACAGCTTTTCCTTGCCAATATCTCTCTTTTGCAAAGAGCTACGCATTGGAAAATTCAGGGCTATGCCGTGTAGATGAAGCACTAACAGGAGGCTTTAAAATTTTCATTCTAGTGTCCTTCGTTTGGGAGAAAAATGCAAAGGTACAAGACAGCTTTTCCTTGCCAATATCTCTCTTTTGCAAAGAGCTGCGCATTGGAAAATTCAGGGCTATGTCGTGTAGATGATGGCCTAACAGGAGGCTTTACAATTTTCTTTCTAGTGTCCTTCGTTTGGGAGAAAAATGCAAAGGTACAAGACAACTTTTCCTTGCCAATATCTCTCTTTTGCAAAGAGCTACGCATTGGAAAATTCAGGGCTATGTCGTGTAGATGATGGCCTAACAGGAGGCTTTAAAATTTTCTTTCTAGTGACCTTCGTTTGGGAGAAAAATGCAAAGGTACAATACAGCTTTTCCTTGCCAATATCTCTCTTTTGCAAAGAGCTACGCATTGGAAAATTCAGGGCTATGTCGTGTAGATGATGGCCTAACAGGAGGCTTTAAAATTTTCTTTCTAGTGACCTTCGTTTGGGAGAAAAATGCAAAGGTACAAGACAGCTTTTCCTTGCCAATATCTCTCTTTTGCAAAGAGCTACGCATTGGAAAATTCAGGACTATGTCGTGTAGATGATGGCCTAACAGGAGGCTTTAAAATTTTAATTCTAGTGTCCTTCGTTTGGGAGAAAAATGCAAAGGTACAATACAGCTTTTCCTTGCCAATATCTCTCTTTTGCAAAGAGCTGCGCATTGGAAAATTCAGGGCTATATCGTGTAGATGATGGCCTAACAGGAGGCTTTAAAATTTTAATTCTAGTGTCCTTCGTTTGGGAGAAAAATGCAATGGTACAAGAAAGCTTTTCCTTGCCAATATCTCTCTTTTGCAAAGAGCTGCGCATTGGAAAATTCAGGGCTATGTCGTGTAGATGATGGCCTAACAGGAGGCTTTAAAATTTTCTTTCTAGTGTCCTTCGTTTGGGAGAAAAATGCAAAGGTACAAGACAGCTTTTCCTTGCCAATATCTCTCTTTTGCAAAGAGCTACGCATTGGAAAATTCAGGGCTATGTCGTGTAGATGGTGGTCTAACAGGAGGCTTTAAAATTTTCTTTCTAGTGTCCTTCGTTTGGGAGAAAAATGCAATGGTACAAGACAGCTTTTCCTTGCCAATATCTCTCTTTTGCAAAGAGCTGCGCATTGGAAAATTCAGGGCTATGTCGTGTAGATGATGGCCTAACAGGAGGCTTTAAAATTTTCTTTCTAGTGTCATTCGTTTGGGAGAAAAATGCAAAGGTACAAGACAGCTTTTCCTTGCCAATATCTCTCGTTTGCAAAGAGCTGCGCATTGGAAAATTCAGGGCTATATCGTGTAGATGATGGCCCAACAGGAGGCTTTAAAATTTTCATTCTAGTGTCCTTCGTTTGGGAGAAAAATGCAATGGTACAAGACAGCTTTTCCTTGCCAATATCTCTCTTTTGCAAAGAGCTGCGCATTGGAAAATTCAGGGCTATGTCGTGTAGATGATGGCCTAACAGGAGGCTTTAAAATTTTCTTTCTAGTGTCCTTCGTTTGGGAGAAAAATGCATAGGTACAAGACAGCTTTTCCTTGCCAATATCTCTCTTTTGCAAAGAGCTACGCATTGGAAAATTCAGGGCTATGTCGTGTAGATGATGGTCTAACAGGAGGCTTTAAAATTTTCTTTCTAGTGTCCTTCGTTTGGGAGAAAAATGCAATGGTACAAGACAGCTTTTCCTTGCCAATATCTCTCTTTTGCAAAGAGCTGCGCATTGGAAAATTCAGGGCTATGTCGTGTAGATGATGGCCTAACAGGAGGCTTTAAAATTTTCTTTCTAGTGTCCTTCGTTTGGGAGAAAAATGCAAAGGTACAAGACAGCTTTTCCTTGCCAATATCTCTCGTTTGCAAAGAGCTGCGCATTGGAAAATTCAGGGCTATATCGTGTAGATGATGGCCCAACAGGAGGCTTTAAAATTTTAATTCTAGTGTCCTTCGTTTGGGAGAAAAATGCAATGGTACAAGACAGCTTTTCCTTGCCAATATCTCTCTTTTGCAAAGAGCTGCGCATTGGAAAATTCAGGGCTATGTCGTGTAGATGATGGCCTAACAGGAGGCTTTAAAATTTTCTTTCTAGTGTCCTTCGTTTGGGAGAAAAATGCAAAGGTACAAGACAGCTTTTCCTTGCCAATATCTCTCTTTTGCAAAGAGCTGCGCATTGGAAAATTCAGGGCTATGTCGTGTAGATGATGGCCTAACAGGAGGCTTTAAAATTTTCTTTCTAGTGTCCTTCGTTTGGGAGAAAAATGCAAAGGTACAAGACAGCTTTTCCTTGCCAATATCTCTCGTTTGCAAAGAGCTGCGCATTGGAAAATTCAGGGCTATATCGTGTAGATGATGGCCCAACAGGAGGCTTTAAAATTTTAATTCTAGTGTCCTTCGTTTGGGAGAAAAATGCAATGGTACAAGACAGCTTTTCCTTGCCAATATCTCTCTTTTGCAAAGAGCTGCGCATTGGAAAATTCAGGGCTATGTCGTGTAGATGATGGTCTAACAGGAGGCTTTAAAATTTTCTTTCTAGTGTCCTTCGTTTGGGAGAAAAATGCAATGGTACAAGACAGCTTTTCCTTGCCAATATCTCTCTTTTGCAAAGAGCTGCGCATTGGAAAATTCAGGGCTATATCGTGTAGATGATGGCCTAACAGGAGGCTTTAAAATTTTCTTTCTAGTGTCCTTCGTTTGGGAGAAAAATGCAAAGGTACAAGACAGCTTTTCCTTGCCAATATCTCTCTTTTGCAAAGAGCTGCGCATTGGAAAATTCAGGGCTATATCGTGTAGATGATGGCCTAACAGGAGGCTTTAAAATTTTAATTCTAGTGTCCTTCGTTTGGGAGAAAAATGCAAAGGTACAAGACAGCTTTTCCTTGCCAATATCTCTCTTTTGCAAAGAGCTGCGCATTGGAAAATTCAGGGCTATGTCGTGTAGATGATGGCCTAACAGGAGGCTTTAAAATTTTCTTTCTAGTGTCCTTCGTTTGGGAGAAAAATGCAAAGGTACAAGACAGCTTTTCCTTGCCAATATCTCTCGTTTGCAAAGAGCTGCGCATTGGAAAATTCAGGGCTATATCGTGTAGATGATGGCCCAACAGGAGGCTTTAAAATTTTAATTCTAGTGTCCTTCGTTTGGGAGAAAAATGCAATGGTACAAGACAGCTTTTCCTTGCCAATATCTCTCTTTTGCAAAGAGCTGCGCATTGGAAAATTCAGGGCTATGTCGTGTAGATGATGGTCTAACAGGAGGCTTTAAAATTTTATTTCTAGTGTCCTTCGTTTGGGAGAAAAATGCAATGGTACAAGACAGCTTTTCCTTGCCAATATCTCTCTTTTGCAAAGAGCTGCGCATTGGAAAATTCAGGGCTATGTCGTGTAGATGATGGCCTAACAGGAGGCTTTAAAATTTTCTTTCTAGTGTCCTTCGTTTGGGAGAAAAATGCAAAGGTACAAGACAGCTTTTCCTTGCCAATATCTCTCTTTTGCAAAGAGCTGCGCATTGGAAAATTCAGGGCTATGTCGTGTAGATGATGGCCTAACAGGAGGCTTTAAAATTTTCTTTCTAGTGTCCTTCGTTTGGGAGAAAAATGCAAAGGTACAAGACAGCTTTTCCTTGCCAATATCTCTCGTTTGCAAAGAGCTGCGCATTGGAAAATTCAGGGCTATATCGTGTAGATGATGGCCCAACAGGAGGCTTTAAAATTTTAATTCTAGTGTCCTTCGTTTGGGAGAAAAATGCAATGGTACAAGACAGCTTTTCCTTGCCAATATCTCTCTTTTGCAAAGAGCTGCGCATTGGAAAATTCAGGGCTATGTCGTGTAGATGATGGTCTAACAGGAGGCTTTAAAATTTTCTTTCTAGTGTCCTTCGTTTGGGAGAAAAATGCAATGGTACAAGACAGCTTTTCCTTGCCAATATCTCTCTTTTGCAAAGAGCTGCGCATTGGAAAATTCAGGGCTATATCGTGTAGATGATGGCCTAACAGGAGGCTTTAAAATTTTCTTTCTAGTGTCCTTCGTTTGGGAGAAAAATGCAAAGGTACAAGACAGCTTTTCCTTGCCAATATCTCTCTTTTGCAAAGAGCTGCGCATTGGAAAATTCAGGGCTATATCGTGTAGATGATGGCCTAACAGGAGGCTTTAAAATTTTAATTCTAGTGTCCTTCGTTTGGGAGAAAAATGCAAAGGTACAAGACAGCTTTTCCTTGCCAATATCTCTCTTTTGCAAAGAGCTGCGCATTGGAAAATTCAGGGCTATGTCGTGTAGATGATGGCCTAACAGGAGGCTTTAAAATTTTCTTTCTAGTGTCCTTCGTTTGGGAGAAAAATGCAAAGGTACAAGACAGCTTTTCCTTGCCAATATCTCTCGTTTGCAAAGAGCTGCGCATTGGAAAATTCAGGGCTATATCGTGTAGATGATGGCCCAACAGGAGGCTTTAAAATTTTAATTCTAGTGTCCTTCGTTTGGGAGAAAAATGCAATGGTACAAGACAGCTTTTCCTTGCCAATATCTCTCTTTTGCAAAGAGCTGCGCATTGGAAAATTCAGGGCTATGTCGTGTAGATGATGGTCTAACAGGAGGCTTTAAAATTTTCTTTCTAGTGTCCTTCGTTTGGGAGAAAAATGCAATGGTACAAGACAGCTTTTCCTTGCCAATATCTCTCTTTTGCAAAGAGCTGCGCATTGGAAAATTCAGGGCTATATCGTGTAGATGATGGCCTAACAGGAGGCTTTAAAATTTTCTTTCTAGTGTCCTTCGTTTGGGAGAAAAATGCAAAGGTACAAGACAGCTTTTCCTTGCCAATATCTCTCTTTTGCAAAGAGCTGCGCATTGGAAAATTCAGGGCTATATCGTGTAGATGATGGCCTAACAGGAGGCTTTAAAATTTTAATTCTAGTGTCCTTCGTTTGGGAGAAAAATGCAAAGGTACAAGACAGCTTTTCCTTGCCAATATCTCTCTTTTGCAAAGAGCTGCGCATTGGAAAATTCATGGCTATGCCGTGTAGATGATGGTATAACAGGAGGCTTTAAAATGTTCTTTCTAGTGTCCTTCGTTTGGGAGAAAAATGCAAAGGTACAAGACAGCTTTTCCTTGCCAATATCTCTCGTTTGCAAAGAGCTGCGCATTGGAAAATTCAGGGCTATATCGTGTAGATGATGGCCTAACAGGAGGCTTTAAAATTTTAATTCTAGTGTCCTTCGTTTGGGAGAAAAATGCAATGGTACAAGACAGCTTTTCCTTGCCAATATCTCTCTTTTGCAAAGAGCTGCGCATTGGAAAATTCAGGGCTATGTCGTGTAGATGATGGTCAAACAGGAGGCTTTAAAATTTTATTTCTAGTGTCCTTCGTTTGGGAGAAAAATGCAATGGTACAAGACAGCTTTTCCTTGCCAATATCTCTCTTTTGCAAAGAGCTGCGCATTGGAAAATTCAGGGCTATGTCGTGTAGATGATGGTCTAACAGGAGGCTTTAAAATTTTCTTTCTAGTGTCCTTCGTTTGGGAGAAAAATGCAATGGTACAATACAGCTTTTCCTTGCCAATATCTCTCTTTTGCAAAGAGCTGCGCATTGGAAAATTCATGGCTATGCCGTGTAGATGATGGTCTAACAGGAGGCTTTAAAATTTTCTTTCTAGTGTCCTTCGTTTGGGAGAAAAATGCAATGGTACAAGACAGCTTTTCCTTGCCAATATCTCTCTTTTGCAAAGAGCTGCGCATTGGAAAATTCAGGGCTATATCGTGTAGATGATGGCCTAACAGGAGGCTTTAAAATTTTAATTCTAGTGTCCTTCGTTTGGGAGCAAAATGCAAAGGTACAAGACAGCTTTTCCTTGCCAATATCTCTCTTTTGCAAAGAGCTGCGCATTGGAAAATTCAGGGCTATGTCGTGTAGATGATGGCCTAACAGGAGGCTTTAAAATTTTCTTTCTAGTGTCCTTCGTTTGGGAGAAAAATGCAAAGGTACAAGACAGCTTTTCCTTGCCAATATCTCTCTTTTGCAAAGAGCTACGCATTGGAAAATTCAGGGCTATGTCATGTAGATGATGGCCTAACAGGAGGCTTTAAAATTTTCTTTCTAGTGTCCTTCGTTTGGGAGAAAAATGCAAAGGTACAAGACAGCTTTTCCTTGCCAATATCTCTCTTTTGCAAAGAGCTGCGCATTGGAAAATTCAGGGCTATGTCGTGTAGATGATGGCCTAACAGGAGGCTTTAAAATTTTCTTTCTAGTGTCCTTCGTTTGGGAGAAAAATGCAAAGGTACAAGACAGCTTTTCCTTGCCAATATCTCTCGTTTGCAAAGAGCTGCGCATTGGAAAATTCAGGGCTATATCGTGTAGATGATGGCCCAACAGGAGGCTTTAAAATTTTAATTCTAGTGTCCTTCGTTTGGGAGAAAAATGCAATGGTACAAGACAGCTTTTCCTTGCCAATATCTCTCTTTTGCAAAGAGCTGCGCATTGGAAAATTCAGGGCTATGTCGTGTAGATGATGGTCTAACAGGAGGCTTTAAAATTTTCTTTCTAGTGTCCTTCGTTTGGGAGAAAAATGCAATGGTACAAGACAGCTTTTCCTTGCCAATATCTCTCTTTTGCAAAGAGCTGCGCATTGGAAAATTCAGGGCTATATCGTGTAGATGATGGCCTAACAGGAGGCTTTAAAATTTTCTTTCTAGTGTCCTTCGTTTGGGAGAAAAATGCAAAGGTACAAGACAGCTTTTCCTTGCCAATATCTCTCTTTTGCAAAGAGCTGCGCATTGGAAAATTCAGGGCTATATCGTGTAGATGATGGCCTAACAGGAGGCTTTAAAATTTTAATTCTAGTGTCCTTCGTTTGGGAGAAAAATGCAAAGGTACAAGACAGCTTTTCCTTGCCAATATCTCTCTTTTGCAAAGAGCTGCGCATTGGAAAATTCAGGGCTATGTCGTGTAGATGATGGCCTAACAGGAGGCTTTAAAATTTTCTTTCTAGTGTCCTTCGTTTGGGAGAAAAATGCAAAGGTACAAGACAGCTTTTCCTTGCTAATATCTCTCGTTTGCAAAGAGCTGCGCATTGGAAAATTCAGGGCTATATCGTGTAGATGATGGCCCAACAGGAGGCTTTAAAATTTTAATTCTAGTGTCCTTCGTTTGGGAGAAAAATGCAATGGTACAAGACAGCTTTTCCTTGCCAATATCTCTCTTTTGCAAAGAGCTGCGCATTGGAAAATTCAGGGCTATGTCGTGTAGATGATGGTCTAACAGGAGGCTTTAAAATTTTCTTTCTAGTGTCCTTCGTTTGGGAGAAAAATGCAATGGTACAAGACAGCTTTTCCTTGCCAATATCTCTCTTTTGCAAAGAGCTGCGCATTGGAAAATTCAGGGCTATATCGTGTAGATGATGGCCTAACAGGAGGCTTTAAAATTTTCTTTCTAGTGTCCTTCGTTTGGGAGAAAAATGCAAAGGTACAAGACAGCTTTTCCTTGCCAATATCTCTCTTTTGCAAAGAGCTGCGCATTGGAAAATTCAGGGCTATATCGTGTAGATGATGGCCTAACAGGAGGCTTTAAAATTTTAATTCTAGTGTCCTTCGTTTGGGAGAAAAATGCAAAGGTACAAGACAGCTTTTCCTTGCCAATATCTCTCTTTTGCAAAGAGCTGCGCATTGGAAAATTCATGGCTATGCCGTGTAGATGATGGTATAACAGGAGGCTTTAAAATGTTCTTTCTAGTGTCCTTCGTTTGGGAGAAAAATGCAAAGGTACAAGACAGCTTTTCCTTGCCAATATCTCTCGTTTGCAAAGAGCTGCGCATTGGAAAATTCAGGGCTATATCGTGTAGATGATGGCCTAACAGGAGGCTTTAAAATTTTAATTCTAGTGTCCTTCGTTTGGGAGAAAAATGCAATGGTACAAGACAGCTTTTCCTTGCCAATATCTCTCTTTTGCAAAGAGCTGCGCATTGGAAAATTCAGGGCTATGTCGTGTAGATGATGGTCAAACAGGAGGCTTTAAAATTTTATTTCTAGTGTCCTTCGTTTGGGAGAAAAATGCAATGGTACAAGACAGCTTTTCCTTGCCAATATCTCTCTTTTGCAAAGAGCTGCGCATTGGAAAATTCAGGGCTATGTCGTGTAGATGATGGCCTAACAGGAGGCTTTAAAATTTTCTTTCTTGTGTCCTTCGTTTGGGAGAAAAATGCAAAGGTACAAGACAGCTTTTCCTTGCCAATATCTCTCTTTTGCAAAGAGCTGCGCATTGGAAAATTCAGGGCTATATCGTGTAGATGATGGCCTAACAGGAGGCTTTAAAATTTTAATTCTAGTGTCCTTCGTTTGGGAGAAAAATGCAATGGTACAAGACAGCTTTTCCTTGCCAATATCTCTCTTTTGCAAAGAGCTGCGCATTGGAAAATTCAGGGCTATGTCGTGTAGATGATGGTCTAACAGGAGGCTTTAAAATTTTCTTTCTAGTGTCCTTCGTTTGGGAGAAAAATGCAATGGTACAATACAGCTTTTCCTTGCCAATATCTCTCTTTTGCAAAGAGCTGCGCATTGGAAAATTCATGGCTATGCCGTGTAGATGATGGTCTAACAGGAGGCTTTAAAATTTTCTTTCTAGTGTCCTTCGTTTGGGAGAAAAATGCAATGGTACAAGACAGCTTTTCCTTGCCAATATCTCTCTTTTGCAAAGAGCTGCGCATTGGAAAATTCAGGGCTATATCGTGTAGATGATGGCCTAACAGGAGGCTTTAAAATTTTAATTCTAGTGTCCTTCGTTTGGGAGCAAAATGCAAAGGTACAAGACAGCTTTTCCTTGCCAATATCTCTCTTTTGCAAAGAGCTGCGCATTGGAAAATTCAGGGCTATGTCGTGTAGATGATGGCCTAACAGGAGGCTTTAAAATTTTCTTTCTAGTGTCCTTCGTTTGGGAGAAAAATGCAAAGGTACAAGACAGCTTTTCCTTGCCAATATCTCTCTTTTGCAAAGAGCTACGCATTGGAAAATTCAGGGCTATGTCATGTAGATGATGGCCTAACAGGAGGCTTTAAAATTTTCTTTCTAGTGACCTTCGTTTGGGAGAAAAATGCAAAGGTACAAGACAGCTTTTCCTTGCCAATATCTCTCTTTTGCAAAGAGCTGCGCATTGGAAAATTCAGGGCTATGTCGTGTAGATGATGGCCTAACAGGAGGCTTTAACATTTTCTTTCTAGTGTCCTTCGTTTGGGAGAAAAATGCAATGGTACAAGACAGCTTTTCCTTGCCAATATCTCTCTTTTGCAAAGAGCTGCGCATTGGAAAATTCAGGGCTATGTCGTGTAGATGATGGTCTAACAGGAGGCTTTAAAATTTTCTTTCTAGTGTCCTTCGTTTGGGAGAAAAATGCAAAGGTACAAGACAGCTTTTCCTTGCCAATATCTCTCTTTTGCAAAGAGCTGCGCATTGGAAAATTCAGGGCTATATCGTGTAGATGATGGCCTAACAGGAGGCTTTAAAATTTTAATTCTAGTGTCCTTCGTTTGGGAGAAAAATGCAAAGGTACAAGACAGCTTTTCCTTGCCAATATCTCTCTTTTGCAAAGAGCTGCGCATTGGAAAATTCATGGCTATGCCGTGTAGATGATGGTCTAACAGGAGGCTTTAAAATGTTCTTTCTAGTGTCCTTCGTTTGGGAGAAAAATGCAAAGGTACAAGACAGCTTTTCCTTGCCAATATCTCTCGTTTGCAAAGAGCTGCGCATTGGAAAATTCAGGGCTATATCGTGTAGATGATGGCCTAACAGGAGGCTTTAAAATTTTATTTCTAGTGTCCTTCGTTTGGGAGAAAAATGCAATGGTACAAGACAGCTTTTCCTTGCCAATATCTCTCTTTTGCAAAGAGCTGCGCATTGGAAAATTCAGGGCTATGTCGTGTAGATGATGGCCTAACAGGAGGCTTTAAAATTTTCTTTCTTGTGTCCTTCGTTTGGGAGAAAAATGCAAAGGTACAAAACAGCTTTTCCTTGCCAATATCTCTCGTTTGCAAAGAGCTGCGCATTGGAAAATTCAGGGCTATATCGTGTAGATGATGGCCTAACAGGAGGCTTTAAAATTTTAATTCTAGTGTCCTTCGTTTGGGAGAAAAATGCAATGGTACAAGACAGCTTTTCCTTGCCAATATCTCTCTTTTGCAAAGAGCTGCGCATTGGAAAATTCAGGGCTATGTCGTGTAGATGATGGTCTAACAGGAGGCTTTAAAATTTTCTTTCTAGTGTCCTTCGTTTGGGAGAAAAATGCAATGGTACAATACAGCTTTTCCTTGCCAATATCTCTCTTTTGCAAAGAGCTGCGCATTGGAAAATTCAGGGCTATGTCGTGTAGATGATGGCCTAACAGGAGGCTTTAAAATTTTCTTTCTAGTGTCCTTCGTTTGGGAGAAAAATGCAAAGGTACAAGACAGCTTTTCCTTGCCAATATCTCTCTTTTGCAAAGAGCTGCGCATTGGAAAATTCATGGCTATGCCGTGTAGATGATGGTCTAACAGGAGGCTTTAAAATTTTCTTTCTAGTGTCCTTCGTTTGGGAGAAAAATGCAATGGTACAAGACAGCTTTTCCTTGCCAATATCTCTCTTTTGCAAAGAGCTGCGCATTGGAAAATTCAGGGCTATATCGTGTAGATGATGGCCTAACAGGAGGCTTTAAAATTTTAATTCTAGTGTCCTTCGTTTGGGAGCAAAATGCAAAGGTACAAGACAGCTTTTCCTTGCCAATATCTCTCTTTTGCAAAGAGCTGCGCATTGGAAAAGTCAGGGCTATGTCGTGTAGATGATGGCCTAACAGGAGGCTTTAAAATTTTCTTTCTAGTGTCCTTCGTTTGGGAGAAAAATGCAAAGGTACAAGACAGCTTTTACTTGCCAATATCTCTCTTTTGCAAAGAGCTACGCATTGGAAAATTCAGGGCTATGTCATGTAGATGATGGCCTAACAGGAGGCTTTAAAATTTTCTTTCTAGTGACCTTCGTTTGGGAGAAAAATGCAAAGGTACAAGACAGCTTTTCCTTGCCAATATCTCTCTTTTGCAAAGAGCTGCGCATTGGAAAATTCAGGGCTATGTCGTGTAGATGATGGCCTAACAGGAGGCTTTAAAATTTTAATTCTAGTGTCCTTCGTTTGGGAGAAAAATGCAAAGGTACAAGACAGCTTTTCCTTGCCAATATCTCTCTTTTGCAAAGAGCTGCGCATTGGAAAATTCAGGGCTATGTCGTGTAGATGATGGCCTAACAGGAGGCTTTAACATTTTCTTTCTAGTGTCCTTCGTTTGGGAGAAAAATGCAATGGTACAAGACAGCTTTTCCTTGCCAATATCTCTCTTTTGCAAAGAGCTGCGCATTGGAAAATTCAGGGCTATGTCGTGTAGATGATGGCCTAACAGGAGGCTTTAAAATTTTCTTTCTAGTGTCATTCGTTTGGGAGAAAAATGCAAAGGTACAAGACAGCTTTTCCTTGCCAATATCTCTCGTTTGCAAAGAGCTGCGCATTGGAAAATTCAGGGCTATATCGTGTAGATGATGGCCCAACAGGAGGCTTTAAAATTTTCATTCTAGTGTCCTTCGTTTGGGAGAAAAATGCAATGGTACAAGACAGCTTTTCCTTGCCAATATCTCTCTTTTGCAAAGAGCTGCGCATTGGAAAATTCAGGGCTATGTCGTGTAGATGATGGCCTAACAGGAGGCTTTAAAATTTTCTTTCTAGTGTCCTTCGTTTGGGAGAAAAATGCATAGGTACAAGACAGCTTTTCCTTGCCAATATCTCTCTTTTGCAAAGAGCTACGCATTGGAAAATTCAGGGCTATGTCGTGTAGATGATGGTCTAACAGGAGGCTTTAAAATTTTCTTTCTAGTGTCCTTCGTTTGGGAGAAAAATGCAATGGTACAAGACAGCTTTTCCTTGCCAATATCTCTCTTTTGCAAAGAGCTGCGCATTGGAAAATTCAGGGCTATGTCGTGTAGATGATGGCCTAACAGGAGGCTTTAAAATTTTCTTTCTAGTGTCCTTCGTTTGGGAGAAAAATGCAAAGGTACAAGACAGCTTTTCCTTGCCAATATCTCTCGTTTGCAAAGAGCTGCGCATTGGAAAATTCAGGGCTATATCGTGTAGATGATGGCCCAACAGGAGGCTTTAAAATTTTAATTCTAGTGTCCTTCGTTTGGGAGAAAAATGCAATGGTACAAGACAGCTTTTCCTTGCCAATATCTCTCTTTTGCAAAGAGCTGCGCATTGGAAAATTCAGGGCTATGTCGTGTAGATGATGGCCTAACAGGAGGCTTTAAAATTTTCTTTCTAGTGTCCTTCGTTTGGGAGAAAAATGCAAAGGTACAAGACAGCTTTTCCTTGCCAATATCTCTCTTTTGCAAAGAGCTGCGCATTGGAAAATTCAGGGCTATGTCGTGTAGATGATGGCCTAACAGGAGGCTTTAAAATTTTCTTTCTAGTGTCCTTCGTTTGGGAGAAAAATGCAAAGGTACAAGACAGCTTTTCCTTGCCAATATCTCTCGTTTGCAAAGAGCTGCGCATTGGAAAATTCAGGGCTATATCGTGTAGATGATGGCCCAACAGGAGGCTTTAAAATTTTAATTCTAGTGTCCTTAGTTTGGGAGAAAAATGCAATGGTACAAGACAGCTTTTCCTTGCCAATATCTCTCTTTTGCAAAGAGCTGCGCATTGGAAAATTCAGGGCTATGTCGTGTAGATGATGGTCTAACAGGAGGCTTTAAAATTTTCTTTCTAGTGTCCTTCGTTTGGGAGAAAAATGCAATGGTACAAGACAGCTTTTCCTTGCCAATATCTCTCTTTTGCAAAGAGCTGCGCATTGGAAAATTCAGGGCTATATCGTGTAGATGATGGCCTAACAGGAGGCTTTAAAATTTTCTTTCTAGTGTCCTTCGTTTGGGAGAAAAATGCAAAGGTACAAGACAGCTTTTCCTTGCCAATATCTCTCTTTTGCAAAGAGCTGCGCATTGGAAAATTCAGGGCTATATCGTGTAGATGATGGCCTAACAGGAGGCTTTAAAATTTTAATTCTAGTGTCCTTCGTTTGGGAGAAAAATGCAAAGGTACAAGACAGCTTTTCCTTGCCAATATCTCACTTTTGCAAAGAGCTGCGCATTGGAAAATTCATGGCTATGCCGTGTAGATGATGGTCTAACAGGAGGCTTTAAAATGTTCTTTCTAGTGTCCTTCGTTTGGGAGAAAAATGCAAAGGTACAAGACAGCTTTTCCTTGCCAATATCTCTCGTTTGCAAAGAGCTGCGCATTGGAAAATTCAGGGCTATATCGTGTAGATGATGGCCTAACAGGAGGCTTTAAAATTTTAATTCTAGTGTCCTTCGTTTGGGAGAAAAATGCAATGGTACAAGACAGCTTTTCCTTGCCAATATCTCTCTTTTGCAAAGAGCTGCGCATTGGAAAATTCAGGGCTATGTCGTGTAGATGATGGTCTAACAGGAGGCTTTAAAATTTTATTTCTAGTGTCCTTCGTTTGGGAGAAAAATGCAATGGTACAAGACAGCTTTTCCTTGCCAATATCTCTCTTTTGCAAAGAGCTGCGCATTGGAAAATTCAGGGCTATGTCGTGTAGATGATGGCCTAACAGGAGGCTTTAAAATTTTCTTTCTTGTGTCCTTCGTTTGGGAGAAAAATGCAAAGGTACAAGACAGCTTTTCCTTGCCAATATCTCTCGTTTGCAAAGAGCTGCGCATTGGAAAATTCAGGGCTATATCGTGTAGATGATGGCCTAACAGGAGGCTTTAAAATTTTAATTCTAGTGTCCTTCGTTTGGGAGAAAAATGCAATGGTACAAGACAGCTTTTCCTTGCCAATATCTCTCTTTTGCAAAGAGCTGCGCATTGGAAAATTCAGGGCTATGTCGTGTAGATGATGGTCTAACAGGAGGCTTTAAAATTTTCTTTCTAGTGTCCTTCGTTTGGGAGAAAAATGCAATGGTACAATACAGCTTTTCCTTGCCAATATCTCTCTTTTGCAAAGAGCTGCGCATTGGAAAATTCATGGCTATGCCGTGTAGATGATGGTCTAACAGGAGGCTTTAAAATTTTCTTTCTAGTGTCCTTCGTTTGGGAGAAAAATGCAATGGTACAAGACAGCTTTTCCTTGCCAATATCTCTCT
The DNA here is from genome assembly GCF_028390025.1 of Pseudophryne corroboree. Lineage (NCBI taxonomy): Eukaryota > Metazoa > Chordata > Amphibia > Anura > Myobatrachidae > Pseudophryne > Pseudophryne corroboree. Next base: position 262,167 of record NW_026970277.1, on the reverse strand, counting down.
TTTGCAAAGAGCTGCGCATTGGAAAATTCAGGGCTATATCGTGTAGATGATGGCCTAACAGGAGGCTTTAAAATTTTAATTCTAGTGTCCTTCGTTTGGGAGCAAAATGCAAAGGTACAAGACAGCTTTTCCTTGCCAATATCTCTCTTTTGCAAAGAGCTGCGTATTGGAAAATTCAGGGCTATGTCGTGTAGATGATGGCCTAACAGGAGGCTTTAAAATTTTCTTTCTAGTGTCCTTCGTTTGGGAGAAAAATGCAAAGGTACAAGACAGCTTTTCCTTGCCAATATCTCTCTTTTGCAAAGAGCTACGCATTGGAAAATTCAGGGCTATGTCATGTAGATGATGGCCTAACAGGAGGCTTTAAAATTTTCTTTCTAGTGACCTTCGTTTGGGAGAAAAATGCAAAGGTACAAGACAGCTTTTCCTTGCCAATATCTCTCTTTTGCAAAGAGCTGCGCATTGGAAAATTCAGGGCTATGTCGTGTAGATGATGGCCTAACAGGAGGCTTTAACATTTTCTTTCTAGTGTCCTTCGTTTGGGAGAAAAATGCAATGGTACAAGACAGCTTTTCCTTGCCAATATCTCTCTTTTGCAAAGAGCTGCGCATTGGAAAATTCAGGGCTATGTCGTGTAGATGATGGTCTAACAGGAGGCTTTAAAATTTTCTTTCTAGTGTCCTTCGTTTGGGAGAAAAATGCAAAGGTACAAGACAGCTTTTCCTTGCCAATATCTCTCTTTTGCAAAGAGCTGCGCATTGGAAAATTCAGGGCTATATCGTGTAGATGATGGCCTAACAGGAGGCTTTAAAATTTTAATTCTAGTGTCCTTCGTTTGGGAGAAAAATGCAAAGGTACAAGACAGCTTTTCCTTGCCAATATCTCTCTTTTGCAAAGAGCTGCGCATTGGAAAATTCATGGCTATGCCGTGTAGATGATGGTCTAACAGGAGGCTTTAAAATGTTCTTTCTAGTGTCCTTCGTTTGGGAGAAAAATGCAAAGGTACAAGACAGCTTTTCCTTGCCAATATCTCTCGTTTGCAAAGAGCTGCGCATTGGAAAATTCAGGGCTATTTCGTGTAGATGATGGCCTAACAGGAGGCTTTAAAATTTTAATTCTAGTGTCCTTCGTTTGGGAGAAAAATGCAATGGTACAAGACAGCTTTTCCTTGCCAATATCTCTCTTTTGCAAAGAGCTGCGCATTGGAAAATTCAGGGCTATGTCGTGTAGATGATTGCCTAACAGGAGGCTTTAAAATTTTCTTTCTTGTGTCCTTCGTTTGGGAGAAAAATGCAAAGGTACAAAACAGCTTTTCCTTGCCAATATCTCTCGTTTGCAAAGAGCTGCGCATTGGAAAATTCAGGGCTATATCGTGTAGATGATGGCCTAACAGGAGGCTTTAAAATTTTAATTCTAGTGTCCTTCGTTTGGGAGAAAAATGCAATGGTACAAGACAGCTTTTCCTTGCCAATATCTCTCTTTTGCAAAGAGCTGCGCATTGGAAAATTCAGGGCTATGTCGTGTAGATGATGGTCTAACAGGAGGCTTTAAAATTTTCTTTCTAGTGTCCTTCGTTTGGGAGAAAAATGCAATGGTACAATACAGCTTTTCCTTGCCAATATCTCTCTTTTGCAAAGAGCTGCGCATTGGAAAATTCAGGGCTATGTCGTGTAGATGATGGCCTAACAGGAGGCTTTAAAATTTTCTTTCTAGTGTCCTTCGTTTGGGAGAAAAATGCAAAGGTACAAGACAGCTTTTCCTTGCCAATATCTCTCTTTTGCAAAGAGCTGCGCATTGGAAAATTCATGGCTATGCCGTGTAGATGATGGTCTAACAGGAGGCTTTAAAATTTTCTTTCTAGTGTCCTTCGTTTGGGAGAAAAATGCAATGGTACAAGACAGCTTTTCCTTGCCAATATCTCTCTTTTGCAAAGAGCTGCGCATTGGAAAATTCAGGGCTATATCGTGTAGATGATGGCCTAACAGGAGGCTTTAAAATTTTAATTCTAGTGTCCTTCGTTTGGGAGCAAAATGCAAAGGTACAAGACAGCTTTTCCTTGCCAATATCTCTCTTTTGCAAAGAGCTGCGCATTGGAAAAGTCAGGGCTATGTCGTGTAGATGATGGCCTAACAGGAGGCTTTAAAATTTTCTTTCTAGTGTCCTTCGTTTGGGAGAAAAATGCAAAGGTACAAGACAGCTTTTACTTGCCAATATCTCTCTTTTGCAAAGAGCTACGCATTGGAAAATTCAGGGCTATGTCATGTAGATGATGGCCTAACAGGAGGCTTTAAAATTTTCTTTCTAGTGACCTTCGTTTGGGAGAAAAATGCAAAGGTACAAGACAGCTTTTCCTTGCCAATATCTCTCTTTTGCAAAGAGCTGCGCATTGGAAAATTCAGGGCTATGTCGTGTAGATGATGGCCTAACAGGAGGCTTTAAAATTTTAATTCTAGTGTCCTTCGTTTGGGAGAAAAATGCAAAGGTACAAGACAGCTTTTCCTTGCCAATATCTCTCTTTTGCAAAGAGCTGCGCATTGGAAAATTCAGGGCTATGTCGTGTAGATGATGGCCTAACAGGATGCTTTAACATTTTCTTTCTAGTGTCCTTCGTTTGGGAGAAAAATGCAATGGTACAAGACAGCTTTTCCTTGCCAATATCTCTCTTTTGCAAAGAGCTGCGCATTGGAAAATTCAGGGCTATGTCGTGTAGATGATGTTCTAACAGGAGGCTTTAAAATTTTCTTTCTAGTGTCCTTCGTTTGGGAGAAAAATGCAATGGTACAAGAAAGCTTTTCCTTGCCAATATCTCTCTTTTGCAAAGAGCTGCGCATTGGAAAATTCAGGGCTATGTCGTGTAGATGATGGCCTAACAGGAGGCTTTAAAATTTTCTTTCTAGTGTCCTTCGTTTGGGAGAAAAATGCAAAGGTACAAGACAGCTTTTCCTTGCCAATATCTCTCGTTTGCAAAGAGCTGCGCATTGGAAAATTCAGGGCTATATCGTGTAGATGATGGCCTAACAGGAGGCTTTAAAATTTTAATTCTAGTGTCCTTCGTTTGGGAGAAAAATGCAATGGTACAAGACAGCTTTTCCTTGCCAATATCTCTCTTTTGCAAAGAGCTGCGCATTGGAAAATTCAGGGCTATGTCGTGTAGATGATGGTCTAACAGGAGGCTTTAATATTTTATTTCTAGTGTCCTTCGTTTGGGAGAAAAATGCAATGGTACAAGACAGCTTTTCCTTGCCAATATCTCTCTTTTGCAAAGAGCTGCGCACTTGGAAAATTCAGGGCTATGCCGTGTAGATGATGGTCTAACAGGAGGCTTTAAAATTTTCTTTCTAGTGTCCTTCGTTTGGGAGAAAAATGCAATGGTACAAGACAGCTTTTCCTTGCCAATATCTCTCTTTTGCAAAGAGTTGCGCATTGGAAAATTCAGGGCTATATCGTGTAGATGATGGCCTAACAGGAGGCTTTAAAATTTTAATTCTAGTGTCCTTCGTTTGGGAGAAAAATGCAAAGGTACAATACAGCTTTTCCTTGCCAATATCTCTCTTTTGCAAAGAGCTGCGCATTGGAAAATTCAGGGCTATGTCGTGTAGATGATGGCCTAACAGGAGGCTTTAACATTTTCTTTCTAGTGTCCTTCGTTTGGGAGAAAAATGCAATGGTACAAGACAGCTTTTCCTTGCCAATATCTCTCTTTTGCAAAGAGCTGCGCATTGGAAAATTCAGGGCTATGTCGTGTAGATGATGGTCTAACAGGAGGCTTTAAAATTTTCTTTCTAGTGTCCTTCGTTTGGGAGAAAAATGCAATGGTACAAGACAGCTTTACCTTGCCAATATCTCTCTTTTGCAAAGAGCTGCGCATTGGAAAATTCAGGGCTATGTCGTGTAGATGATGGCCTAACAGGAGGCTTTAAAATTTTCTTTCTAGTGACCTTCGTTTGGGAGAAAAATGCAAAGGTACAAGACAGCTTTTCCTTGCCAATATCTCTCGTTTGCAAAGAGCTGCGCATTGGAAAATTCAGGGCTATATCGTGTAGATGATGGCCTAACAGGAGGCTTTAAAATTTTAATTCTAGTGTCCTTCGTTTGGGAGAAAAATGCAATGGTACAAGACAGCTTTTCCTTGCCAATATCTCTCTTTTGCAAAGAGCTGCGCATTGGAAAATTCAGGGCTATGTCGTGTAGATGATGGCCCAACAGGAGGCTTTAAAATTTTAATTCTAGTGTCCTTCGTTTGGGAGAAAAATGCAATGGTACAAGACAGCTTTTCCTTGCCAATATCTCTCTTTTGCAAAGAGCTGCGCATTGGAAAATTCAGGGCTATGTCGTGTAGATGATGGTCTAACAGGAGGCTTTAAAATTTTCTTTCTAGTGTCCTTCGTTTGGGAGAAAAATGCAATGGTACAAGACAGCTTTTCCTTGCCAATATCTCTCTTTTGCAAAGAGCTGCGCATTGGAAAATTCAGGGCTATGTCGTGTAGATGATGGCCTAACAGGAGGCTTTAAAATTTTCTTTCTAGTGTCCTTCGTTTGGGAGAAAAATGCAAAGGTACAAGACAGCTTTTCCTTGCCAATATCTCTCTTTTGCAAAGAGCTGCGCATTGGAAAATTCAGGGCTATATCGTGTAGATGATGGCCTAACAGGAGGCTTTAAAATTTTAATTCTAGTGTCCTTCGTTTGGGAGAAAAATGCAAAGGTACAAGACAGCTTTTCCTTGCCAATATCTCTCTTTTGCAAAGAGCTACGCATTGGAAAATTCAGGGCTATGTCGTGTAGATGATGGCCTAACAGGAGGCTTTAAAATTTTAATTCTAGTGTCCTTCGTTTGGGAGAAAAATGCAAAGGTACAATACAGCTTTTCCTTGCCAATATCTCTCTTTTGCAAAGAGCTGCGCATTGGAAAATTCAGGGCTATGTCGTGTAGATGATGGCCTAACAGGAGGCTTTAACATTTTCTTTCTAGTGTCCTTCGTTTGGGAGAAAAATGCAATGGTACAAGACAGCTTTTCCTTGCCAATATCTCTCTTTTGCAAAGAGCTGCGCATTGGAAAATTCAGGGCTATGTCGTGTAGATGATGGCCTAACAGGAGGCTTTAAAATTTTCTTTCTAGTGTCCTTCGTTTGGGAGAAAAATGCAAAGGTACAAGACAGCTTTTCCTTGCCAATATCTCTCGTTTGCAAAGAGCTGCGCATTGGAAAATTCAGGGCTATGTCGTGTAGATGATGGCCTAACAGGAGGCTTTAAAATTTTAATTCTAGTGTCCTTCGTTTGGGAGAAAAATGCAATGGTACAAGACAGCTTTTCCTTGCCAATATCTCTCTTTTGCAAAGAGCTGCGCATTGGAAAATTCAGGGCTATGTCGTGTAGATGATGGTCTAACAGGAGGCTTTAAAATTTTCTTTCTAGTGTCCTTCGTTTGGGAGAAAAATGCAATGGTACAATACAGCTTTTCCTTGCCAATATCTCTCTTTTGCAAAGAGCTGCGCATTGGAAAATTCAGGGCTATGTCGTGTAGATGATGGCCTAACAGGAGGCTTTAAAATTTTCTTTCTAGTGTCCTTCGTTTGGGAGAAAAATGCAAAGGTACAAGACAGCTTTTCCTTGCCAATATCTCTCTTTTGCAAAGAGCTGCGCATTGGAAAATTCATGGCTATGCCGTGTAGATGATGGTCTAACAGGAGGCTTTAAAATTTTCTTTCTAGTGTCCTTCGTTTGGGAGAAAAATGCAATGGTACAAGACAGCTTTTCCTTGCCAATATCTCTCTTTTGCAAAGAGCTGCGCATTGGAAAATTCAGGGCTATATCGTGTAGATGATGGCCTAACAGGAGGCTTTAAAATTTTAATTCTAGTGTCCTTCGTTTGGGAGCAAAATGCAAAGGTACAAGACAGCTTTTCCTTGCCAATATCTCTCTTTTGCAAAGAGCTGCGCATTGGAAAATTCAGGGCTATGTCGTGTAGATGATGGCCTAACAGGAGGCTTTAACATTTTCTTTCTAGCGTCCTTCGTTTGGGAGAAAAATGCAAAGGTACAAGACAGCTTTTCCTTGCCAATATCTCTCTTTTGCAAAGAGCTACGCATTGGAAAATTCAGGGCTATGTCGTGTAGATGATGGCCTAACAGGAGGCTTTAAAATTTTCTTTCTAGTGACCTTCGTTTGGGAGAAAAATGCAAAGGTACAAGACAGCTTTTCCTTGCCAATATCTCTCTTTTGCAAAGAGCTGCGCATTGGAAAATTCAGGGCTATGTCGTGTAGATGATGGCCTAACAGGAGGCTTTAAAATTTTAATTCTAGTGTCCTTCGTTTGGGAGAAAAATGCAAAGGTACAAGACAGCTTTTCCTTGCCAATATCTCTCTTTTGCAAAGAGCTGCGCATTGGAAAATTCAGGGCTATGTCGTGTAGATGATGGCCTAACAGGAGGCTTTAACATTTTCTTTCTAGTGTCCTTCGTTTGGGAGAAAAATGCAATGGTACAAGACAGCTTTTCCTTGCCAATATCTCTCTTTTGCAAAGAGCTGCGCATTGGAAAATTCAGGGCTATGTCGTGTAGATGATGGTCTAACAGGAGGCTTTAAAATTTTCTTTCTAGTGTCCTTCGTTTGGGAGAAAAATGCAATGGTACAAGACAGCTTTTCCTTGCCAATATCTCTCTTTTGCAAAGAGCTGCGCATTGGAAAATTCAGGGCTATGTCGTGTAGATGATGGCCTAACAGGAGGCTTTAAAATTTTCTTTCTAGTGTCCTTCGTTTGGGAGAAAAATGCAAAGGTACAAGACAGCTTTTCCTTGCCAATATCTCTCGTTTGCAAAGAGCTGCGCATTGGAAAATTCAGGGCTATATCGTGTAGATGATGGCCTAACAGGAGGCTTTAAAATTTTAATTCTAGTGTCCTTCGTTTGGGAGAAAAATGCAAAGGTACAAGACAGCTTTTCCTTGCCAATATCTCTCTTTTGCAAAGAGCTGCGCATTGGAAAATTCATGGCTATGCCGTGTAGATGATGGTCTAACAGGAGGCTTTAAAATGTTCTTTCTAGTGTCCTTCGTTTGGGAGAAAAATGCAAAGGTACAAGACAGCTTTTCCTTGCCAATATCTCTCGTTTGCAAAGAGCTGCGCATTGGAAAATTCAGGGCTATATCGTGTAGATGATGGCCTAACAGGAGGCTTTAAAATTTTCTTTCTAGTGACCTTCGTTTGGGAGAAAATTGCAAAGGTACAAGACAGCTTTTCCTTGCCAATATCTCTCTTTTGCAAAGAGCTGCGCATTGGAAAATTCAGGGCTATGTCGTGTAGATGATGGCCTAACAGGAGGCTTTAACATTTTCTTTCTAGTGTCCTTCGTTTGGGAGAAAAATGCAATGGTACAAGACAGCTTTTCCTTGCCAATATCTCTCTTTTGCAAAGAGCTGCGCATTGGAAAATTCAGGGCTATGTCGTGTAGATGATGGTCTAACAGGAGGCTTTAAAATTTTCTTTCTAGTGTCCTTCGTTTGGGAGAAAAATGCAATGGTACAAGACAGCTTTTCCTTGCCAATATCTCTCTTTTGCAAAGAGCTGCGCATTGGAAAATTCAGGGCTATGTCGTGTAGATGATGGCCTAACAGGAGGCTTTAAAATTTTCTTTCTAGTGTCCTTCGTTTGGGAGAAAAATGCAAAGGTACAAGACAGCTTTTCCTTGCCAATATCTCTCGTTTGCAAAGAGCTGCGCATTGGAAAATTCAGGGCTATATCGTGTAGATGATGGCCTAACAGGAGGCTTTAAAATTTTAATTCTAGTGTCCTTCGTTTGGGAGAAAAATGCAAAGGTACAAGACAGCTTTTCCTTGCCAATATCTCTCTTTTGCAAAGAGCTGCGCATTGGAAAATTCATGGCTATGCCGTGTAGATGATGGTCTAACAGGAGGCTTTAAAATGTTCTTTCTAGTGTCCTTTGTTTGGGAGAAAAATGCAAAGGTACAAGACAGCTTTTCCTTGCCAATATCTCTCGTTTGCAAAGAGCTGCGCATTGGAAAATTCAGGGCTATGTCGTGTAGATGATGGTCTAACAGGAGGCTTTAACATTTTCTTTCTAGTGTCCTTCGTTTGGGAGAAAAATGCAATGGTACAAGACAGCTTTTCCTTGCCAATATCTCTCTTTTGCAAAGAGCTGCGCATTGGAAAATTCAGGGCTATGTCGTGTAGATGATGGTCTAACAGGAGGCTTTAAAATTTTCTTTCTAGTGTCCTTCGTTTGGGAGAAAAATGCAATGGTACAAGACAGCTTTTCCTTGCCAATATCTCTCTTTTGCAAAGAGCTGCGCATTGGAAAATTCAGGGCTATGTCGTGTAGATGATGGCCTAACAGGAGGCTTTAAAATTTTCTTTCTAGTGTCCTTCGTTTGGGAGAAAAATGCAAAGGTACAAGACAGCTTTTCCTTGCCAATATCTCTCGTTTGCAAAGAGCTGCGCATTGGAAAATTCAGGGCTATATCGTGTAGATGATGGCCTAACAGGAGGCTTTAAAATTTTAATTCTAGTGTCCTTCGTTTGGGAGAAAAATGCAAAGGTACAAGACAGCTTTTCCTTGCCAATATCTCTCTTTTGCAAAGAGCTGCGCATTGGAAAATTCATGGCTATGCCGTGTAGATGATGGTCTAACAGGAGGCTTTAAAATGTTCTTTCTAGTGTCCTTCGTTTGGGAGAAAAATGCAAAGGTACAAGACAGCTTTTCCTTGCCAATATCTCTCGTTTGCAAAGAGCTGCGCATTGGAAAATTCAGGGCTATATCGTGTAGATGATGGCCTAACAGGAGGCTTTAAAATTTTCTTTCTAGTGACCTTCGTTTGGGAGAAAATTGCAAAGGTACAAGACAGCTTTTCCTTGCCAATATCTCTCTTTTGCAAAGAGCTGCGCATTGGAAAATTCAGGGCTATGTCGTGTAGATGATGGCCTAACAGGAGGCTTTAACATTTTCTTTCTAGTGTCCTTCGTTTGGGAGAAAAATGCAATGGTACAAGACAGCTTTTCCTTGCCAATATCTCTCTTTTGCAAAGAGCTGCGCATTGGAAAATTCAGGGCTATGTCGTGTAGATGATGGTCTAACAGGAGGCTTTAAAATTTTCTTTCTAGTGTCCTTCGTTTGGGAGAAAAATGCAATGGTACAAGACAGCTTTTCCTTGCCAATATCTCTCTTTTGCAAAGAGCTGCGCATTGGAAAATTCAGGGCTATGTCGTGTAGATGATGGCCTAACAGGAGGCTTTAAAATTTTCTTTCTAGTGTCCTTCGTTTGGGAGAAAAATGCAAAGGTACAAGACAGCTTTTCCTTGCCAATATCTCTCGTTTGCAAAGAGCTGCGCATTGGAAAATTCAGGGCTATATCGTGTAGATGATGGCCTAACAGGAGGCTTTAAAATTTTAATTCTAGTGTCCTTCGTTTGGGAGAAAAATGCAAAGGTACAAGACAGCTTTTCCTTGCCAATATCTCTCTTTTGCAAAGAGCTGCGCATTGGAAAATTCATGGCTATGCCGTGTAGATGATGGTCTAACAGGAGGCTTTAAAATGTTCTTTCTAGTGTCCTTTGTTTGGGAGAAAAATGCAAAGGTACAAGACAGCTTTTCCTTGCCAATATCTCTCGTTTGCAAAGAGCTGCGCATTGGAAAATTCAGGGCTATGTCGTGTAGATGATGGTCTAACAGGAGGCTTTAAAATTTTCTTTCTAGTGTCCTTCGTTTGGGAGAAAAATGCAATGGTACAAGACAGCTTTTCCTTGCCAATATCTCTCTTTTGCAAAGAGCTGCGCATTGGAAAATTCAGGGCTATGTCGTGTAGATGATGGCCTAACAGGAGGCTTTAAAATTTGAATTCTAGTGTCCTTCGTTTGGGAGAAAAATGCAATGGTACAAGACAGCTTTTCCTTGCCAATATCTCTCTTTTGCAAAGAGCTGCGCATTGGAAAATTCAGGGCTATGTCGTGTAGATGATGGTCTAACAGGAGGCTTTAAAATTTTATTTCTAGTGTCCTTCGTTTGGGAGAAAAATGCAATGGTACAAGACAGCTTTTCCTTGCCAATATCTCTCTTTTGCAAAGAGCTGCGCATTGGAAAATTCAGGGCTATGTCGTGTAGATGATGGCCTAACAGGAGGCTTTAAAATTTTCTTTCTTGTGTCCTTCGTTTGGGAGAAAAATGCAAAGGTACAAGACAGCTTTTCCTTGCCAATATCTCTCGTTTGCAAAGAGCTGCGCATTGGAAAATTCAGGGCTATATCGTGTAGATGATGGCCTAACAGGAGGCTTTAAAATTTTAATTCTAGTGTCCTTCGTTTGGGAGAAAAATGCAATGGTACAAGACAGCTTTTCCTTGCCAATATCTCTCTTTTGCAAAGAGCTGCGCATTGGAAAATTCAGGGCTATGTCGTGTAGATGATGGTCTAACAGGATGCTTTAAAATTTTCTTTCTAGTGTCCTTCGTTTGGGAGAAAAATGCAATGGTACAATACAGCTTTTCCTTGCCAATATCTCTCTTTTGCAAAGAGCTGCGCATTGGAAAATTCAGGGCTATGTCGTGTAGATGATGGCCTAACAGGAGGCTTTAAAATTTTCTTTCTAGTGTCCTTCGTTTGGGAGAAAAATGCAAAGGTACAAGACAGCTTTTCCTTGCCAATATCTCTCTTTTGCAAAGAGCTGCGCATTGGAAAATTCATGGCTATGCCGTGTAGATGATGGTCTAACAGGAGGCTTTAAAATTTTCTTTCTAGTGTCCTTCGTTTGGGAGAAAAATGCAATGGTACAAGACAGCTTTTCCTTGCCAATATCTCTCTTTTGCAAAGAGCTGCGCATTGGAAAATTCAGGGCTATATCGTGTAGATGATGGCCTAACAGGAGGCTTTAAAATTTTAATTCTAGTGTCCTTCGTTTGGGAGCAAAATGCAAAGGTACAAGACAGCTTTTCCTTGCCAATATCTCTCTTTTGCAAAGAGCTGCGCATTGGAAAATTCAGGGCTATGTCGTGTAGATGATGGCCTAACAGGAGGCTTTAACATTTTCTTTCTAGTATCCTTCGTTTGGGAGAAAAATGCAAAGGTACAAGACAGCTTTTCCTTGCCAATATCTCTCTATTGCAAAGAGCTACGCATTGGAAAATTCAGGGCTATGTCGTGTAGATGATGGCCTAACAGGAGGCTTTAAAATTTTCTTTCTAGTGACCTTCGTTTGGGAGAAAAATGCAAAGGTACAAGACAGCTTTTCCTTGCCAATATCTCTCTTTTGCAAAGAGCTGCGCATTGGAAAATTCAGGGCTATGTCGTGTAGGTGATGGCCTAACAGGAGGCTTTAAAATTTTAATTCTAGTGTCCTTCGTTTGGGAGAAAAATGCAAAGGTACAAGACAGCTTTTCCTTGCCAATATCTCTCTTTTGCAAAGAGCTGCGCATTGGAAAATTCAGGGCTATGTCGTGTAGATGATGGCCTAACAGGAGGCTTTAACATTTTCTTTCTAGTGTCCTTCGTTTGGGAGAAAAATGCAATGGTACAAGACAGCTTTTCCTTGCCAATATCTCTCTTTTGCAAAGAGCTGCGCATTGGAAAATTCAGGGCTATGTCGTGTAGATGATGGCCTAACAGGAGGCTTTAAAATTTTCTTTCTTGTGTCCTTCGTTTGGGAGAAAAATGCAAAGGTACAAGACAGCTTTTCCTTGCCAATATCTCTCGTTTGCAAAGAGCTGCGCATTGGAAAATTCAGGGCTATATCGTGTAGATGATGGCCTAACAGGAGGCTTTAAAATTTTAATTCTAGTGTCCTTCGTTTGGGAGAAAAATGCAATGGTACAAGACAGCTTTTCCTTGCCAATATCTCTCTTTTGCAAAGAGCTGCGCATTGGAAAATTCAGGGCTATGTCGTGTAGATGATGGCCTAACAGGAGGCTTTAAAATTTTCTTTCTAGTGTCCTTCGTTTGGGAGAAAAATGCAAAGGTACAAGACAGCTTTTCCTTGCCAATATCTCTCTTTTGCAAAGAGCTGCGCATTGGAAAATTCATGGCTATGCCGATGATGGTCTAACAGGAGGCTTTAAAATTTTCCTTGCCAATATCTCTCTTTTGCAAAGAGCTGCGCATTGGAAAATTCATGGCTATGCCGATGATGGTCTAACAGGAGGCTTTGGTCTAACAGGAGGCTTTAAAATTTTCTTTCTAGTGTCCTTCGTTTGGGAGAAAAATGCAATGGTACAAGACAGCTTTTCCTTGCCAATATCTCTCTTTTGCAAAGAGCTGCGCATTGGAAAATTCAGGGCTATATCGTGTAGATGATGGCCTAACAGGAGGCTTTAAAATTTTAATTCTAGTGTCCTTCGTTTGGGAGCAAAATGCAAAGGTACAAGACAGCTTTTCCTTGCCAATATCTCTCTTTTGCAAAGAGCTGCGCATTGGAAAATTCAGGGCTATGTCGTGTAGATGATGGCCTAACAGGAGGCTTTAACATTTTCTTTCTAGTATCCTTCGTTTGGGAGAAAAATGCAAAGGTACAAGACAGCTTTTCCTTGCCAATATCTCTCTATTGCAAAGAGCTACGCATTGGAAAATTCAGGGCTATGTCGTGTAGATGATGGCCTAACAGGAGGCTTTAAAATTTTCTTTCTAGTGACCTTCGTTTGGGAGAAAAATGCAAAGGTACAAGACAGCTTTTCCTTGCCAATATCTCTCTTTTGCAAAGAGCTGCGCATTGGAAAATTCAGGGCTATGTCGTGTAGGTGATGGCCTAACAGGAGGCTTTAAAATTTTAATTCTAGTGTCCTTCGTTTGGGAGAAAAATGCAAAGGTACAAGACAGCTTTTCCTTGCCAATATCTCTCTTTTGCAAAGAGCTGCGCATTGGAAAATTCAGGGCTATGTCGTGTAGATGATGGCCTAACAGGAGGCTTTAACATTTTCTTTCTAGTGTCCTTCGTTTGGGAGAAAAATGCAATGGTACAAGACAGCTTTTCCTTGCCAATATCTCTCTTTTGCAAAGAGCTGCGCATTGGAAAATTCAGGGCTATGTCGTGTAGATGATGGTCTAACAGGAGGCTTTAAAATTTTCTTTCTAGTGTCCTTCGTTTGGGAGAAAAATGCAATGGTACAAGACAGCTTTTCCTTGCCAATATCTCTCTTTTGCAAAGAGCTGCGCATTGGAAAATTCAGGGCTATGTCGTGTAGATGATGGTCTAACAGGAGGCTTTAAAATTTTCTTTCTAGTGTCCTTCGTTTGGGAGAAAAATGCAATGGTACAAGACAGCTTTTCCTTGCCAATATCTCTCTTTTGCAAAGAGCTGCGCATTGGAAAATTCAGGGCTATGTCGTGTAGATGATGGCCTAACAGGAGGCTTTAAAATTTTCTTTCTTGTGTCCTTCGTTTGGGAGAAAAATGCAAAGGTACAAGACAGCTTTTCCTTGCCAATATCTCTCGTTTGCAAAGAGCTGCGCATTGGAAATTTCAGGGCTATATCGTGTAGATGATGGCCTAACAGGAGGCTTTAACATTTTAATTCTAGTGTCCTTCGTTTGGGAGAAAAATGCAATGGTACAAGACAGCTTTTCCTTGCCAATATCTCTCTTTTGCAAAGAGCTGCGCATTGGAAAATTCAGGGCTATGTCGTGTAGATGATGGTCTAACAGGAGGCTTTAAAATTTTCTTTCTAGTGTCCTTCGTTTGGGAGAAAAATGCAATGGTACAATACAGCTTTTCCTTGCCAATATCTCTCTTTTGCAAAGAGCTGCGCATTGGAAAATTCAGGGCTATGTCGTGTAGATGATGGCCTAACAGGAGGCTTTAAAATTTTCTTTCTAGTGTCCTTCGTTTGGGAGAAAAATGCAAGGGTACAAGACAGCTTTTCCTTGCCAATATCTCTCTTTTGCAAAGAGCTGCGCATTGGAAAATTCATGGCTATGCCGTGTAGATGATGGTCTAACAGGAGGCTTTAAAATTTTCTTTCTAGTGTCCTTCGTTTGGGAGAAAAATGCAATGGTACAAGACAGCTTTTCCTTGCCAATATCTCTCTTTTGCAAAGAGCTGCGCATTGGAAAATTCAGGGCTATATCGTGTAGATGATGGCCTAACAGGAGGCTTTAAAATTTTAATTCTAGTGTCCTTCGTTTGGGAGCAAAATGCAAAGGTACAAGACAGCTTTTCCTTGCCAATATCTCTCTTTTGCAAAGAGCTGCGCATTGGAAAATTCAGGGCTATGTCGTGTAGATGATGGCCTAACAGGAGGCTTTAACATTTTCTTTCTAGTGTCCTTCGTTTGGGAGAAAAATGCAAAGGTACAAGACAGCTTTTCCTTGCCAATATCTCTCTTTTGCAAAGAGCTACGCATTGGAAAATTCAGGGCTATGTCGTGTAGATGATGGCCTAACAGGAGGCTTTAAAATTTTCTTTCTAGTGACCTTCGTTTGGGAGAAAAATGCAAAGGTACAAGACAGCTTTTCCTTGCCAATATCTCTCTTTTGCAAAGAGCTGCGCATTGGAAAATTCAGGGCTATGTCGTGTAGATGATGGCCTAACAGGAGGCTTTAAAATTTTAATTCTAGTGTCCTTCGTTTGGGAGAAAAATGCAAAGGTACAAGACAGCTTTTCCTTGCCAATATCTCTCTTTTGCAAAGAGCTGCGCATTGGAAAATTCAGGGCTATGTCGTGTAGATGATGGCCTAACAGGAGGCTTTAACATTTTCTTTCTAGTGTCCTTCGTTTGGGAGAAAAATGCAATGGTACAAGACAGCTTTTCCTTGCCAATATCTCTCTTTTGCAAAGAGCTGCGCATTGGAAAATTCAGGGCTATGTCGTGTAGATGATGGTCTAACAGGAGGCTTTAAAATTTTCTTTCTAGTGTCCTTCGTTTGGGAGAAAAATGCAATGGTACAAGACAGCTTTTCCTTGCCAATATCTCTCTTTTGCAAAGAGCTGCGCATTGGAAAATTCAGGGCTATGTCGTGTAGATGATGGCCTAACAGGAGGCTTTAAAATTTTCTTTCTAGTGTCCTTCGTTTGGGAGAAAAATGCAAGGGTACAAGACAGCTTTTCCTTGCCAATATCTCTCTTTTGCAAAGAGCTGCGCATTGGAAAATTCATGGCTATGCCGTGTAGATGATGGTCTAACAGGAGGCTTTAAAATTTTCTTTCTAGTGTCCTTCGTTTGGGAGAAAAATGCAATGGTACAAGACAGCTTTTCCTTGCCAATATCTCTCTTTTGCAAAGAGCTGCGCATTGGAAAATTCAGGGCTATATCGTGTAGATGATGGCCTAACAGGAGGCTTTAAAATTTTAATTCTAGTGTCCTTCGTTTGGGAGCAAAATGCAAAGGTACAAGACAGCTTTTCCTTGCCAATATCTCTCTTTTGCAAAGAGCTGCGCATTGGAAAATTCAGGGCTATGTCGTGTAGATGATGGCCTAACAGGAGGCTTTAACATTTTCTTTCTAGTGTCCTTCGTTTGGGAGAAAAATGCAAAGGTACAAGACAGCTTTTCCTTGCCAATATCTCTCTTTTGCAAAGAGCTACGCATTGGAAAATTCAGGGCTATGTCGTGTAGATGATGGCCTAACAGGAGGCTTTAAAATTTTCTTTCTAGTGACCTTCGTTTGGGAGAAAAATGCAAAGGTACAAGACAGCTTTTCCTTGCCAATATCTCTCTTTTGCAAAGAGCTGCGCATTGGAAAATTCAGGGCTATGTCGTGTAGATGATGGCCTAACAGGAGGCTTTAAAATTTTAATTCTAGTGTCCTTCGTTTGGGAGAAAAATGCAAAGGTACAAGACAGCTTTTCCTTGCCAATATCTCTCTTTTGCAAAGAGCTGCGCATTGGAAAATTCAGGGCTATGTCGTGTAGATGATGGCCTAACAGGAGGCTTTAACATTTTCTTTCTAGTGTCCTTCGTTTGGGAGAAAAATGCAATGGTACAAGACAGCTTTTCCTTGCCAATATCTCTCTTTTGCAAAGAGCTGCGCATTGGAAAATTCAGGGCTATGTCGTGTAGATGATGGTCTAACAGGAGGCTTTAAAATTTTCTTTCTAGTGTCCTTCGTTTGGGAGAAAAATGCAATGGTACAAGACAGCTTTTCCTTGCCAATATCTCTCTTTTGCAAAGAGCTGCGCATTGGAAAATTCAGGGCTATGTCGTGTAGATGATGGCCTAACAGGAGGCTTTAAAATTTTCTTTCTAGTGTCCTTCGTTTGGGAGAAAAATGCAAAGGTACAAGACAGCTTTTCCTTGCCAATATCTCTCGTTTGCAAAGAGCTGCGCATTGGAAAATTCAGGGCTATATCGTGTAGATGATGGCCTAACAGGAGGCTTTAAAATTTTAATTCTAGTGTCCTTTGTTTGGGAGAAAAATGCAAAGGTACAAGACAGCTTTTCCTTGCCAATATCTCTCGTTTGCAAAGAGCTGCGCATTGGAAAATTCAGGGCTATATCGTGTAGATGATGGCCTAACAGGAGGCTTTAAAATTTTCTTTCTAGTGTCCTTCGTTTGGGAGAAAAATGCAAAGGTACAAGACAGCTTTTCCTTGCCAATATCTCTCTTTTGCAAAGAGCTGCGCATTGGAAAATTCATGGCTATGCCGTGTAGATGATGGTCTAACAGGAGGCTTTAAAATGTTCTTTCTAGTGTCCTTTGTTTGGGAGAAAAATGCAAAGGTACAAGACAGCTTTTCCTTGCCAATATCTCTCGTTTGCAAAGAGCTGCGCATTGGAAAATTCAGGGCTATATCGTGTAGATGATGGCCTAACAGGAGGCTTTAAAATTTTCTTTCTAGTGTCCTTCGTTTGGGAGAAAAATGCAATGGTACAAGACAGCTTTTCCTTGCCAATATCTCTCTTTTGCAAAGAGCTGCGCATTGGAAAATTCAGGGCTATGTCGTGTAGATGATGGTCTAACAGGAGGCTTTAAAATTTTCTTTCTAGTGTCCTTCGTTTGGGAGAAAAATGCAATGGTACAAGACAGCTTTTCCTTGCCAATATCTCTCTTTTGCAAAGAGCTGCGCATTGGAAAATTCAGGGCTATGTCGTGTAGATGATGGCCTAACAGGAGGCTTTAAAATTTGAATTCTAGTGTCCTTCGTTTGGGAGAAAAATGCAATGGTACAAGACAGCTTTTCCTTGCCAATATCTCTCTTTTGCAAAGAGCTGCGCATTGGAAAATTCAGGGCTATGTCGTGTAGATGATGGTCTAACAGGAGGCTTTAAAATTTTATTTCTAGTGTCCTTCGTTTGGGAGAAAAATGCAATGGTACAAGACAGCTTTTCCTTGCCAATATCTCTCTTTTGCAAAGAGCTGCGCATTGGAAAATTCAGGGCTATGTCGTGTAGATGATGGCCTAACAGGAGGCTTTAAAATTTTCTTTCTTGTGTCCTTCGTTTGGGAGAAAAATGCAAAGGTACAAGACAGCTTTTCCTTGCCAATATCTCTCGTTTGCAAAGAGCTGCGCATTGGAAAATTCAGGGCTATATCGTGTAGATGATGGCCTAACAGGAGGCTTTAAAATTTTAATTCTAGTGTCCTTCGTTTGGGAGAAAAATGCAATGGTACAAGACAGCTTTTCCTTGCCAATATCTCTCTTTTGCAAAGAGCTGCGCATTGGAAAATTCAGGGCTATGTCGTGTAGATGATGGTCTAACAGGATGCTTTAAAATTTTCTTTCTAGTGTCCTTCGTTTGGGAGAAAAATGCAATGGTACAATACAGCTTTTCCTTGCCAATATCTCTCTTTTGCAAAGAGCTGCGCATTGGAAAATTCAGGGCTATGTCGTGTAGATGATGGCCTAACAGGAGGCTTTAAAATTTTCTTTCTAGTGTCCTTCGTTTGGGAGAAAAATGCAAAGGTACAAGACAGCTTTTCCTTGCCAATATCTCTCTTTTGCAAAGAGCTGCGCATTGGAAAATTCATGGCTATGCCGTGTAGATGATGGTCTAACAGGAGGCTTTAAAATTTTCTTTCTAGTGTCCTTCGTTTGGGAGAAAAATGCAATGGTACAAGACAGCTTTTCCTTGCCAATATCTCTCTTTTGCAAAGAGCTGCGCATTGGAAAATTCAGGGCTATATCGTGTAGATGATGGCCTAACAGGAGGCTTTAAAATTTTAATTCTAGTGTCCTTCGTTTGGGAGCAAAATGCAAAGGTACAAGACAGCTTTTCCTTGCCAATATCTCTCTTTTGCAAAGAGCTGCGCATTGGAAAATTCAGGGCTATGTCGTGTAGATGATGGCCTAACAGGAGGCTTTAACATTTTCTTTCTAGTATCCTTCGTTTGGGAGAAAAATGCAAAGGTACAAGACAGCTTTTCCTTGCCAATATCTCTCTATTGCAAAGAGCTACGCATTGGAAAATTCAGGGCTATGTCGTGTAGATGATGGCCTAACAGGAGGCTTTAAAATTTTCTTTCTAGTGACCTTCGTTTGGGAGAAAAATGCAAAGGTACAAGACAGCTTTTCCTTGCCAATATCTCTCTTTTGCAAAGAGCTGCGCATTGGAAAATTCAGGGCTATGTCGTGTAGGTGATGGCCTAACAGGAGGCTTTAAAATTTTAATTCTAGTGTCCTTCGTTTGGGAGAAAAATGCAAAGGTACAAGACAGCTTTTCCTTGCCAATATCTCTCTTTTGCAAAGAGCTGCGCATTGGAAAATTCAGGGCTATGTCGTGTAGATGATGGCCTAACAGGAGGCTTTAACATTTTCTTTCTAGTGTCCTTCGTTTGGGAGAAAAATGCAATGGTACAAGACAGCTTTTCCTTGCCAATATCTCTCTTTTGCAAAGAGCTGCGCATTGGAAAATTCAGGGCTATGTCGTGTAGATGATGGTCTAACAGGAGGCTTTAAAATTTTCTTTCTAGTGTCCTTCGTTTGGGAGAAAAATGCAATGGTACAAGACAGCTTTTCCTTGCCAATATCTCTCTTTTGCAAAGAGCTGCGCATTGGAAAATTCAGGGCTATGTCGTGTAGATGATGGTCTAACAGGAGGCTTTAAAATTTTATTTCTAGTGTCCTTCGTTTGGGAGAAAAATGCAATGGTACAAGACAGCTTTTCCTTGCCAATATCTCTCTTTTGCAAAGAGCTGCGCATTGGAAAATTCAGGGCTATGTCGTGTAGATGATGGCCTAACAGGAGGCTTTAAAATTTTCTTTCTTGTGTCCTTCGTTTGGGAGAAAAATGCAAAGGTACAAGACAGCTTTTCCTTGCCAATATCTCTCGTTTGCAAAGAGCTGCGCATTGGAAATTTCAGGGCTATATCGTGTAGATGATGGCCTAACAGGAGGCTTTAAAATTTTAATTCTAGTGTCCTTCGTTTGGGAGAAAAATGCAATGGTACAAGACAGCTTTTCCTTGCCAATATCTCTCTTTTGCAAAGAGCTGCGCATTGGAAAATTCAGGGCTATGTCGTGTAGATGATGGTCTAACAGGAGGCTTTAAAATTTTCTTTCTAGTGTCCTTCGTTTGGGAGAAAAATGCAATGGTACAAGACAGCTTTTCCTTGCCAATATCTCTCTTTTGCAAAGAGCTGCGCATTGGAAAATTCAGGGCTATATCGTGTAGATGATGGCCTAACAGGAGGCTTTAAAATTTTAATTCTAGTGTCCTTCGTTTGGGAGCAAAATGCAAAGGTACAAGACAGCTTTTCCTTGCCAATATCTCTCTTTTGCAAAGAGCTGCGCATTGGAAAATTCAGGGCTATGTCGTGTAGATGATGGCCTAACAGGAGGCTTTAACATTTTCTTTCTAGTGTCCTTCGTTTGGGAGAAAAATGCAAAGGTACAAGACAGCTTTTCCTTGCCAATATCTCTCTTTTGCAAAGAGCTACGCATTGGAAAATTCAGGGCTATGTCGTGTAGATGATGGCCTAACAGGAGGCTTTAAAATTTTCTTTCTAGTGACCTTCGTTTGGGAGAAAAATGCAAAGGTACAAGACAGCTTTTCCTTGCCAATATCTCTCTTTTGCAAAGAGCTGCGCATTGGAAAATTCAGGGCTATGTCGTGTAGATGATGGCCTAACAGGAGGCTTTAAAATTTTAATTCTAGTGTCCTTCGTTTGGGAGAAAAATGCAAAGGTACAAGACAGCTTTTCCTTGCCAATATCTCTCTTTTGCAAAGAGCTGCGCATTGGAAAATTAAGGGCTATGTCGTGTAGATGATGGCCTAACAGGAGGCTTTAACATTTTCTTTCTAGTGTCCTTCGTTTGGGAGAAAAATGCAATGGTACAAGACAGCTTTTCCTTGCCAATATCTCTCTTTTGCAAAGAGCTGCGCATTGGAAAATTCTGGGCTATGTCGTGTAGATGATGGTCTAACAGGAGGCTTTAAAATTTTCTTTCTAGTGTCCTTCGTTTGGGAGAAAAATGCAATGGTACAAGACAGCTTTTCCTTGCCAATATCTCTCTTTTGCAAAGAGCTGCGCATTGGAAAATTCAGGGCTATGTCGTGTAGATGATGGCCTAACAGGAGGCTTTAAAATTTTCTTTCTAGTGTCCTTCGTTTGGGAGAAAAATGCAAAGGTACAAGACAGCTTTTCCTTGCCAATATCTCTCGTTTGCAAAGAGCTGCGCATTGGAAAATTCAGGGCTATATCGTGTAGATGATGGCCTAACAGGAGGCTTTAAAATTTTAATTCTAGTGTCCTTCGTTTGGGAGAAAAATGCAAAGGTACAAGACAGCTTTTCCTTGCCAATATCTCTCTTTTGCAAAGAGCTGCGCATTGGAAAATTCATGGCTATGCCGTGTAGATGATGGTCTAACAGGAGGCTTTAAAATGTTCTTTCTAGTGTCCTTCGTTTGGGAGAAAAATGCAAAGGTACAAGACAGCTTTTCCTTGCCAATATCTCTCGTTTGCAAAGAGCTGCGCATTGGAAAATTCAGGGCTATATCGTGTAGATGATGGCCTAACAGGAGGCTTTCAAATTTTAATTCTAGTGTCCTTCGTTTGGGAGAAAAATGCAATGGTACAAGACAGCTTTTCCTTGCCAATATCTCTCTTTTGCAAAGAGCTGCGCATTGGAAAATTCAGGGCTATGTCGTGTAGATGATGGTCTAACAGGAGGCTTTAAAATTTTCTTTCTAGTGTCCTTCGTTTGGGAGAAAAATGCAATGGTACAAGACAGCTTTTCCTTGCCAATATCTCTCTTTTGCAAAGAGCTGCGCATTGGAAAATTCAGGGCTATGTCGTGTAGATGATGGCCTAACAGGAGGCTTTAAAATTTTCTTTCTTGTGTCCTTCGTTTGGGAGAAAAATGCAAAGGTACAAGACAGCTTTTCCTTGCCAATATATCTCGTTTGCAAAGAGCTGCGCATTGGAAAATTCAGGGCTATATCGTGTAGATGATGGCCTAACAGGAGGCTTTAAAATTTTAATTCTAGTGTCCTTCGTTTGGGAGAAAAATGCAATGGTACAAGACAGCTTTTCCTTGCCAATATCTCTCTTTTGCAAAGAGCTGCGCATTGGAAAATTCAGGGCTATGTCGTGTAGATGATGGTCTAACAGGAGGCTTTAAAATTTTCTTTCTAGTGTCCTTCGTTTGGGAGAAAAATGCAAAGGTACAAGACAGCTTTTCCTTGCCAATATCTCTCTTTTGCAAAGAGCTACGCATTGGAAAATTCAGGGCTATGTCGTGTAGATGATGACCTAACAGGAGGCTTTAAAATTTTCTTTCTAGTGTCCTTCGTTTGGGAGAAAAATGCAAAGGTACAAGACAGCTTTTCCTTGCCAATATCTCTCTTTTGCAAAGAGCTACGCATTGGAAAATTCAGGGCTATGTCGTGTAGATGATGGCCTAACAGGAGGCTTTAAAATTTTAATTCTAGTGTCCTTCGTTTGGGAGAAAAATGCAATGGTACAAGACAGCTTTTCCTTGCCAATATCTCTCTTTTGCAAAGAGCTACGCATTGGAAAATTCAGGGCTATGTCGTGTAGATGATGGCCTAACAGGAGGCTTTAACATTTTCTTTCTAGTGTCCTTCGTTTGGGAGAAAAATGCAAAGGTACAAGACAGCTTTTCCTTGCCAATATCTCTCTTTTGCAAAGAGCTACGCATTGGAAAATTCAGGGCTATGTCGTGTAGATGGTGGTCTAACAGGAGGCTTTAAAATTTTCTTTCTAGTGTCCTTCGTTTGGGAGAAAAATGCAATGGTACAAGACAGCTTTTCCTTGCCAATATCTCTCTTTTGCAAAGAGCTGCGCATTGGAAAATTCAGGGCTATGTCGTGTAGATGATGGCCTAACAGGAGGCTTTAAAATTTTCTTTCTAGTGTCTTTCGTTTGGGAGAAAAATGCAAAGGTACAAGACAGCTTTTCCTTGCCAATATCTCTCGTTTGCAAAGAGCTGCGCATTGGAAAATTCAGGGCTATATCGTGTAGATGATGGCCCAACAGGAGGCTTTAAAATTTTAATTCTAGTGTCCTTCGTTTGGGAGAAAAATGCAATGGTACAAGACAGCTTTTCCTTGCCAATATCTCTCTTTTGCAAAGAGCTGCGCATTGGAAAATTCAGGGCTATGTCGTGTAGATGATGGCCTAACAGGAGGCTTTAAAATTTTCTTTCTAGTGTCCTTCGTTTGGGAGAAAAATGCAAAGGTACAAGACAGCTTTTCCTTGCCAATATCTCTCTTTTGCAAAGAGCTGCGCATTGGAAAATTCATGGCTATGCCGTGTAGATGATGGTCTAACAGGAGGCTTTAAAATGTTCTTTCTAGTGTCCTTCGTTTGGGAGAAAAATGCAAAGGTACAAGACAGCTTTTCCTTGCCAATATCTCTCGTTTGCAAAGAGCTGCGCATTGCAAAATTCAGGGCTATATCGTGTAGATGATGGCCTAACAGGAGGCTTTAAAATGTTCTTTCTAGTGTCCTTCGTTTGGGAGAAAAATGCAAAGGTACAAGACAGCTTTTCCTTGCCAATATCTCTCTTTTGCAAAGAGCTACGCATTGGAAAATTCAGGGCTATGTCGTGTAGATGATGGTCTAACAGGAGGCTTTAAAATTTTATTTCTAGTGTCCTTCGTTTGGGAGAAAAATGCAATGGTACAAGACAGCTTTTCCTTGCCAATATCTCTCTTTTGCAAAGAGCTGCGCATTGGAAAATTCAGGGCTATGTCGTGTAGATGATGGCCTAACAGGAGGCTTTAAAATTTTCTTTCTAGTGTCCTTCGTTTGGGAGAAAAATGCAAAGGTACAAGACAGCTTTTCCTTGCCAATATGTCTCGTTTGCAAAAAGCTGCGCATTGGAAAATTCAGGGCTATATCGTGTAGATGATGGCCTAACAGGAGGCTTTAAAATTTTAATTCTAGTGTCCTTCGTTTGGGAGAAAAATGCAATGGTACAAGACAGCTTTTCCTTGCCAATATCTCTCGTTTGCAAAGAGCTGCGCATTGGAAAATTCAGGGCTATATCGTGTAGATGATGGCCTAACAGGAGGCTTTAAAATTTTAATTCTAGTGTCCTTCGTTTGGGAGAAAAATGCAAAGGTACAAGACAGCTTTTCCTTGCCAATATCTCTCTTTTGCAAAGAGCTGCGCATTGGAAAATTCATGGCTATGCCGTGTAGATGATGGTCTAACAGGAGGCTTTAAAATGTTCTTTCTAGTGTCCTTCGTTTGGGAGAAAAATGCAAAGGTACAAGACAGCTTTTCCTTGCCAATATCTCTCGTTTGCAAAGAGCTGCGCATTGGAAAATTCAGGGCTATATCGTGTAGATGATGGCCTAACAGGAGGCTTTCAAATTTTAATTCTAGTGTCCTTCGTTTGGGAGAAAAATGCAATGGTACAAGACAGCTTTTCCTTGCCAATATCTCTCTTTTGCAAAGAGCTGCGCATTGGAAAATTCAGGGCTATGTCGTGTAGATGATGGTCTAACAGGAGGCTTTAAAATTTTCTTTCTAGTGTCCTTCGTTTGGGAGAAAAATGCAATGGTACAAGACAGCTTTTCCTTGCCAATATCTCTCTTTTGCAAAGAGCTGCGCATTGGAAAATTCAGGGCTATGTCGTGTAGATGATGGCCTAACAGGAGGCTTTAAAATTTTCTTTCTTGTGTCCTTCGTTTGGGAGAAAAATGCAAAGGTACAAGACAGCTTTTCCTTGCCAATATATCTCGTTTGCAAAGAGCTGCGCATTGGAAAATTCAGGGCTATATCGTGTAGATGATGGCCTAACAGGAGGCTTTAAAATTTTAATTCTAGTGTCCTTCGTTTGGGAGAAAAATGCAATGGTACAAGACAGCTTTTCCTTGCCAATATCTCTCTTTTGCAAAGAGCTGCGCATTGGAAAATTCAGGGCTATGTCGTGTAGATGATGGTCTAACAGGAGGCTTTAAAATTTTCTTTCTAGTGTCCTTCGTTTGGGAGAAAAATGCAAAGGTACAAGACAGCTTTTCCTTGCCAATATCTCTCTTTTGCAAAGAGCTACGCATTGGAAAATTCAGGGCTATGTCGTGTAGATGATGACCTAACAGGAGGCTTTAAAATTTTCTTTCTAGTGTCCTTCGTTTGGGAGAAAAATGCAAAGGTACAAGACAGCTTTTCCTTGCCAATATCTCTCTTTTGCAAAGAGCTACGCATTGGAAAATTCAGGGCTATGTCGTGTAGATGATGGCCTAACAGGAGGCTTTAAAATTTTAATTCTAGTGTCCTTCGTTTGGGAGAAAAATGCAAAGGTACAAGACAGCTTTTCCTTGCCAATATCTCTCTTTTGCAAAGAGCTACGCATTGGAAAATTCAGGGCTATGTCGTGTAGATGATGGCCTAACAGGAGGCTTTAACATTTTCTTTCTAGTGTCCTTCGTTTGGGAGAAAAATGCAAAGGTACAAGACAGCTTTTCCTTGCCAATATCTCTCTTTTGCAAAGAGCTACGCATTGGAAAATTCAGGGCTATGTCGTGTAGATGGTGGTCTAACAGGAGGCTTTAAAATTTTCTTTCTAGTGTCCTTCGTTTGGGAGAAAAATGCAATGGTACAAGACAGCTTTTCCTTGCCAATATCTCTCTTTTGCAAAGAGCTGCGCATTGGAAAATTCAGGGCTATGTCGTGTAGATGATGGCCTAACAGGAGGCTTTAAAATTTTCTTTCTAGTGTCTTTCGTTTGGGAGAAAAATGCAAAGGTACAAGACAGCTTTTCCTTGCCAATATCTCTCGTTTGCAAAGAGCTGCGCATTGGAAAATTCAGGGCTATATCGTGTAGATGATGGCCCAACAGGAGGCTTTAAAATTTTAATTCTAGTGTCCTTCGTTTGGGAGAAAAATGCAATGGTACAAGACAGCTTTTCCTTGCCAATATCTCTCTTTTGCAAAGAGCTGCGCATTGGAAAATTCAGGGCTATGTCGTGTAGATGATGGCCTAACAGGAGGCTTTAAAATTTTCTTTCTAGTGTCCTTCGTTTGGGAGAAAAATGCAAAGGTACAAGACAGCTTTTCCTTGCCAATATCTCTCTTTTGCAAAGAGCTGCGCATTGGAAAATTCATGGCTATGCCGTGTAGATGATGGTCTAACAGGAGGCTTTAAAATGTTCTTTCTAGTGTCCTTCGTTTGGGAGAAAAATGCAAAGGTACAAGACAGCTTTTCCTTGCCAATATCTCTCGTTTGCAAAGAGCTGCGCATTGGAAAATTCAGGGCTATATCGTGTAGATGATGGCCTAACAGGAGGCTTTAAAATGTTCTTTCTAGTGTCCTTCGTTTGGGAGAAAAATGCAAAGGTACAAGACAGCTTTTCCTTGCCAATATCTCTCTTTTGCAAAGAGCTACGCATTGGAAAATTCAGGGCTATGTCGTGTAGATGATGGTCTAACAGGAGGCTTTAAAATTTTATTTCTAGTGTCCTTCGTTTGGGAGAAAAATGCAATGGTACAAGACAGCTTTTCCTTGCCAATATCTCTCTTTTGCAAAGAGCTGCGCATTGGAAAATTCAGGGCTATGTCGTGTAGATGATGGCCCAACAGGAGGCTTTAAAATTTTAATTCTAGTGTCCTTCGTTTGGGAGAAAAATGCAATGGTACAAGACAGCTTTTCCTTGCCAATATCTCTCTTTTGCAAAGAGCTGCGCATTGGAAAATTCAGGGCTATGTCGTGTAGATGATGGCCTAACAGGAGGCTTTAAAATTTTCTTTCTAGTGTCCTTCGTTTGGGAGAAAAATGCAAAGGTACAAGACAGCTTTTCCTTGCCAATATCTCTCTTTTGCAAAGAGCTGCGCATTGGAAAATTCATGGCTATGCCGTGTAGATGATGGTCTAACAGGAGGCTTTAAAATGTTCTTTCTAGTGTCCTTCGTTTGGGAGAAAAATGCAAAGGTACAAGACAGCTTTTCCTTGCCAATATCTCTCGTTTGCAAAGAGCTGCGCATTGGAAAATTCAGGGCTATATCGTGTAGATGATGGCCTAACAGGAGGCTTTAAAATGTTCTTTCTAGTGTCCTTCGTTTGGGAGAAAAATGCAAAGGTACAAGACAGCTTTTCCTTGCCAATATCTCTCTTTTGCAAAGAGCTACGCATTGGAAAATTCAGGGCTATGTCGTGTAGATGATGGTCTAACAGGAGGCTTTAAAATTTTATTTCTAGTGTCCTTCGTTTGGGAGAAAAATGCAATGGTACAAGACAGCTTTTCCTTGCCAATATCTCTCTTTTGCAAAGAGCTGCGCATTGGAAAATTCAGGGCTATGTCGTGTAGATGATGGCCTAACAGGAGGCTTTAAAATTTTCTTTCTAGTGTCCTTCGTTTGGGAGAAAAATGCAAAGGTACAAGACAGCTTTTCCTTGCCAATATGTCTCGTTTGCAAAAAGCTGCGCATTGGAAAATTCAGGGCTATATCGTGTAGATGATGGCCTAACAGGAGGCTTTAAAATTTTAATTCTAGTGTCCTTCGTTTGGGAGAAAAATGCAATGGTACAAGACAGCTTTTCCTTGCCAATATCTCTCTTTTGCAAAGAGCTGCGCATTGGAAAATTCAGGGCTATGTCGTGTAGATGATGGCCTAACAGGAGGCTTTAAAATTTTCTTTCTAGTGTCCTTCGTTTGGGAGAAAAATGCAAAGGTACAAGACAGCTTTTCCTTGCCAATATCTCTCTTTTGCAAAGAGCTGCGCATTGGAAAATTCATGGCTATGCCGTGTAGATGATGGTCTAACAGGAGGCTTTAAAATGTTCTTTCTAGTGTCCTTCGTTTGGGAGAAAAATGCAAAGGTACAAGACAGCTTTTCCTTGCCAATATCTCTCGTTTGCAAAGAGCTGCGCATTGGAAAATTCAGGGCTATATCGTGTAGATGATGGCCTAACAGGAGGCTTTAAAATGTTCTTTCTAGTGTCCTTCGTTTGGGAGAAAAATGCAAAGGTACAAGACAGCTTTTCCTTGCCAATATCTCTCTTTTGCAAAGAGCTACGCATTGGAAAATTCAGGGCTATGTCGTGTAGATGATGGTCTAACAGGAGGCTTTAAAATTTTATTTCTAGTGTCCTTCGTTTGGGAGAAAAATGCAATGGTACAAGACAGCTTTTCCTTGCCAATATCTCTCTTTTGCAAAGAGCTGCGCATTGGAAAATTCAGGGCTATGTCGTGTAGATGATGGCCTAACAGGAGGCTTTAAAATTTTCTTTCTAGTGTCCTTCGTTTGGGAGAAAAATGCAAAGGTACAAGACAGCTTTTCCTTGCCAATATGTCTCGTTTGCAAAAAGCTGCGCATTGGAAAATTCAGGGCTATATCGTGTAGATGATGGCCTAACAGGAGGCTTTAAAATTTTAATTCTAGTGTCCTTCGTTTGGGAGAAAAATGCAATGGTACAAGACAGCTTTTCCTTGCCAATATCTCTCTTTTGCAAAGAGCTGCGCATTGGAAAATTCAGGGCTATGTCGTGTAGATGATGGTCTAACAGGAGGCTTTAAAATTTTCTTTCTAGTGTCCTTCGTTTGGGAGAAAAATGCAATGGTACAATACAGCTTTTCCTTGCCAATATCTCTCTTTTGCAAAGAGCTGCGCATTGGAAAATTCAGGGCTATGTCGTGTAGATGATGGCCTAACAGGAGGCTTTAAAATTTTCTTTCTAGTGTCCTTCGTTTGGGAGAAAAATGCAAGGGTACAAGACAGCTTTTCCTTGCCAATATCTCTCTTTTGCAAAGAGCTGCGCATTGGAAAATTCATGGCTATGCCGTGTAGATGATGGTCTAACAGGAGGCTTTAAAATTTTCTTTCTAGTGTCCTTCGTTTGGGAGAAAAATGCAATGGTACAAGACAGCTTTTCCTTGCCAATATCTCTCTTTTGCAAAGAGCTGCGCATTGGAAAATTCAGGGCTATATCGTGTAGATGATGGCCTAACAGGAGGCTTTAAAATTTTAATTCTAGTGTCCTTCGTTTGGGAGCAAAATGCAAAGGTACAAGACAGCTTTTCCTTGCCAATATCTCTCTTTTGCAAAGAGCTGCGCATTGGAAAATTCAGGGCTATGTCGTGTAGATGATGGCCTAACAGGAGGCTTTAACATTTTCTTTCTAGTGTCCTTCGTTTGGGAGAAAAATGCAAAGGTACAAGACAGCTTTTCCTTGCCAATATCTCTCTTTTGCAAAGAGCTACGCATTGGAAAATTCAGGGCTATGTCGTGTAGATGATGGCCTAACAGGAGGCTTTAAAATTTTCTTTCTAGTGACCTTCGTTTGGGAGAAAAATGCAAAGGTACAAGACAGCTTTTCCTTGCCAATATCTCTCTTTTGCAAAGAGCTGCGCATTGGAAAATTCAGGGCTATGTCGTGTAGATGATGGCCTAACAGGAGGCTTTAAAAATTTAATTCTAGTGTCCTTCGTTTGGGAGAAAAATGCAAAGGTACAAGACAGCTTTTCCTTGCCAATATCTCTCTTTTGCAAAGAGCTGCGCATTGGAAAATTCAGGGCTATGTCGTGTAGATGATGGCCTAACAGGAGGCTTTAACATTTTCTTTCTAGTGTCCTTCGTTTGGGAGAAAAATGCAATGGTACAAGACAGCTTTTCCTTGCCAATATCTCTCTTTTGCAAAGAGCTGCGCATTGGAAAATTCTGGGCTATGTCGTGTAGATGATGGTCTAACAGGAGGCTTTAAAATTTTCTTTCTAGTGTCCTTCGTTTGGGAGAAAAATGCAATGGTACAAGACAGCTTTTCCTTGCCAATATCTCTCTTTTGCAAAGAGCTGCGCATTGGAAAATTCAGGGCTATGTCGTGTAGATGATGGCCTAACAGGAGGCTTTAAAATTTTCTTTCTAGTGTCCTTCGTTTGGGAGAAAAATGCAAAGGTACAAGACAGCTTTTCCTTGCCAATATCTCTCGTTTGCAAAGAGCTGCGCATTGGAAAATTCAGGGCTATATCGTGTAGATGATGGCCTAACAGGAGGCTTTAAAATTTTAATTCTAGTGTCCTTCGTTTGGGAGAAAAATGCAAAGGTACAAGACAGCTTTTCCTTGCCAATATCTCTCTTTTGCAAAGAGCTGCGCATTGGAAAATTCATGGCTATGCCGTGTAGATGATGGTCTAACAGGAGGCTTTAAAATGTTCTTTCTAGTGTCCTTCGTTTGGGAGAAAAATGCAAAGGTACAAGACAGCTTTTCCTTGCCAATATCTCTCGTTTGCAAAGAGCTGCGCATTGGAAAATTCAGGGCTATATCGTGTAGATGATGGCCTAACAGGAGGCTTTCAAATTTTAATTCTAGTGTCCTTCGTTTGGGAGAAAAATGCAATGGTACAAGACAGCTTTTCCTTGCCAATATCTCTCTTTTGCAAAGAGCTGCGCATTGGAAAATTCAGGGCTATGTCGTGTAGATGATGGTCTAACAGGAGGCTTTAAAATTTTCTTTCTAGTGTCCTTCGTTTGGGAGAAAAATGCAATGGTACAAGACAGCTTTTCCTTGCCAATATCTCTCTTTTGCAAAGAGCTGCGCATTGGAAAATTCAGGGCTATGTCGTGTAGATGATGGCCTAACAGGAGGCTTTAAAATTTTCTTTCTTGTGTCCTTCGTTTGGGAGAAAAATGCAAAGGTACAAGACAGCTTTTCCTTGCCAATATATCTCGTTTGCAAAGAGCTGCGCATTGGAAAATTCAGGGCTATATCGTGTAGATGATGGCCTAACAGGAGGCTTTAAAATTTTAATTCTAGTGTCCTTCGTTTGGGAGAAAAATGCAATGGTACAAGACAGCTTTTCCTTGCCAATATCTCTCTTTTGCAAAGAGCTGCGCATTGGAAAATTCAGGGCTATGTCGTGTAGATGATGGTCTAACAGGAGGCTTTAAAATTTTCTTTCTAGTGTCCTTCGTTTGGGAGAAAAATGCAAAGGTACAAGACAGCTTTTCCTTGCCAATATCTCTCTTTTGCAAAGAGCTACGCATTGGAAAATTCAGGGCTATGTCGTGTAGATGATGACCTAACAGGAGGCTTTAAAATTTTCTTTCTAGTGTCCTTCGTTTGGGAGAAAAATGCAAAGGTACAAGACAGCTTTTCCTTGCCAATATCTCTCTTTTGCAAAGAGCTACGCATTGGAAAATTCAGGGCTATGTCGTGTAGATGATGGCCTAACAGGAGGCTTTAAAATTTTAATTCTAGTGTCCTTCGTTTGGGAGAAAAATGCAAAGGTACAAGACAGCTTTTCCTTGCCAATATCTCTCTTTTGCAAAGAGCTACGCATTGGAAAATTCAGGGCTATGTCGTGTAGATGATGGCCTAACAGGAGGCTTTAACATTTTCTTTCTAGTGTCCTTCGTTTGGGAGAAAAATGCAAAGGTACAAGACAGCTTTTCCTTGCCAATATCTCTCTTTTGCAAAGAGCTACGCATTGGAAAATTCAGGGCTATGTCGTGTAGATGGTGGTCTAACAGGAGGCTTTAAAATTTTCTTTCTAGTGTCCTTCGTTTGGGAGAAAAATGCAATGGTACAAGACAGCTTTTCCTTGCCAATATCTCTCTTTTGCAAAGAGCTGCGCATTGGAAAATTCAGGGCTATGTCGTGTAGATGATGGCCTAACAGGAGGCTTTAAAATTTTCTTTCTAGTGTCTTTCGTTTGGGAGAAAAATGCAAAGGTACAAGACAGCTTTTCCTTGCCAATATCTCTCGTTTGCAAAGAGCTGCGCATTGGAAAATTCAGGGCTATATCGTGTAGATGATGGCCCAACAGGAGGCTTTAAAATTTTAATTCTAGTGTCCTTCGTTTGGGAGAAAAATGCAATGGTACAAGACAGCTTTTCCTTGCCAATATCTCTCTTTTGCAAAGAGCTGCGCATTGGAAAATTCAGGGCTATGTCGTGTAGATGATGGCCTAACAGGAGGCTTTAAAATTTTCTTTCTAGTGTCCTTCGTTTGGGAGAAAAATGCAAAGGTACAAGACAGCTTTTCCTTGCCAATATCTCTCTTTTGCAAAGAGCTGCGCATTGGAAAATTCATGGCTATGCCGTGTAGATGATGGTCTAACAGGAGGCTTTAAAATGTTCTTTCTAGTGTCCTTCGTTTGGGAGAAAAATGCAAAGGTACAAGACAGCTTTTCCTTGCCAATATCTCTCGTTTGCAAAGAGCTGCGCATTGGAAAATTCAGGGCTATATCGTGTAGATGATGGCCTAACAGGAGGCTTTAAAATGTTCTTTCTAGTGTCCTTCGTTTGGGAGAAAAATGCAAAGGTACAAGACAGCTTTTCCTTGCCAATATCTCTCTTTTGCAAAGAGCTACGCATTGGAAAATTCAGGGCTATATCGTGTAGATGATGGCCTAACAGGAGGCTTTAAAATTTTAATTCTAGTGTCCTTCGTTTGGGAGAAAAATGCAATGGTACAAGACAGCTTTTCCTTGCCAATATCTCTCTTTTGCAAAGAGCTGCGCATTGGAAAATTCAGGGCTATGTCGTGTAGATGATGGTCTAACAGGAGGCTTTAAAATTTTAATTCTAGTGTCCTTCGTTTGGGAGAAAAATGCAATGGTACAAGACAGCTTTTCCTTGCCAATATCTCTCTTTTGCAAAGAGCTGCGCATTGGAAAATTCAGGGCTATGTCGTGTAGATGATGGTCTAACAGGAGGCTTTAAAATTTTCTTTCTAGTGTCCTTCGTTTGGGAGAAAAATGCAAAGGTACAAGACAGCTTTTCCTTGCCAATATCTCTCTTTTGCAAAGAGCTACGCATTGGAAAATTCAGGGCTATGTCGTGTAGATGATGACCTAACAGGAGGCTTTAAAATTTTCTTTCTAGTGTCCTTCGTTTGGGAGAAAAATGCAAAGGTACAAGACAGCTTTTCCTTGCCAATATCTCTCTTTTGCAAAGAGCTGCGCATTGGAAAATTCAGGGCTATGTCGTGTAGATGATGGCCTAACAGGAGGCTTTAAAATTTTCTTTCTAGTGTCTTTCGTTTGGGAGAAAAATGCAAAGGTACAAGACAGCTTTTCCTTGCCAATATCTCTCGTTTGCAAAGAGCTGCGCATTGGAAAATTCAGGGCTATATCGTGTAGATGATGGCCCAACAGGAGGCTTTAAAATTTTAATTCTAGTGTCCTTCGTTTGGGAGAAAAATGCAATGGTACAAGACAGCTTTTCCTTGCCAATATCTCTCTTTTGCAAAGAGCTGCGCATTGGAAAATTCAGGGCTATGTCGTGTAGATGATGGCCTAACAGGAGGCTTTAAAATTTTCTTTCTAGTGTCCTTCGTTTGGGAGAAAAATGCAAAGGTACAAGACAGCTTTTCCTTGCCAATATCTCTCTTTTGCAAAGAGCTGCGCATTGGAAAATTCATGGCTATGCCGTGTAGATGATGGTCTAACAGGAGGCTTTAAAATGTTCTTTCTAGTGTCCTTCGTTTGGGAGAAAAATGCAAAGGTACAAGACAGCTTTTCCTTGCCAATATCTCTCGTTTGCAAAGAGCTGCGCATTGGAAAATTCAGGGCTATATCGTGTAGATGATGGCCTAACAGGAGGCTTTAAAATGTTCTTTCTAGTGTCCTTCGTTTGGGAGAAAAATGCAAAGGTACAAGACAGCTTTTCCTTGCCAATATCTCTCTTTTGCAAAGAGCTACGCATTGGAAAATTCAGGGCTATGTCGTGTAGATGATGGTCTAACAGGAGGCTTTAAAATTTTCTTTCTAGTGTCCTTCGTTTGGGAGAAAAATGCAATGGTACAAGACAGCTTTTCCTTGCCAATATCTCTCTTTTGCAAAGAGCTGCGCATTGGAAAATTCAGGGCTATGTCGTGTAGATGATGGCCTAACAGGAGGCTTTAAAATTTTCTTTCTAGTGTCTTTCGTTTGGGAGAAAAATGCAAAGGTACAAGACAGCTTTTCCTTGCCAATATCTCTCGTTTGCAAAGAGCTGCGCATTGGAAAATTCAGGGCTATATCGTGTAGATGATGGCCCAACAGGAGGCTTTAAAATTTTAATTCTAGTGTCCTTCGTTTGGGAGAAAAATGCAATGGTACAAGACAGCTTTTCCTTGCCAATATCTCTCTTTTGCAAAGAGCTGCGCATTGGAAAATTCAGGGCTATGTCGTGTAGATGATGGCCTAACAGGAGGCTTTAAAATTTTCTTTCTAGTGTCCTTCGTTTGGGAGAAAAATGCAAAGGTACAAGACAGCTTTTCCTTGCCAATATCTCTCTTTTGCAAAGAGCTGCGCATTGGAAAATTCATGGCTATGCCGTGTAGATGATGGTCTAACAGGAGGCTTTAAAATGTTCTTTCTAGTGTCCTTCGTTTGGGAGAAAAATGCAAAGGTACAAGACAGCTTTTCCTTGCCAATATCTCTCGTTTGCAAAGAGCTGCGCATTGGAAAATTCAGGGCTATATCGTGTAGATGATGGCCTAACAGGAGGCTTTAAAATGTTCTTTCTAGTGTCCTTCGTTTGGGAGAAAAATGCAAAGGTACAAGACAGCTTTTCCTTGCCAATATCTCTCTTTTGCAAAGAGCTACGCATTGGAAAATTCAGGGCTATGTCGTGTAGATGATGGTCTAACAGGAGGCTTTAAAATTTTATTTCTAGTGTCCTTCGTTTGGGAGAAAAATGCAATGGTACAAGACAGCTTTTCCTTGCCAATATCTCTCTTTTGCAAAGAGCTGCGCATTGGAAAATTCAGGGCTATGTCGTGTAGATGATGGCCTAACAGGAGGCTTTAAAATTTTCTTTCTAGTGTCCTTCGTTTGGGAGAAAAATGCAAAGGTACAAGACAGCTTTTCCTTGCCAATATGTCTCGTTTGCAAAAAGCTGCGCATTGGAAAATTCAGGGCTATATCGTGTAGATGATGGCCTAACAGGAGGCTTTAAAATTTTAATTCTAGTGTCCTTCGTTTGGGAGAAAAATGCAATGGTACAAGACAGCTTTTCCTTGCCAATATCTCTCTTTTGCAAAGAGCTGCGCATTGGAAAATTCAGGGCTATGTCGTGTAGATGATGGTCTAACAGGAGGCTTTAAAATTTTCTTTCTAGTGTCCTTCGTTTGGGAGAAAAATGCAATGGTACAAGACAGCTTTTCCTTGCCAATATCTCTCTTTTGCAAAGAGCTGCGCATTGGAAAATTCAGGGCTATGTCGTGTAGATGATGGCCTAACAGGAGGCTTTAAAATTTTCTTTCTTGTGTCCTTCGTTTGGGAGAAAAATGCAAAGGTACAAGACAGCTTTTCCTTGCCAATATCTCTCGTTTGCAAAGAGCTGCGCATTGGAAAATTCAGGGCTATATCGTGTAGATGATGGCCTAACAGGAGGCTTTAAAATTCTAATTCTAGTGTCCTTCGTTTGGGAGAAAAATGCAATGGTACAAGACAGCTTTTCCTTGCCAATATCTCTCTTTTGCAAAGAGCTGCGCATTGGAAAATTCAGGGCTATGTCGTGTAGATGATGGTCTAACAGGAGGCTTTAAAATTTTCTTTCTAGTGTCCTTCGTTTGGGAGAAAAATGCAAAGGTACAAGACAGCTTTTCCTTGCCAATATCTCTCTTTTGCAAAGAGCTGCGCATTGGAAAATTCATGGCTATGCCGTGTAGATGATGGTCTAACAGGAGGCTTTAAAATTTTCTTTCTAGTGTCCTTCGTTTGGGAGAAAAATGCAATGGTACAAGACCGCTTTTCCTTGCCAATATCTCTCTTTTGCAAAGAGCTGCGCATTGGAAAATTCAGGGCTATGTCGTGTAGATGATGGCCTAACAGGAGGCTTTAAAATTTTCTTTCTAGTGACCTTCGTTTGGGAGAAAAATGCAAAGGTACAAGACAGCTTTTCCTTGCCAATATCTCTATTTTGCAAAGAGCTGCGCATTGGAAAATTCAGGGCTATGTCGTGTAGATGATGGCCTAACAGGAGGCTTTAAAATTTTCTTTCTAGTTTCCTTCGTTTGGGAGAAAAATGCAATGGTACAAGAAAGCTTTTCCTTGCCAATATCTCTCTTTTGCAAAGAGCTGCGCATTGGAAAATTCAGGGCTATGTCGTGTAGATGATGGCCTAACAGGAGGCTTTAAAATTTTCTTTCTAGTGTCCTTCGTTTGGGAGAAAAATGCAAAGGTACAAGACAGCTTTTCCTTGCCAATATCTCTCTTTTGCAAAGAACTACGCATTGGAAAATTCAGGGCTATGTCGTGTAGATGATGGCCTAACAGGAGGCTTTAACATTTTCTTTCTAGTGACCTTCGTTTGGGAGAAAAATGCAAAGGTACAAGACAGCTTTTCCTTGCCAATATCTCTCTTTTGCAAAGAGCTGCGCATTGGAAAATTCAGGGCTATGTCGTGTAGATGATGGCCTAACAGGAGGCTTTAAAATTTTAATTCTAGTGTCCTTCGTTTGGGAGAAAAATGCAAAGGTACAAGACAGCTTTTCCTTGCCAATATCTCTCTTTTGCAAAGAGCTGCGCATCGGAAAATTCAGGGCTATGTCGTGTAGATGATGGCCTAACAGGAGGCTTTAACATTTTCTTTCTAGTGTCCTTCGTTTGGGGGAAAAATGCAATGGTACAAGACAGCTTTTCCTTGCCAATATCTCTCTTTTGCAAAGAGCTGCGCATTGGAAAATTCAGGGCTATGTCGTTTAGATGATGGTCTAACAGGAGGCTTTAAAATTTTCTTTCTAGTGTCCTTCGTTTGGGAGAAAAATGCAAAGGTACAAGACAGCTTTTCCTTGCCAATATCTCTCGTTTGCAAAGAGCTGCGCATTGGAAAATTCGGGGCTATATCGTGTAGATGATGGCCTAACAGGAGGCTTTAAAATTTTAATTCTAGTGTCCTTCGTTTGGGAGAAAAATGCAATGGTACAAGACAGCTTTTCCTTGCCAATATCTCTCTTTTGCAAAGAGCTGCGCATTGGAAAATTCAGGGCTATGTCGTGTAGATGATGGTCTAACAGGAGGCTTTAAAATTTTCTTTCTAGTGTCCTTCGTTTGGGAGAAAAATGCAATGGTACAAGACAGCTTTTCCTTGCCAATATCTCTCTTTTGCAAAGAGCTGCGCATTGGAAAATTCAGGGCTAGGTCGTGTAGATGATGGCCTAACAGGAGGCTTTAACATTTTCTTTCTAGTGTCCTTCGTTTGGGAGAAAAATGCATTGGTACAAGACAGCTTTTCCTTGCCAATATCTCTCTTTTGCAAAGAGCTGCGCATTGGAAAATTCAGGACTATGTCGTGTAGATGATGGTCTAACAGGAGGCTTTAAAATTTTCTTTCTAGTGTCCTTCGTTTGGGAGAAAAATGCAATGGTACAAGACAGCTTTTCCTTGCCAATATCTCTCTTTTGCAAAGAGCTGCGCATTGGAAAATTCAGGACTATGTCGTGTAGATGATGGCCTAACAGGAGGCTTTAAAATTTTCTTTCTAGTGTCCTTCGTTTGGGAGAAAAATGCAAAGGTACAAGACAGCTTTTCCTTGCCAATATCTCTCGTTTGCAAAGAGCTGCGCATTGGAAAATTCAGGGCTATATCGTGTAGATGATGGTCTAACAGGAGGCTTTAAAATTTTAATTCTAGTGTCCTTCGTTTGGGAGAAAAATGCAAAGGTACAAGACAGCTTTTCCTTGCCAATATCTCTCTTTTGCAAAGAGCTGCGCATTGGGAAATTCAGGGCTATGTCGTGTAGATGATGGCCTAACAGGAGGCTTTAAAATTTTCTTACTAGTGTCCTTCGTTTGGGAGAAAAATGCAAAGGTACAAGACAGCTTTTCCTTGCCAATATCTCTCGTTTGCAAAGAGCTGCGCATTGGAAAATTCGGGGCTATATCGTGTAGATGATGGCCTAACAGGAGGCTTTAAAATTTTAATTCTAGTGTCCTTCGTTTGGGAGAAAAATGCAATAGTACAAGACAGCTTTTCCTTGCCAATATCTCTCTTTTGCAAAGAGCTGCGCATTGGAAAATTCAGGGCTATGTCGTGTAGATGATGGTCTAACAGGAGGCTTTAAAATTTTCTTTCTAGTGTCCTTCGTTTGGGAGAAAAATGCAATGGTACAAGACAGCTTTTCCTTGCCAATATCTCTCTTTTGCAAAGAGCTGCGCATTGGAAAATTCAGGGCTAGGTCGTGTAGATGATGGCCTAACAGGAGGCTTTAACATTTTCTTTCTAGTGTCCTTCGTTTGGGAGAAAAATGCAATGGTACAAGACAGCTTTTCCTTGCCAATATCTCTCTTTTGCAAAGAGCTGCGCATTGGAAAATTCAGGGCTATGTCGTGTAGATGATGGTCTAACAGGAGGCTTTAAAATTTTCTTTCTAGTGTCCTTCGTTTGGGAGAAAAATGCAATGGTACAAGACAGCTTTTCCTTGCCAATATCTCTCTTTTGCAAAGAGCTGCGCATTGGAAAATTCAGGGCTATGTCGTGTAGATGATGGCCTAACAGGAGGCTTTAAAATTTTCTTTCTAGTGTCCTTCGTTTGGGAGAAAAATGCAAAGGTACAAGACAGCTTTTCCTTGCCAATATCTCTCGTTTGCAAAGAGCTGCGCATTGGAAAATTCAGGGCTATATCGTGTAGATGATGGTCTAACAGGAGGCTTTAAAATTTTAATTCTAGTGTCCTTCGTTTGGGAGAAAAATGCAAAGGTACAAGACAGCTTTTCCTTGCCAATATCTCTCTTTTGCAAAGAGCTGCGCATTGGAAAATTCATGGCTATGCCGTGTAGATGATGGTCTAACAGGAGGCTTTAAAATTTTAATTCTAGTGTCCTTCGTTTGGGAGAAAAATGCAATGGTACAAGAAAGCTTTTCCTTGCCAATATCTCTCTTTTCCAAAGAGCTGCGCATTGGAAAATTCAGGGCTATGTCGTGTAGATGATGGCCTAACAGGAGGCTTTAAAATTTTCTTTCTAGTGTCCTTCGTTTGGGAGAAAAATGCAAAGGTACAAGACAGCTTTTCCTTGCCAATATCTCTCTTTTGCAAAGAGCTACGCATTGGAAAATTCAGGGCTATGTCGTGTAGATGATGGTCTAACAGGAGGCTTTAAAATTTTCTTTCTAGTGTCCTTCGTTTGGGAGAAAAATGCAATGGTACAAGACAGCTTTTCCTTGCCAATATCTCTCTTTTGCAAAGAGCTGCGCATTGGAAAATTCAGGGCTATGTCGTGTAGATGATGGTCTAACAGGAGGCTTTAAAATTTTCTTTCTAGTGTCCTTCGTTTGGGAGAAAAATGCAATGGTACAAGACAGCTTTTCCTTGCCAATATCTCTCTTTTGCAAAGAGCTGCGCATTGGGAAATTCAGGGCTATGTCGTGTATAGATGATGGCCTAACAGGAGGCTTTAAAATTTTCTTTCTAGTGTCCTTCGTTTGGGAGAAAAATGCAAAGGTACAAGACAGCTTTTCCTTGCCAATATCTCTCTTTTGCAAAGAGCTGCGCATTGGAAAATTCAGGGCTATGTCGTGTAGATGATGGCCTAACAGGAGGCTTTAACATTTTCTTTCTAGTGTCCTTCGTTTGGGAGAAAAATGCAATGGTACAAGACAGCTTTTCCTTGCCAATATCTCTCTTTTGCAAAGAGCTGCGCATTGGAAAATTCAGGGCTATGTCGTGTAGATGATGGTCTAACAGGAGGCTTTAAAATTTTCTTTCTAGTGTCCTTCGTTTGGGAGAAAAATGCAATGGTACAAGACAGCTTTTCCTTGCCAATATCTCTCTTTTGCAAAGAGCTGCGCATTGGAAAATTCAGGGCTAGGTCGTGTAGATGATGGTCTAACAGGAGGCTTTAACATTTTCTTTCTAGTGTCCTTCGTTTGGGAGAAAAATGCAATGGTACAAGACAGCTTTTCCTTGCCAATATCTCTCTTTTGCAAAGAGCTGCGCATTGGAAAATTCAGGGCTATGTCGTGTAGATGATGGTCTAACAGGAGGCTTTAAAATTTTCTTTCTAGTGTCCTTCGTTTGGGAGAAAAATGCAATGGTACAAGACAGCTTTTCCTTGCCAATATCTCTCTTTTGCAAAGAGCTGCGCATTGGGAAATTCAGGGCTATGTCGTGTAGATGATGGCCTAACAGGAGGCTTTAAAATTTTCTTTCTAGTGTCCTTCGTTTGGGAGAAAAATGCAAAGG
This sequence comes from Pseudophryne corroboree, assembly GCF_028390025.1. NCBI lineage: Eukaryota > Metazoa > Chordata > Amphibia > Anura > Myobatrachidae > Pseudophryne > Pseudophryne corroboree. The sequence goes on along the minus strand of NW_026970277.1, from coordinate 222,726 downwards.
TACAAGACAGCTTTTCCTTGCCAATATCTCTCGTTTGCAAAGAGCTGCGCATTGGAAAATTCAGGGCTATATCGTGTAGATGATGGCCTAACAGGAGGCTTTAAAATTTTAATTCTAGTGTCCTTCGTTTGGGAGAAAAATGCAATGGTACAAGACAGCTTTTCCTTGCCAATATCTCTCTTTTGCAAAGAGCTGCGCATTGGAAAATTCAGGGCTATGTCGTGTAGATGATGGTCTAACAGGAGGCTTTAAAATTTTCTTTCTAGTGTCCTTCGTTTGGGAGAAAAATGCAATGGTACAATACAGCTTTTCCTTGCCAATATCTCTCTTTTGCAAAGAGCTGCGCATTGGAAAATTCAGGGCTAGGTCGTGTAGATGATGGCCTAACAGGAGGCTTTAACATTTTCTTTCTAGTGTCCTTCGTTTGGGAGAAAAATGCAATGGTACAAGACAGCTTTTCCTTGCCAATATCTCTCTTTTGCAAAGAGCTGCGCATTGGAAAATTCAGGGCTATGTCGTGTAGATGATGGCCTAACAGGAGGCTTTAACATTTTCTTTCTAGTGTCCTTCGTTTGGGAGAAAAATGCAATGGTACAAGACAGCTTTTCCTTGCCAATATCTCTCTTTTGCAAAGAGCTGCGCATTGGAAAATTCTGGGCTATGTCGTGTAGATGATGGTCTAACAGGAGGCTTTAAAATTTTCTTTCTAGTGTCCTTCGTTTGGGAGAAAAATGCAATGGTACAAGACAGCTTTTCCTTGCCAATATCTCTCTTTTGCAAAGAGCTGCGCATTGGAAAATTCAGGGCTATGTCGTGTAGATGATGGCCTAACAGGAGGCTTTAAAATTTTCTTTCTAGTGTCCTTCGTTTGGGAGAAAAATGCAAAGGTACAAGACAGCTTTTCCTTGCCAATATCTCTCGTTTGCAAAGAGCTGCGCATTGGAAAATTCAGGGCTATATCGTGTAGATGATGGCCTAACAGGAGGCTTTAAAATTTTAATTCTAGTGTCCTTCGTTTGGGAGAAAAATGCAAAGGTACAAGACAGCTTTTCCTTGCCAATATCTCTCTTTTGCAAAGAGCTGCGCATTGGAAAATTCATGGCTATGCCGTGTAGATGATGGTCTAACAGGAGGCTTTAAAATGTTCTTTCTAGTGTCCTTCGTTTGGGAGAAAAATGCAAAGGTACAAGACAGCTTTTCCTTGCCAATATCTCTCGTTTGCAAAGAGCTGCGCATTGGAAAATTCAGGGCTATATCGTGTAGATGATGGCCTAACAGGAGGCTTTCAAATTTTAATTCTAGTGTCCTTCGTTTGGGAGAAAAATGCAATGGTACAAGACAGCTTTTCCTTGCCAATATCTCTCTTTTGCAAAGAGCTGCGCATTGGAAAATTCAGGGCTATGTCGTGTAGATGATGGTCTAACAGGAGGCTTTAAAATTTTCTTTCTAGTGTCCTTCGTTTGGGAGAAAAATGCAATGGTACAAGACAGCTTTTCCTTGCCAATATCTCTCTTTTGCAAAGAGCTGCGCATTGGAAAATTCAGGGCTATGTCGTGTAGATGATGGCCTAACAGGAGGCTTTAAAATTTTCTTTCTTGTGTCCTTCGTTTGGGAGAAAAATGCAAAGGTACAAGACAGCTTTTCCTTGCCAATATATCTCGTTTGCAAAGAGCTGCGCATTGGAAAATTCAGGGCTATATCGTGTAGATGATGGCCTAACAGGAGGCTTTAAAATTTTAATTCTAGTGTCCTTCGTTTGGGAGAAAAATGCAATGGTACAAGACAGCTTTTCCTTGCCAATATCTCTCTTTTGCAAAGAGCTGCGCATTGGAAAATTCAGGGCTATGTCGTGTAGATGATGGTCTAACAGGAGGCTTTAAAATTTTCTTTCTAGTGTCCTTCGTTTGGGAGAAAAATGCAAAGGTACAAGACAGCTTTTCCTTGCCAATATCTCTCTTTTGCAAAGAGCTACGCATTGGAAAATTCAGGGCTATGTCGTGTAGATGATGACCTAACAGGAGGCTTTAAAATTTTCTTTCTAGTGTCCTTCGTTTGGGAGAAAAATGCAAAGGTACAAGACAGCTTTTCCTTGCCAATATCTCTCTTTTGCAAAGAGCTACGCATTGGAAAATTCAGGGCTATGTCGTGTAGATGATGGCCTAACAGGAGGCTTTAAAATTTTAATTCTAGTGTCCTTCGTTTGGGAGAAAAATGCAAAGGTACAAGACAGCTTTTCCTTGCCAATATCTCTCTTTTGCAAAGAGCTACGCATTGGAAAATTCAGGGCTATGTCGTGTAGATGATGGCCTAACAGGAGGCTTTAACATTTTCTTTCTAGTGTCCTTCGTTTGGGAGAAAAATGCAAAGGTACAAGACAGCTTTTCCTTGCCAATATCTCTCTTTTGCAAAGAGCTACGCATTGGAAAATTCAGGGCTATGTCGTGTAGATGGTGGTCTAACAGGAGGCTTTAAAATTTTCTTTCTAGTGTCCTTCGTTTGGGAGAAAAATGCAATGGTACAAGACAGCTTTTCCTTGCCAATATCTCTCTTTTGCAAAGAGCTGCGCATTGGAAAATTCAGGGCTATGTCGTGTAGATGATGGCCTAACAGGAGGCTTTAAAATTTTCTTTCTAGTGTCTTTCGTTTGGGAGAAAAATGCAAAGGTACAAGACAGCTTTTCCTTGCCAATATCTCTCGTTTGCAAAGAGCTGCGCATTGGAAAATTCAGGGCTATATCGTGTAGATGATGGCCCAACAGGAGGCTTTAAAATTTTAATTCTAGTGTCCTTCGTTTGGGAGAAAAATGCAATGGTACAAGACAGCTTTTCCTTGCCAATATCTCTCTTTTGCAAAGAGCTGCGCATTGGAAAATTCAGGGCTATGTCGTGTAGATGATGGCCTAACAGGAGGCTTTAAAATTTTCTTTCTAGTGTCCTTCGTTTGGGAGAAAAATGCAAAGGTACAAGACAGCTTTTCCTTGCCAATATCTCTCTTTTGCAAAGAGCTGCGCATTGGAAAATTCATGGCTATGCCGTGTAGATGATGGTCTAACAGGAGGCTTTAAAATGTTCTTTCTAGTGTCCTTCGTTTGGGAGAAAAATGCAAAGGTACAAGACAGCTTTTCCTTGCCAATATCTCTCGTTTGCAAAGAGCTGCGCATTGGAAAATTCAGGGCTATATCGTGTAGATGATGGCCTAACAGGAGGCTTTAAAATGTTCTTTCTAGTGTCCTTCGTTTGGGAGAAAAATGCAAAGGTACAAGACAGCTTTTCCTTGCCAATATCTCTCTTTTGCAAAGAGCTACGCATTGGAAAATTCAGGGCTATGTCGTGTAGATGATGGTCTAACAGGAGGCTTTAAAATTTTATTTCTAGTGTCCTTCGTTTGGGAGAAAAATGCAATGGTACAAGACAGCTTTTCCTTGCCAATATCTCTCTTTTGCAAAGAGCTGCGCATTGGAAAATTCAGGGCTATGTCGTGTAGATGATGGCCTAACAGGAGGCTTTAAAATTTTCTTTCTAGTGTCCTTCGTTTGGGAGAAAAATGCAAAGGTACAAGACAGCTTTTCCTTGCCAATATGTCTCGTTTGCAAAAAGCTGCGCATTGGAAAATTCAGGGCTATATCGTGTAGATGATGGCCTAACAGGAGGCTTTAAAATTTTAATTCTAGTGTCCTTCGTTTGGGAGAAAAATGCAATGGTACAAGACAGCTTTTCCTTGCCAATATCTCTCTTTTGCAAAGAGCTGCGCATTGGAAAATTCAGGGCTATGTCGTGTAGATGATGGTCTAACAGGAGGCTTTAAAATTTTCTTTCTAGTGTCCTTCGTTTGGGAGAAAAATGCAATGGTACAAGACAGCTTTTCCTTGCCAATATCTCTCTTTTGTAAAGAGCTGCGCATTGGAAAATTCAGGGCTATGTCGTGTAGATGATGGCCTAACAGGAGGCTTTAAAATTTTCTTTCTAGTGTCCTTCGTTTGGGAGAAAAATGCAAAGGTACAAGACAGCTTTTCCTTGCCAATATCTCTCTTTTGCAAAGAGCTGCGCATTGGAAAATTCAGGGCTATATCGTGTAGATGATGGCCTAACAGGAGGCTTTAAAATTTTAATTCTAGTGTCCTTCGTTTGGGAGAAAAATGCAAAGGTACAAGACAGCTTTTCCTTGCCAATATCTCTCTTTCTCTATCGTCCTAAGTGGATGCTGGGGTTCCTGAAAGGACCATGGGGAATAGCGGCTCCGCAGGAGACAGGGCACAAAAAAGTAAAGCTTTACTAGGTCAGGTGGTGTGCACTGGCTCCTCCCCCCATGACCCTCCTCCAGACTCCAGTTAGATTTTGTGCCCGAACGAGAAGGGTGCAATCTAGGTGGCTCTCCTAAAGAGCTGCTTAGAGAAAGTTTAGTTTAGGTTTTTTTCTTTACAGTGAGTCCTGCTGGCAACAGGATCACTGCAACGTGGGACTTAGGGGGAAAGTAGTAAACTCACCTGCATGCAGAGTGGATTTGCTGCTTGGCTACTGGACACCATTAGCTCCAGAGGGATCGAACACAGGCCCAGCCGTGGAGTCCGGTCCCGGAGCCGCGCCGCCGACCCCCTTGCAGATGCTGAAGCGTGAAGAGGTCCGGAAACCGGCGGCTGAAGACTCCTCAGTCTTCATAAGGTAGCGCACAGCACTGCAGCTGTGCGCCATTTTCCTCTCAGCACACTTCACTGGGCAGTCACTGAGGGTGCAGAGCGCTGGGGGGGGGCGCTCTGAGAGGCAAATATAAACCTTATACAAGGCTAAAAATACCTCACATATAGCCCATAGGGGCTATATGGAGATATTTAACCCCTGCCTGACTGGAAAAATAGCGGGAGAAGAACCCGCCGAAAAAGGGGCGGGGCCTATCTCCTCAGCACACGGCGCCATTTTCTGTCACAGCTCCGCTGGTCAGAACGGCTCCCAGGTCTCTCCCCTGCACTGCACTACAGAAACAGGGTAAAACAGAGAGGGGGGGCACATTAATGGCTATATATATATATATTAAAGCAGCTATAAGGGAGCACTTAATATAAGGATATCCCTTGTATATATAGCGCTTTGTGGTGTGTGCTGGCAGACTCTCCCTCTGTCTCCCCAAAAGGGCTAGTGGGTCCTGTCTTCATTAGAGCATTCCCTGTGAGTTTGCGGTGTGTGTCGGTACGTGGTGTCGACATGTATGAGGACGATATTGGTGTGGAGGCGGAGCAATTGCCAAATATGCAGATGTCACCCCCCAGGGGGTCGACACCAGAATGGATGCCTTTATTTGTGGAATTACGTGATGGTTTATCTTCCCTTAAACAGTCAGTTGAGGACATGAGGCGGCCGGACAATCAATTAATGCCTGTCCAGGCGCCTCAAACACCGTCAGGGGCTGTAAAACGCCCTTTGCCTCAGTCGGTCGACACAGACCCAGACACGGGCACTGATTCCAGTGACGACGGTAGAAATTCAAACGTATTTTCCAGTAGGGCCACACGTTATATGATTTTGGCAATGAAGGAGACGTTACATTTAGCTGATACTACAGATACCGTAAAACAGGGTATTATGTATGGTGTGAAAAAACTACAAACAGTTTTTCCTGAATCAGAAGAATTAAATGACGTGTGTGATGAAGCGTGGGTTGCTCCTGATAAAAAGTTGATAATTTCAAAAAAGTTATTGGCATTATACCCTTTCCCGCCAGAGGTTAGGGCGCGCTGGGAAACACCCCCTAAGGTGGACAAGGCGCTCACACGCTTATCCAAACAAGTGGCGTTACCCTCTCCTGAGACGGCCGCACTTAAGGATCCATCAGATAGAAAGATGGAAGTTATTCAAAAGAATATATACACACATGCAGGTGTTATACTACGACCAGCTATAGCAACTGCCTGGATGTGCAGTGCTGGAGTAGTTTGGTCAGAATCCCTGATTGAAAATATTGATACCCTAGATAGGGACAATGTTTTACTGTCGTTAGAACAAATAAAGGATGCATTTATCTATATGCGTGATGCACAGAGGGATATTTGCACACTGGCATCTCGGGTGAGTGCTATGTCCATTTCAGCCAGAAGAGCCTTATGGACACGACAGTGGACAGGCGATGCGGATTCAAAACGTCACATGGAGGTTTTGCCGTATAAAGGGGAGGAGTTATTTGGAGTTGGTCTATCAGACTTGGTGGCCACGGCTACTGCCGGGAAATCCACTTTTTTACCTCAAGTCACTCCCCAACAGAGAAAGGCACCGACCTTTCAACCGCAGCCTTTTCGCTCCTACAAAAATAAGAGAGCAAAGGGCTTGTCGTACCTGCCACGAGGCAGAGGAAGAGGGAAGAGACACCAACAGGCAGCTCCTTCCCAGGAACAGAAGCCCTCCCCGGCTCCTGCAAAAACCTCAGCATGACGCTGGGGCCTCTCAAGCGGACTCGGGGACAGTGGGGGGCCGTCTCAAAAATTACAGCGCGCAGTGGGCTCACTCGCAGGTAGACCCCTGGATCCTGCAGATAATATCTCAGGGGTACAGGTTGGAATTAGAGACGGATCCTCCTCATCGTTTCCTGAAGTCTGCCTTACCAACCGTCTCTTCCGAAAGGGAGAGGGTGTTGGAAGCCATTCACAAGCTGTACGCTCAGCAGGTGATAGTCAAAGTACCCCTATTACAACAAGGAAAGGGGTATTATTCCACTCTATTTGTGGTACCGAAGCCGGATGGCTCGGTAAGGCCTATTCTAAATCTGAAGTCCTTGAACCTCTACATAAAAAAGTTCAAGTTCAAGATGGAGTCACTCAGAGCAGTGATAGCGAACCTGGAAGAAGGGGACTTTATGGTATCCTTGGACATCAAGGATGCGTATCTACACGTTCCGATTTACCCCGCACACCAGGGGTACCTCAGGTTCATTGTTCAAAACTGTCACTATCAGTTTCAGACGCTGCCGTTCGGATTGTCCACGGCGCCTCGGGTCTTTACCAAGGTAATGGCCGAGATGATGATTCTTCTTCGAAGAAAAGGCGTATTAGTTATCCCATACTTGGACGATCTCCTAATAAGGGCAAGGTCCAGAGAACAGCTGGAGACAGCTTTAGCACTATCTCAAGAGGTGCTAAGACAACACGGGTGGATTCTGAATATTCCAAAATCCCATTTAATCCCGACAACTCGTCTGCTGTTCCTAGGAATGATTCTGGACACGGTTCAGAAAAAGGTTTTCCTTCCAGAGGAAAAAGCCAAGGAGTTATCCGATCTGGTCAGGAACCTCCTAAAACCAGGAAAAGTGTCAGTACATCAATGCACAAGAGTCCTGGGAAAAATGGTGGCTTCTTACGAAGCAATTCCATTCGGCAGATTCCATGCAAGAATATTCCAAAGGGATCTGTTGGACAAATGGTCAGGGTCGCATCTGCAGATGCACCTGCGAATAACCCTGTCACCAAAGACAAGGGTGTCACTTCTGTGGTGGTTGCAGAAGGCTCACCTATTAGAAGGCCGCAGATTCGGCATTCAGGATTGGATCCTGGTGACCACGGACGCCAGCCTGAGAGGCTGGGGAGCAGTCACACAAGGAAGAAACTTCCAGGGAGTATGGACGAGTCTGGAAAAGTCTCTTCACATAAACATTCTGGAACTAAGAGCAATCTACAATGCTCTAAGCCAGGCGGAACTTCTCCTGCAAGGAAAGCCGGTGTTGATTCAGTCGGACAACATCACGGCGGTCGCCCATGTAAACAGGCAGGGCGGCACAAGAAGCAGGAGTGCAATGGCAGAAGCTGCCAAGATTCTTCGCTGGGCGGAGAATCACGTGATAGCACTGTCAGCAGTGTTCATCCCGGGCGTGGACAACTGGGAAGCAGACTTCCTCAGCAGACACGATCTTCATCCGGGAGAGTGGGGTCTACATCCAGAAGTCTTCAACATGTTAATAGACCGTTGGGAAAGACCAATTGTAGACATGATGGCGTCTCGCCTCAACAAGAAACTGGACAAATATTGCGCCAGGTCAAGAGATCCACAGGCAATAGCTGTGGACGCACTGGTAACTTCTTGGGTGTACCAGTCAGTGTATGTGTTTCCTCCTCTGCCGCTCATACCAAAGGTATTGAAGATCATACGGCAAAGAAGAGTAAGAACAATACTAGTGGTTCCGGATTGGCCGAGAAGGACTTGGTATCCGGAACTTCAAGAGATGCTCACGGACGAACCGTGGCCTCTACCTCTGAGAAGGGACCTGCTACAGCAGGGTCCCTGTCTTTTTCAAGACTTACCGCGGCTGCGTTTGACGGCATGGCGGTTGAACGCCAGATCCTAAAAGGGAAAGGCATTCCAGAAGAAGTCATTCCTACCTTGATTAAGGCAAGGAAGGAAGTCACCGTGAAACATTATCACCGCATTTGGCGAAAATATGTAGCGTGGTGCGAGGATCGGAAGGTTCCGACGGAGGAATTCCAACTGGGTCGTTTCCTACATTTCCTGCAATCAGGATTATCTATGGGTCTCAAATTGGGATCCATTAAGGTTCAAATTTCGGCCCTGTCAATATTCTTCCAAAAAGAATTGGCCTCTGTCCCTGAGGTCCAGACTTTTGTCAAGGGAGTACTGCATATACAGCCTCCTGTGGTGCCTCCGGTGGCACCGTGGGATCTAAATGTAGTTTTAGATTTCCTCAAATCCCATTGGTTTGAACCATTGAAAAAGGTGGATTTGAAATATCTCACATTGAAAGTGACTATGTTACTAGCCCTGGCCTCTGCCAGGAGAGTATCTGAATTGGCGGCTTTATCTTATAAAAGTCCTTATCTAATCTTCCATTCGGATAGGGCAGAACTGCGGACTCGTCCGCATTTTCTCCCTAAAGTGGTATCAGCATTTCATCTGAACCAACCTATTGTGGTGCCTGCGGCCACTAGCGACTTGGAGGACTCCAAGTTGTTGGACGTTGTCAGAGCCTTAAAAATATACATTGCAAGGACGGCTGGAGTCAGAAAATCTGACTCGCTGTTTATATTGTATGCACCCAACAAGTTGGGCGCACCTGCTTCTAAGCAGTCGATTGCTCGTTGGATTTGTAACACAATTCAACTTGCACATTCTGTGGCAGGCCTGCCACAGCCTAAAACTGTAAAAGCCCACTCCACAAGGAAGGTGGGCTCATCTTGGGCGGCTGCCCGAGGGGTCTCGGCATTACAACTCTGCCGAGCAGCTACGTGGTCGGGGGAGAACACGTTTGTAAAATTTTACAAATTTGATACCCTGGCAAAGGAGGACCTGGAGTTCTCTCATTCGGTGCTGCAGAGTCATCCGCACTCTCCCGCCCGTTTGGGAGCTTTGGTATAATCCCCATGGTCCTTTCAGGAACCCCAGCATCCACTTAGGACGATAGAGAAAATAAGAATTTACTTACCGATAATTCTATTTCTCGGAGTCCGTAGTGGATGCTGGGCGCCCATCCCAAGTGCGGATTATCTGCAATACTTGTACATAGTTATTGTTAACTAATTCGGGTTATTGTTAAGGAGCCATCTTTAAGAGGCCCTTTCTGTTGTCATACTGTTAACTGGGTTTAGATCACAAGTTGTACGGTGTGATTGGTGTGGCTGGTATGAGTCTTACCCGGGATTCAAAATGCCTCCCTTATTGTGTATGCTCGTCCGGGCACAGTACCTAACTGGAGTCTGGAGGAGGGTCATGGGGGGAGGAGCCAGTGCACACCACCTGACCTAGTAAAGCTTTACTTTTTTGTGCCCTGTCTCCTGCGGAGCCGCTATTCCCCATGGTCCTTTCAGGAACCCCAGCATCCACTACGGACTCCGAGAAATAGAATTATCGGTAAGTAAATTCTTATTTTTGCAAAGAGCTGCGCATTGGAAAATTCATGGCTATGCCGTGTAGATGATGGTCTAACAGGAGGCTTTAAAATGTTCTTTCTAGTGTCGTCCTTCGTTTGGGAGAAAAATGCAAAGGTACAAGACAGCTTTTCCTTGCCAATATCTCTCGTTTGCAAAGAGCTGCGCATTGGAAAATTCAGGGCTATATCGTGTAGATGATGGCCTAACAGGAGGCTTTAAAATTTTAATTCTAGTGTCCTTCGTTTGGGAGAAAAATGCAATGGTACAAGACAGCTTTTCCTTGCCAATATCTCTCTTTTGCAAAGAGCTGCGCATTGGAAAATTCAGGGCTATGTCGTGTAGATGATGGTCTAACAGGAGGCTTTAAAATTTTATTTCTAGTGTCCTTCGTTTGGGAGAAAAATGCAATGGTACAAGACAGCTTTTCCTTGCCAATATCTCTCTTTTGCAAAGAGCTGCGCATTGGAAAATTCAGGGCTATGTCGTGTAGATGATGGCCTAACAGGAGGCTTTAAAATTTTCTTTCTTGTGTCCTTCGTTTGGGAGAAAAATGCAAAGGTACAAGACAGCTTTTCCTTGCCAATATCTCTCGTTTGCAAAGAGCTGCGCATTGGAAAATTCAGGGCTATATCGTGTAGATGATGGCCTAACAGGAGGCTTTAAAATTCTAATTCTAGTGTCCTTCGTTTGGGAGAAAAATGCAATGGTACAAGACAGCTTTTCCTTGCCAATATCTCTCTTTTGCAAAGAGCTGCGCATTGGAAAATTCAGGGCTATGTCGTGTAGATGATGGTCTAACAGGAGGCTTTAAAATTTTCTTTCTAGTGTCCTTCGTTTGGGAGAAAAATGCAAAGGTACAAGACAGCTTTTCCTTGCCAATATCTCTCTTTTGCAAAGAGCTGCGCATTGGAAAATTCATGGCTATGCCGTGTAGATGATGGTCTAACAGGAGGCTTTAAAATTTTCTTTCTAGTGTCCTTCGTTTGGGAGAAAAATGCAATGGTACAAGACCGCTTTTCCTTGCCAATATCTCTCTTTTGCAAAGAGCTGCGCATTGGAAAATTCAGGGCTATGTCGTGTAGATGATGGCCTAACAGGAGGCTTTAAAATTTTCTTTCTAGTGACCTTCGTTTGGGAGAAAAATGCAAAGGTACAAGACAGCTTTTCCTTGCCAATATCTCTATTTTGCAAAGAGCTGCGCATTGGAAAATTCAGGGCTATGTCGTGTAGATGATGGCCTAACAGGAGGCTTTAAAATTTTCTTTCTAGTTTCCTTCGTTTGGGAGAAAAATGCAATGGTACAAGAAAGCTTTTCCTTGCCAATATCTCTCTTTTGCAAAGAGCTGCGCATTGGAAAATTCAGGGCTATGTCGTGTAGATGATGGCCTAACAGGAGGCTTTAAAATTTTCTTTCTAGTGTCCTTCGTTTGGGAGAAAAATGCAAAGGTACAAGACAGCTTTTCCTTGCCAATATCTCTCTTTTGCAAAGAACTACGCATTGGAAAATTCAGGGCTATGTCGTGTAGATGATGGCCTAACAGGAGGCTTTAACATTTTCTTTCTAGTGACCTTCGTTTGGGAGAAAAATGCAAAGGTACAAGACAGCTTTTCCTTGCCAATATCTCTCTTTTGCAAAGAGCTGCGCATTGGAAAATTCAGGGCTATGTCGTGTAGATGATGGCCTAACAGGAGGCTTTAAAATTTTAATTCTAGTGTCCTTCGTTTGGGAGAAAAATGCAAAGGTACAAGACAGCTTTTCCTTGCCAATATCTCTCTTTTGCAAAGAGCTGCGCATCGGAAAATTCAGGGCTATGTCGTGTAGATGATGGCCTAACAGGAGGCTTTAACATTTTCTTTCTAGTGTCCTTCGTTTGGGAGAAAAATGCAATGGTACAAGACAGCTTTTCCTTGCCAATATCTCTCTTTTGCAAAGAGCTGCGCATTGGAAAATTCAGGGCTATGTCGTTTAGATGATGGTCTAACAGGAGGCTTTAAAATTTTCTTTCTAGTGTCCTTCGTTTGGGAGAAAAATGCAATGGTACAAGACAGCTTTTCCTTGCCAATATCTCTCTTTTGCAAAGAGCTGCGCATTGGGAAATTCAGGGCTATGTCGTGTAGATGATGGCCTAACAGGAGGCTTTAAAATTTTCTTTCTAGTGTCCTTCGTTTGGGAGAAAAATGCAAAGGTACAAGACAGCTTTTCCTTGGCAATATCTCTCGTTTGCAAAGAGCTGCGCATTGGAAAATTCGGGGCTATAGCGTGTAGATGATGGCCTAACAGGAGGCTTTAAAATTTTAATTCTAGTGTCCTTCGTTTGGGAGAAAAATGCAATGGTACAAGACAGCTTTTCCTTGCCAATATCTCTCTTTTGCAAAGAGCTGCGCATTGGAAAATTCAGGGCTATGTCGTGTAGATGATGGTCTAACAGGAGGCTTTAAAATTTTCTTTCTAGTGTCCTTCGTTTGGGAGAAAAATGCAATGGTACAAGACAGCTTTTCCTTGCCAATATCTCTCTTTTGCAAAGAGCTGCGCATTGGAAAATTCAGGGCTAGGTCGTGTAGATGATGGCCTAACAGGAGGCTTTAACATTTTCTTTCTAGTGTCCTTCGTTTGGGAGAAAAATGCAATGGTACAAGACAGCTTTTCCTTGCCAATATCTCTCTTTTGCAAAGAGCTGCGCATTGGAAAATTCAGGGCTATGTCGTGTAGATGATGGTCTAACAGGAGGCTTTAAAATTTTCTTTCTAGTGTCCTTCGTTTGGGAGAAAAATGCAATGGTACAAGACAGCTTTTCCTTGCCAATATCTCTCTTTTGCAAAGAGCTGCGCATTGGAAAATTCAGGACTATGTCGTGTAGATGATGGCCTAACAGGAGGCTTCAAAATTTTCTTTCTAGTGTCCTTCGTTTGGGAGAAAAATGCAAAGGTACAAGACAGCTTTTCCTTGCCAATATCTCTCGTTTGCAAAGAGCTGCGCATTGGAAAATTCAGGGCTATATCGTGTAGATGATGGTCTAACAGGAGGCTTTAAAATTTTAATTCTAGTGTCCTTCGTTTGGGAGAAAAATACAATGGTACAAGACAGCTTTTCCTTGCCAATATCTCTCTTTTGCAAAGAGCTGCGCATTGGAAAATTCAGGGCTATGTCGTGTAGATGATGGTCTAACAGGAGGCTTTAAAATTTTCTTTCTAGTGTCCTTCGTTTGGGAGAAAAATGCAATGGTACAAGACAGCTTTTCCTTGCCAATATCTCTCTTTTGCAAAGAGCTGCGCATTGGAAAATTCAGGGCTAGGTCGTGTAGATGATGGCCTAACAGGAGGCTTTAACATTTTCTTTCTAGTGTCCTTCGTTTGGGAGAAAAATGCAATGGTACAAGACAGCTTTTCCTTGCCAATATCTCTCTTTTGCAAAGAGCTGCGCATTGGAAAATTCAGGGCTATGTCGTGTAGATGATGGTCTAACAGGAGGCTTTAAAATTTTCTTTCTAGTGTCCTTCGTTTGGGAGAAAAATGCAATGGTACAAGACAGCTTTTCCTTGCCAATATCTCTCTTTTGCAAAGAGCTGCGCATTGGAAAATTCAGGGCTATGTCGTGTAGATGATGGCCTAACAGGAGGCTTTAAAATTTTCTTTCTAGTGTCCTTCGTTTGGGAGAAAAATGCAAAGGTACAAGACAGCTTTTCCTTGCCAATATCTCTCGTTTGCAAAGAGCTGCGCATTGGAAAATTCAGGGCTATATCGTGTAGATGATGGTCTAACAGGAGGCTTTAAAATTTTAATTCTAGTGTCCTTCGTTTGGGAGAAAAATGCAAAGGTACAAGACAGCTTTTCCTTGCCAATATCTCTCTTTTGCAAAGAGCTGCGCATTGGAAAATTCATGGCTATGCCGTGTAGATGATGGTCTAACAGGAGGCTTTAAAATTTTAATTCTAGTGTCCTTCGTTTGGGAGAAAAATGCAATGGTACAAGAAAGCTTTTCCTTGCCAATATCTCTCTTTTGCAAAGAGCTGCGCATTGGAAAATTCAGGGCTATGTCGTGTAGATGATGGCCTAACAGGAGGCTTTAAAATTTTCTTTCTAGTGTCCTTCGTTTGGGAGAAAAATGCAAAGGTACAAGACAGCTTTTCCTTGCCAATATCTCTCTTTTGCAAAGAGCTACGCATTGGAAAATTCAGGGCTATGTCGTGTAGATGATGGTCTAACAGGAGGCTTTAAAATTTTCTTTCTAGTGTCCTTCGTTTGGGAGAAAAATGCAATGGTACAAGACAGCTTTTCCTTGCCAATATCTCTCTTTTGCAAAGAGCTGCGCATTGGAAAATTCAGGGCTATGTCGTGTAGATGATGGTCTAACAGGAGGCTTTAAAATTTTCTTTCTAGTGTCCTTCGTTTGGGAGAAAAATGCAATGGTACAAGACAGCTTTTCCTTGCCAATATCTCTCTTTTGCAAAGAGCTGCGCATTGGGAAATTCAGGGCTATGTCGTGTAGATGATGGCCTAACAGGAGGCTTTAAAATTTTCTTTCTAGTGTCCTTCGTTTGGGAGAAAAATGCAAAGGTACAAGACAGCTTTTCCTTGCCAATATCTCTCTTTTGCAAAGAGCTGCGCATTGGAAAATTCAGGGCTATGTCGTGTAGATGATGGCCTAACAGGAGGCTTTAAAATTTTCTTTCTAGTGTCCTTCGTTTGGGAGAAAAATGCAATGGTACAAGACAGCTTTTCCTTGCCAATATCTCTCTTTTGCAAAGAGCTGCGCATTGGAAAATTCAGGGCTATGTCGTGTAGATGATGGTCTAACAGGAGGCTTTAAAATTTTCTTTCTAGTGTCCTTCGTTTGGGAGAAAAATGCAATGGTACAAGACAGCTTTTCCTTGCCAATATCTCTCTTTTGCAAAGAGCTGCGCATTGGAAAATTCAGGGCTAGGTCGTGTAGATGATGGTCTAACAGGAGGCTTTAACATTTTCTTTCTAGTGTCCTTCGTTTGGGAGAAAAATGCAATGGTACAAGACAGCTTTTCCTTGCCAATATCTCTCTTTTGCAAAGAGCTGCGCATTGGAAAATTCAGGGCTATGTCGTGTAGATGATGGTCTAACAGGAGGCTTTAAAATTTTCTTTCTAGTGTCCTTCGTTTGGGAGAAAAATGCAATGGTACAAGACAGCTTTTCCTTGCCAATATCTCTCTTTTGCAAAGAGCTGCGCATTGGGAAATTCAGGGCTATGTCGTGTAGATGATGGCCTAACAGGAGGCTTTAAAATTTTCTTTCTAGTGTCCTTCGTTTGGGAGAAAAATGCAAAGGTACAAGACAGCTTTTCCTTGCCAATATCTCTCGTTTGCAAAGAGCTGCGCATTGGAAAATTCAGGGCTATATCGTGTAGATGATGGCCTAACAGGAGGCTTTAAAATTTTAATTCTAGTGTCCTTCGTTTGGGAGAAAAATGCAATGGTACAAGACAGCTTTTCCTTGCCAATATCTCTCTTTTGCAAAGAGCTGCGCATTGGAAAATTCAGGGCTATGTCGTGTAGATGATGGTCTAACAGGAGGCTTTAAAATTTTCTTTCTAGTGTCCTTCGTTTGGGAGAAAAATGCAATGGTACAATACAGCTTTTCCTTGCCAATATCTCTCTTTTGCAAAGAGCTGCGCATTGGAAAATTCAGGGCTAGGTCGTGTAGATGATGGCCTAACAGGAGGCTTTAACATTTTCTTTCTAGTGTCCTTCGTTTGGGAGAAAAATGCAATGGTACAAGACAGCTTTTCCTTGCCAATATCTCTCTTTTGCAAAGAGCTGCGCATTGGAAAATTCAGGGCTATGTCGTGTAGATGATGGTCTAACAGGAGGCTTTAAAATTTTCTTTCTAGTGTCCTTCGTTTGGGAGAAAAATGCAATGGTACAAGACAGCTTTTCCTTGCCAATATCTCTCTTTTGCAAAGAGCTGCGCATTGGGAAATTCAGGGCTATGTCGTGTAGATGATGGCCTAACGCTAGGCTTTAAAATTTTCTTTCTAGTGTCCTTCGTTTGGGAGAAAAATGCAAAGGTACAAGACAGCTTTTCCTTGCCAATATCTCTCGTTTGCAAAGAGCTGCGCATTGGAAAATTCAGGGCTATATCGTGTAGATGATGGCCTAACAGGAGGCTTTAAAATTTTCTTTCTAGTGTCCTTCGTTTGGGAGAAAAATGCAATGGTACAATACAGCTTTTCCTTGCCAATATCTCTCTTTTGCAAAGAGCTGCGCATTGGAAAATTCAGGGCTAGGTCGTGTAGATGATGGCCTAACGCTAGGCTTTAAAATTTTCTTTCTAGTGTCCTTCGTTTGGGAGAAAAATGCAAAGGTACAAGACAGCTTTTCCTTGCCAATATCTCTCTTTTGCAAAGAGCTGCGCATTGGAAAATTCAGGGCTATGTCGTGTAGATGATGGTCTAACAGGAGGCTTTAAAATTTTCTTTCTAGTGTCCTTCGTTTGGGAGAAAAATGCAATGGTACAATACAGCTTTTCCTTGCCAATATCTCTCTTTTGCAAAGAGCTGCGCATTGGAAAATTCAGGGCTAGGTCGTGTAGATGATGGCCTAACAGGAGGCTTTAACATTTTCTTTCTAGTGTCCTTCGTTTGGGAGAAAAATGCAATGGTACAAGACAGCTTTTCCTTGCCAATATCTCTCTTTTGCAAAGAGCTGCGCATTGGAAAATTCAGGGCTATGTCGTGTAGATGATGGTCTAACAGGAGGCTTTAAAATTTTCTTTCTAGTGTCCTTCGTTTGGGAGAAAAATGCAATGGTACAAGACAGCTTTTCCTTGCCAATATCTCTCTTTTGCAAAGAGCTGCGCATTGGAAAATTCAGGGCTATGTCGTGTAGATGATGGTCTAACAGGAGGCTTTAAAATTTTCTTTCTAGTGTCCTTCGTTTGGGAGAAAAATGCAAAGGTACAAGACAGCTTTTCCTTGCCAATATCTCTCGTTTGCAAAGAGCTGCGCATTGGAAAATTCAGGGCTATGTCGTGTAGATGATGGTCTAACAGGAGGCTTTAAAATTTTAATTCTAGTGTCCTTCGTTTGGGAGAAAAATGCAAAGGTACAAGACAGCTTTTCCTTGCCAATATCTCTCTTTTGCAAAGAGCTGCGCATTGGAAAATTCATGGCTATGCCGTGTAGATGATGGTCTAACAGGCGGCTTTAAAATTTTAATTCTAGTGTCCTTCGTTTGGGAGAAAAATGCAATGGTACAAGAAAGCTTTTCCTTCCCAATATCTCTCTTTTGCAAAGAGCTGCGCTTTGGAAAATTCAGGGCTATGTCGTGTAGATGATGGCCTAACAGGAGGCTTTAAAATTTTCTTTCTAGTGTCCTTCGTTTGGGAGAAAAATGCAAAGGTACAAGACAGCTTTTCCTTGCCAATATCTCTCTTTTGCAAAGAGCTACGCATTGGAAAATTCAGGGCTATGTCGTGTAGATGATGGTCTAACAGGAGGCTTTAAAATTTTCTTTCTAGTGTCCTTCGTTTGGGAGAAAAATGCAATGGTACAAGACAGCTTTTCCTTGCCAATATCTCTCTTTTGCAAAGAGCTGCGCATTGGAAAATTCAGGGCTATATCGTGTAGATGATGGCCTAACAGGAGGCTTTAAAATTTTAATTCTAGTTTCCTTCGTTTGGGAGAAAAATGCAATGGTACAAGAAAGCTTTTCCTTGCCAATATCTCTCTTTTGCAAAGAGCTGCGCATTGGAAAATTCAGGGCTATGTCGTGTAGATGATGGCCTAACAGGAGGCTTTAAAATTTTCTTTCTAGTGTCCTTCGTTTGGGAGAAAAATGCAAAGGTACAAGACAGCTTTTCCTTGCCAATATCTCTCTTTTGCAAAGAACTACGCATTGGAAAATTCAGGGCTATGTCGTGTAGATGATGGCCTAACAGGAGGCTTTAACATTTTCTTTCTAGTGACCTTCGTTTGGGAGAAAAATGCAAAGGTACAAGACAGCTTTTCCTTGCCAATATCTCTCTTTTGCAAAGAGCTGCGCATTGGAAAATTCAGGGCTATGTCGTGTAGATGATGGCCTAACAGGAGGCTTTAAAATTTTAATTCTAGTGTCCTTCGTTTGGGAGAAAAATGCAAAGGTACAAGACAGCTTTTCCTTGCCAATATCTCTCTTTTGCAAAGAGCTGCGCATCGGAAAATTCAGGGCTATGTCGTGTAGATGATGGCCTAACAGGAGGCTTTAACATTTTCTTTCTAGTGTCCTTCGTTTGGGAGAAAAATGCAATGGTACAAGACAGCTTTTCCTTGCCAATATCTCTCTTTTGCAAAGAGCTGCGCATTGGAAAATTCAGGGCTATGTCGTGTAGATGATGGTCTAACAGGAGGCTTTAAAATTTTCTTTCTAGTGTCCTTCGTTTGGGAGAAAAATGCAATGGTACAAGACAGCTTTTCCTTGCCAATATCTCTCTTTTGCAAAGAGCTGCGCATTGGGAAATTCAGGGCTATGT
The DNA here is from genome assembly GCF_028390025.1 of Pseudophryne corroboree. Lineage (NCBI taxonomy): Eukaryota > Metazoa > Chordata > Amphibia > Anura > Myobatrachidae > Pseudophryne > Pseudophryne corroboree. The sequence goes on along the minus strand of NW_026970277.1, from coordinate 204,395 downwards.
CGTGTAGATGATGGCCTAACAGGAGGCTTTAAAATTTTCTTTCTAGTGTCCTTCGTTTGGGAGAAAAATGCAAAGGTACAAGACAGCTTTTCCTTGCCAATATCTCTCGTTTGCAAAGAGCTGCGCATTGGAAAATTCGGGGCTATATCGTGTAGATGATGGCCTAACAGGAGGCTTTAAAATTTTAATTCTAGTGTCCTTCGTTTGGGAGAAAAATGCAATGGTACAAGACAGCTTTTCCTTGCCAATATCTCTCTTTTGCAAAGAGCTGCGCATTGGAAAATTCAGGGCTATGTCGTGTAGATGATGGTCTAACAGGAGGCTTTAAAATTTTCTTTCTAGTGTCCTTCGTTTGGGAGAAAAATGCAATGGTACAAGACAGCTTTTCCTTGCCAATATCTCTCTTTTGCAAAGAGCTGCGCATTGGAAAATTCAGGGCTAGGTCGTGTAGATGATGGCCTAACAGGAGGCTTTAACATTTTCTTTCTAGTGTCCTTCGTTTGGGAGAAAAATGCAATGGTACAAGACAGCTTTTCCTTGCCAATATCTCTCTTTTGCAAAGAGCTGCGCATTGGAAAATTCAGGGCTATGTCGTGTAGATGATGGTCTAACAGGAGGCTTTAAAATTGTCTTTCTAGTGTCCTTCGTTTGGGAGAAAAATGCAATGGTACAAGACAGCTTTTCCTTGCCAATATCTCTCTTTTGCAAAGAGCTGCGCATTGGGAAATTCAGGGCTATGTCGTGTAGATGATGGCCTAACAGGAGGCTTTAAAATTTTCTTTCTAGTGTCCTTCGTTTGGGAGAAAAATGCAAAGGTACAAGACAGCTTTTCCTTGCCAATATCTCTCTTTTGCAAAGAGCCGCGCATTGGAAAATTCAGGGCTATGTCGTGTAGATGATGGCCTAACAGGAGGCTTTAACATTTTCTTTCTAGTGTCCTTCGTTTGGGAGAAAAATGCAATGGTACAAGACAGCTTTTCCTTGCCAATATCTCTCTTTTGCAAAGAGCTGCGCATTGGAAAATTCAGGGCTGTGTCGTGTAGATGATGGTCTAACAGGAGGCTTTAAAATTTTCTTTCTAGTGTCCTTCGTTTGGGAGAAAAATGCAATGGTACAAGACAGCTTTTCCTTGCCAATATCTCTCTTTTGCAAAGAGCTGCGCATTGGGAAATTCAGGGCTATGTCGTGTAGATGATGGCCTAACAGGAGGCTTTAAAATTTTCTTTCTAGTGTCCTTCGTTTGGGAGAAAAATGCAAAGGTACAAGACAGCTTTTCCTTGCCAATATCTCTCGTTTGCAAAGAGCTGCGCATTGGAAAATTCAGGGCTATATCGTGTAGATGATGGCCTAACAGGAAGCTTTAAAATTTTAATTCTAGTGTCCTTCGTTTGGGAGAAAAATGCAATGGTACAAGACAGCTTTTCCTTGCCAATATCTCTCTTTTGCAAAGAGCTGCGCATTGGAAAATTCAGGGCTATGTCGTGTAGATGATGGTCTAACAGGAGGCTTTAAAATTTTCTTTCTAGTGTCCTTCGTTTGGGAGTAAAATGCAATGGTACAAGACAGCTTTTCCTTGCCAATATCTCTCTTTTGCAAAGAGCTGCGCATTGGAAAATTCAGGGCTATGTCGTGTAGATGATGGTCTAACAGGAGGCTTTAAAATTTTCTTTCTAGTGTCCTTCGTTTGGGAGTAAAATGCAATGGTACAAGACAGCTTTTCCTTGCCAATATCTCTCTTTTGCAAAGAGCTGCGCATTGGAAAATTCAGGGCTATGTCGTGTAGATGATGGTCTAACAGGAGGCTTTAAAATTTTCTTTCTAGTGTCCTTCGTTTGGGAGAAAAATGCAATGGTACAAGACAGCTTTTCCTTGCCAATATCTCCCTTTTGCAAAGAGCTGCGCATTGGGAAATTCAGGGCTATGTCGTGTAGATGATGGCCTAACAGGAGGCTTTAAAATTTTCTTTCTAGTGTCCTTCGTTTGGGAGAAAAATGCAAAGGTACAAGACAGCTTTTCCTTGCCAATATCTCTCGTTTGCAAAGAGCTGCGCATTGGAAAATTCAGGGCTATATCGTGTAGATGATGGCCTAACAGGAGGCTTTAAAATTTTAATTCTAGTGTCCTTCGTTTGGGAGAAAAATGCAATGGTACAAGACAGCTTTTCCTTGCCAATATCTCTCTTTTGCAAAGAGCTGCGCATTGGAAAATTCAGGGCTATGTCGTGTAGATGATGGTCTAACAGGAGGCTTTAAAATTTTCTTTCTAGTGTCCTTCGTTTGGGAGAAAAATGCAATGGTACAAGACAGCTTTTCCTTGCCAATATCTCTCTTTTGCAAAGAGCTGCGCATTGGAAAATTCAGGGCTAGGTCGTGTAGATGATGGCCTAACAGGAGGCTTTAACATTTTCTTTCTAGTGTCCTTCGTTTGGGAGAAAAATGCAATGGTACAAGACAGCTTTTCCTTGCCAATATCTCTCTTTTGCAAAGAGCTGCGCATTGGAAAATTCAGGGCTATGTCGTGTAGATGATGGTCTAACAGGAGGCTTTAAAATTTTCTTTCTAGTGTCCTTCGTTTGGGAGAAAAATGCAATGGTACAAGACAGCTTTTCCTTGCCAATATCTCTCTTTTGCAAAGAGCTGCGCATTGGGAAATTCAGGGCTATGTCGTGTAGATGATGGCCTAACAGGAGGCTTTAAAATTTTCTTTCTAGTGTCCTTCGTTTGGGAGAAAAATGCAAAGGTACAAGACAGCTTTTCCTTGCCAATATCTCTCGTTTGCAAAGAGCTGCGCATTGGAAAATTCAGGGCTATATCGTGTAGATGATGGCCTAACAGGAGGCTTTAAAATTTTAATTCTAGTGTCCTTCGTTTGGGAGAAAAATGCAATGGTACAAGACAGCTTTTCCTTGCCAATATCTCTCTTTTGCAAAGAGCTGCGCATTGGAAAATTCAGGGCTAGGTCGTGTAGATGATGGCCTAACAGGAGGCTTTAACATTTTCTTTCTAGTGTCCTTCGTTTGGGAGAAAAATGCAATGGTACAAGACAGCTTTTCCTTGCCAATATCTCTCTTTTGCAAAGAGCTGCGCATTGGAAAATTCAGGGCTATGTCGTGTAGATGATGGTCTAACAGGAGGCTTTAAAATTTTCTTTCTAGTGTCCTTCGTTTGGGAGAAAAATGCAATGGTACAAGACAGCTTTTCCTTGCCAATATCTCTCTTTTGCAAAGAGCTGCGCATTGGGAAATTCAGGGCTATGTCGTGTAGATGATGGCCTAACAGGAGGCTTTAAAATTTTCTTTCTAGTGTCCTTCGTTTGGGAGAAAAATGCAAAGGTACAAGACAGCTTTTCCTTGCCAATATCTCTCGTTTGCAAAGAGCTGCGCATTGGAAAATTCAGGGCTATATCGTGTAGATGATGGCCTAACAGGAGGCTTTAAAATTTTAATTCTAGTGTCCTTCGTTTGGGAGAAAAATGCAATGGTACAAGACAGCTTTTCCTTGCCAATATCTCTCTTTTGCAAAGAGCTGCGCATTGGAAAATTCAGGGCTATGTCGTGTAGATGATGGTCTAACAGGAGGCTTTAAAATTTTCTTTCTAGTGTCCTTCGTTTGGGAGAAAAATGCAATGGTACAAGACAGCTTTTCCTTGCCAATATCTCTCTTTTGCAAAGAGCTGCGCATTGGAAAATTCAGGGCTAGGTCGTGTAGATGATGGCCTAACAGGAGGCTTTAACATTTTCTTTCTAGTGTCCTTCGTTTGGGAGAAAAATGCAATGGTACAAGACAGCTTTTCCTTGCCAATATCTCTCTTTTGCAAAGAGCTGCGCATTGGAAAATTCAGGGCTATGTCGTGTAGATGATGGCCTAACAGGAGGCTTTAAAATTTTCTTTCTAGTGTCCTTCGTTTGGGAGAAAAATGCAATGGTACAAGACAGCTTTTCCTTGCCAATATCTCTCTTTTGCAAAGAGCTGCGCATTGGGAAATTCAGGGCTATGTCGTGTAGATGATGGCATAACAGGAGGCTTTAAAATTTTCTTTCTAGTGTCCTTCGTTTGGGAGAAAAATGCAAAGGTACAAGACAGCTTTTCCTTGCCAATATCTCTCGTTTGCAAAGAGCTGCGCATTGGAAAATTCAGGGCTATATCGTGTAGATGATGGTCTAACAGGAGGCTTTAAAATTTTAATTCTAGTGTCCTTCGTTTGGGAGAAAAATGCAAAGGTACAAGACAGCTTTTCCTTGCCAATATCTCTCTTTTGCAAAGAGCTGCGCATTGGGAAATTCAGGGCTATGTCGTGTAGATGATGGCCTAACAGGAGGCTTTAAAATTTTCTTTCTAGTGTCCTTCGTTTGGGAGAAAAATGCAAAGGTACAAGACAGCTTTTCCTTGCCAATATCTCTCGTTTGCAAAGAGCTGCGCATTGGAAAATGTTAAAGCCTCCTGTTAGGCCATCATCTACACGACATAGCCCTGAATTTTCCAATGCGCAGCTCTTTGCAAAAGAGAGATATTGGCAAGGAAAAGCTGTCTTGTACCATTGCATTTTTCTCCCAAACGAAGGACACTAGAAAGAAAATTTTAAAGCCTCCTGTTAGACCATCATCTACAGGACATAGCCCTGAATTTTCCAATGCGCAGCTCTTTGCAAAAGAGAGATATTGGCAAGGAAAAGCTGTCTTGTACCATTGCATTTTTCTCCCAAACGAAGGACACTAGAAAGAAAATGTTAAAGCCTCCTGTTAGGCCATCATCTACACGACCTAGCCCTGAATTTTCCAATGCGCAGCTCTTTGCAAAAGAGAGATATTGGCAAGGAAAAGCTGTCTTGTACCATTGCATTTTTCTCCCAAACGAAGGACACTAGAATTAAAATTTTAAAGCCTCCTGTTAGGCCATCATCTACACGATATAGCCCCGAATTTTCCAATGCGCAGCTCTTTGCAAACGAGAGATATTGGCAAGGAAAAGCTGTCTTGTACCTTTGCATTTTTCTCCCAAACGAAGGACACTAGAAAGAAAATTTTAAAGCCTCCTGTTAGGCCATCATCTACACGACATAGCCCTGAATTTCCCAATGCGCAGCTCTTTGCAAAAGAGAGATATTGGCAAGGAAAAGCTGTCTTGTACCTTTGCATTTTTCTCCCAAACGAAGGACACTAGAATTAAAATTTTAAAGCCTCCTGTTAGACCATCATCTACACGATATAGCCCTGAATTTTCCAATGCGCAGCTCTTTGCAAACGAGAGATATTGGCAAGGAAAAGCTGTCTTGTACCTTTGCATTTTTCTCCCAAACGAAGGACACTAGAAAGAAAATTTTAAAGCCTCCTGTTAGGCCATCATCTACACGACATAGTCCTGAATTTTCCAATGCGCAGCTCTTTGCAAAAGAGAGATATTGGCAAGGAAAAGCTGTCTTGTACCATTGCATTTTTCTCCCAAACGAAGGACACTAGAAAGAAAATTTTAAAGCCTCCTGTTAGACCATCATCTACACGACATAGCCCTGAATTTTCCAATGCGCAGCTCTTTGCAAAAGAGAGATATTGGCAAGGAAAAGCTGTCTTGTACCATTGCATTTTTCTCCCAAACGAAGGACACTAGAAAGAAAATGTTAAAGCCTCCTGTTAGGCCATCATCTACACGACCTAGCCCTGAATTTTCCAATGCGCAGCTCTTTGCAAAAGAGAGATATTGGCAAGGAAAAGCTGTCTTGTACCATTGCATTTTTCTCCCAAACGAAGGACACTAGAAAGAAAATTTTAAAGCCTCCTGTTAGACCATCATCTACACGACATAGCCCTGAATTTTCCAATGCGCAGCTCTTTGCAAAAGAGAGATATTGGCAAGGAAAAGCTGTCTTGTACCATTGCATTTTTCTCCCAAACGAAGGACACTAGAATTAAAATTTTAAAGCCTACTGTTAGGCCATCATCTACACGATATAGCCCCGAATTTTCCAATGCGCAGCTCTTTGCAAACGAGAGATATTGGCAAGGAAAAGCTGTCTTGTACCTTTGCATTTTTCTCCCAAACGAAGGACACTAGAAAGAAAATTTTAAAGCCTCCTGTTATGCCATCATCTACACGACATAGCCCTGAATTTCCCAATGCGCAGCTCTTTGCAAAAGAGAGATATTGGCAAGGAAAAGCTGTCTTGTACCATTGCATTTTTCTCCCAAACGAAGGACACTAGAAAGAAAATTTTAAAGCCTCCTGTTAGACCATCATCTACACGACATAGCCCTGAATTTTCCAATGCGCAGCTCTTTGCAAAAGAGAGATATTGGCAAGGAAAAGCTGTCTTGTACCATTGCATTTTTCTCCCAAACGAAGGACACTAGAAAGAAAATGTTAAAGCCTCCTGTTAGGCCATCATCTACACGATATAGCCCTGAATTTTCCAATGCGCAGCTCTTTGCAAAAGAGAGATATTGGCAAGGAAAAGCTGTCTTGTACCATTGCATTTTTCTCCCAAACGAAGGACACTAGAAAGAAAATTTTAAAGCCTCCTGTTAGACCATCATCTACACGACATAGCCCTGAATTTTCCAATGCGTAGCTCTTTGCAAAAGAGAGATATTGGCAAGGAAAAGCTGTCTTGTACCTTTGCATTTTTCTCCCAAACGAAGGACACTAGAAAGAAAATTTTAAAGCCTCCTGTTAGGCCATCATCTACACGACATAGCCCTGAATTTTCCAAAGCGCAGCTCTTTGCAAAAGAGAGATATTGGGAAGGAAAAGCTTTCTTGTACCATTGCATTTTTCTCCCAAACGAAGGACACTAGAATTAAAATTTTAAAGCCGCCTGTTAGACCATCATCTACACGGCATAGCCATGAATTTTCCAATGCGCAGCTCTTTGCAAAAGAGAGATATTGGCAAGGAAAAGCTGTCTTGTACCTTTGCATTTTTCTCCCAAACGAAGGACACTAGAATTAAAATTTTAAAGCCTCCTGTTAGACCATCATCTACACGACATAGCCCTGAATTTTCCAATGCGCAGCTCTTTGCAAACGAGAGATATTGGCAAGGAAAAGCTGTCTTGTACCTTTGCATTTTTCTCCCAAACGAAGGACACTAGAAAGAAAATTTTAAAGCCTCCTGTTAGGCCATCATCTACACGACATAGCCCTGAATTTTCCAATGCGCAGCTCTTTGCAAAAGAGAGATATTGGCAAGGAAAAGCTGTCTTGTACCATTGCATTTTTCTCCCAAACGAAGGACACTAGAAAGAAAATTTTAAAGCCTCCTGTTAGACCATCATCTACACGACATAGCCCTGAATTTTCCAATGCGCAGCTCTTTGCAAAAGAGAGATATTGGCAAGGAAAAGCTGTCTTGTACCATTGCATTTTTCTCCCAAACGAAGGACACTAGAAAGAAAATGTTAAAGCCTCCTGTTAGGCCATCATCTACACGACCTAGCCCTGAATTTTCCAATGCGCAGCTCTTTGCAAAAGAGAGATATTGGCAAGGAAAAGCTGTCTTGTACCATTGCATTTTTCTCCCAAACGAAGGACACTAGAAAGAAAATTTTAAAGCCTCCTGTTAGACCATCATCTACACGACATAGCCCTGAATTTTCCAATGCGCAGCTCTTTGCAAAAGAGAGATATTGGCAAGGAAAAGCTGTCTTGTACCATTGCATTTTTCTCCCAAACGAAGGACACTAGAATTAAAATTTTAAAGCCTCCTGTTAGGCCATCATCTACACGATATAGCCCTGAATTTTCCAATGCGCAGCTCTTTGCAAACGAGAGATATTGGCAAGGAAAAGCTGTCTTGTACCTTTGCATTTTTCTCCCAAACGAAGGACACTAGAAAGAAAATTTTAAAGCCTCCTGTTAGGCCATCATCTACACGACATAGCCCTGAATTTCCCAATGCGCAGCTCTTTGCAAAAGAGAGATATTGGCAAGGAAAAGCTGTCTTGTACCATTGCATTTTTCTCCCAAACGAAGGACACTAGAAAGAAAATTTTAAAGCCTCCTGTTAGACCATCATCTACACGACATAGCCCTGAATTTTCCAATGCGCAGCTCTTTGCAAAAGAGAGATATTGGCAAGGAAAAGCTGTCTTGTACCATTGCATTTTTCTCCCAAACGAAGGACACTAGAAAGAAAATTTTAAAGCCTCCTGTTAGACCATCATCTACACGACATAGCCCTGAATTTTCCAATGCGCAGCTCTTTGCAAAAGAGAGATATTGGCAAGGAAAAGCTGTCTTGTACCATTGCATTTTTCTCCCAAACGAAGGACACTAGAATTAAAATTTTAAAGCCTCCTGTTAGGCCATCATCTACACGATATAGCCCTGAATTTTCCAATGCGCAGCTCTTTGCAAACGAGAGATATTGGCAAGGAAAAGCTGTCTTGTACCTTTGCATTTTTCTCCCAAACGAAGGACACTAGAAAGAAAATTTTAAAGCCTCCTGTTAGGCCATCATCTACACGACATAGCCCTGAATTTCCCAATGCGCAGCTCTTTGCAAAAGAGAGATATTGGCAAGGAAAAGCTGTCTTGTACCATTGCATTTTTCTCCCAAACGAAGGACACTAGAAAGAAAATTTTAAAGCCTCCTGTTAGACCATCATCTACACGACATAGCCCTGAATTTTCCAATGCGCAGCTCTTTGCAAAAGAGAGATATTGGCAAGGAAAAGCTGTCTTGTACCATTGCATTTTACTCCCAAACGAAGGACACTAGAAAGAAAATTTTAAAGCCTCCTGTTAGACCATCATCTACACGACATAGCCCTGAATTTTCCAATGCGCAGCTCTTTGCAAAAGAGAGATATTGGCAAGGAAAAGCTGTCTTGTACCATTGCATTTTACTCCCAAACGAAGGACACTAGAAAGAAAATTTTAAAGCCTCCTGTTAGACCATCATCTACACGACATAGCCCTGAATTTTCCAATGCGCAGCTCTTTGCAAAAGAGAGATATTGGCAAGGAAAAGCTGTGTTGTACCATTGCATTTTTCTCCCAAACGAAGGACACTAGAATTAAAATTTTAAAGCTTCCTGTTAGGCCATCATCTACACGATATAGCCCTGAATTTTCCAATGCGCAGCTCTTTGCAAACGAGAGATATTGGCAAGGAAAAGCTGTCTTGTACCTTTGCATTTTTCTCCCAAACGAAGGACACTAGAAAGAAAATTTTAAAGCCTCCTGTTAGGCCATCATCTACACGACATAGCCCTGAATTTCCCAATGCGCAGCTCTTTGCAAAAGAGAGATATTGGCAAGGAAAAGCTGTCTTGTACCATTGCATTTTTCTCCCAAACGAAGGACACTAGAAAGAAAATTTTAAAGCCTCCTGTTAGACCATCATCTACACGACATAGCCCTGAATTTTCCAATGCGCAGCTCTTTGCAAAAGAGAGATATTGGCAAGGAAAAGCTGTCTTGTACCATTGCATTTTTCTCCCAAACGAAGGACACTAGAAAGAAAATGTTAAAGCCTCCTGTTAGGCCATCATCTACACGACATAGCCCTGAATTTTCCAATGCGCAGCTCTTTGCAAAAGAGAGATATTGGCAAGGAAAAGCTGTCTTGTACCTTTGCATTTTTCTCCCAAACGAAGGACACTAGAAAGAAAATTTTAAAGCCTCCTGTTAGGCCATCATCTACACGACATAGCCCTGAATTTCCCAATGCGCAGCTCTTTGCAAAAGAGAGATATTGGCAAGGAAAAGCTGTCTTGTACCATTGCATTTTTCTCCCAAACGAAGGACACTAGAAAGAAAATTTTAAAGCCTCCTGTTAGACCATCATCTACACGACATAGCCCTGAATTTTCCAATGCGCAGCTCTTTGCAAAAGAGAGATATTGGCAAGGAAAAGCTGTCTTGTACCATTGCATTTTTCTCCCAAACGAAGGACACTAGAAAGAAAATTTTAAAGCCTCCTGTTAGACCATCATCTACACGACATAGCCCTGAATTTTCCAATGCGTAGCTCTTTGCAAAAGAGAGATATTTTCCAATGCGCAGCTCTTTGCAAAAGAGAGATATTGGCAAGGAAAAGCTGTCTTGTACCATTGCATTTTTCTCCCAAACGAAGGACACTAGAAAGAAAATTTTAAAGCCTCCTGTTAGACCATCATCTACACGACATAGCCCTGAATTTTCCAATGCGCAGCTCTTTGCAAAAGAGAGATATTGGCAAGGAAAAGCTGTCTTGTACCATTGCATTTTTCTCCCAAACGAAGGACACTAGAAAGAAAATTTTAAAGCCTCCTGTTAGACCATCATCTACACGACATAGCCCTGAATTTTCCAATGCGTAGCTCTTTGCAAAAGAGAGATATTGGCAAGGAAAAGCTGTCTTGTACCTTTGCATTTTTCTCCCAAACGAAGGACACTAGAAAGAAAATTTTAAAGCCTCCTGTTAGGCCATCATCTACACGACATAGCCCTGAATTTTCCAATGCGCAGCTCTTTGCAAAAGAGAGATATTGGCAAGGAAAAGCTTTCTTGTACCATTGCATTTTTCTCCCAAACGAAGGACACTAGAATTAAAATTTTAAAGCCTCCTGTTAGACCATCATCTACACGGCATAGCCATGAATTTTCCAATGCGCAGCTCTTTGCAAAAGAGAGATATTGGCAAGGAAAAGCTGTCTTGTACCTTTGCATTTTTCTCCCAAACGAAGGACACTAGAATTAAAATTTTAAAGCCTCCTGTTAGACCATCATCTACACGATATAGCCCTGAATTTTCCAATGCGCAGCTCTTTGCAAACGAGAGATATTGGCAAGGAAAAGCTGTCTTGTACCTTTGCATTTTTCTCCCAAACGAAGGACACTAGAAAGAAAATTTTAAAGCCTCCTGTTAGGCCATCATCTACACGACATAGCCCTGAATTTTCCAATGCGCAGCTCTTTGCAAAAGAGAGATATTGGCAAGGAAAAGCTGTCTTGTACCATTGCATTTTTCTCCCAAACGAAGGACACTAGAAAGAAAATTTTAAAGCCTCCTGTTAGACCATCATCTACACGACATAGCCCTGAATTTTCCAATGCGCAGCTCTTTGCAAAAGAGAGATATTGGCAAGGAAAAGCTGTCTTGTACCATTGCATTTTTCTCCCAAACGAAGGACACTAGAAAGAAAATGTTAAAGCCTCCTGTTAGGCCATCATCTACACGACCTAGCCCTGAATTTTCCAATGCGCAGCTCTTTGCAAAAGAGAGATATTGGCAAGGAAAAGCTGTCTTGTACCATTGCATTTTTCTCCCAAACGAAGGACACTAGAAAGAAAATTTTAAAGCCTCCTGTTAGACCATCATCTACACGACATAGCCCTGAATTTTCCAATGCGCAGCTCTTTGCAAAAGAGAGATATTGGCAAGGAAAAGCTGTCTTGTACCATTGCATTTTTCTCCCAAACGAAGGACACTAGAATTAAAATTTTAAAGCCTCCTGTTAGGCCATCATCTACACGATATAGCCCCGAATTTTCCAATGCGCAGCTCTTTGCAAACGAGAGATATTGGCAAGGAAAAGCTGTCTTGTACCTTTGCATTTTTCTCCCAAACGAAGGACACTAGAAAGAAAATTTTAAAGCCTCCTGTTAGGCCATCATCTACACGACATAGCCCTGAATTTCCCAATGCGCAGCTCTTTGCAAAAGAGAGATATTGGCAAGGAAAAGCTGTCTTGTACCTTTGCATTTTTCTCCCAAACGAAGGACACTAGAATTAAAATTTTAAAGCCTCCTGTTAGACCATCATCTACACGATATAGCCCTGAATTTTCCAATGCGCAGCTCTTTGCAAACGAGAGATATTGGCAAGGAAAAGCTGTCTTGTACCTTTGCATTTTTCTCCCAAACGAAGGACACTAGAAAGAAAATTTTAAAGCCTCCTGTTAGGCCATCATCTACACGACATAGTCCTGAATTTTCCAATGCGCAGCTCTTTGCAAAAGAGAGATATTGGCAAGGAAAAGCTGTCTTGTACCATTGCATTTTTCTCCCAAACGAAGGACACTAGAAAGAAAATTTTAAAGCCTCCTGTTAGACCATCATCTACACGACATAGCCCTGAATTTTCCAATGCGCAGCTCTTTGCAAAAGAGAGATATTGGCAAGGAAAAGCTGTCTTGTACCATTGCATTTTTCTCCCAAACGAAGGACACTAGAAAGAAAATGTTAAAGCCTCCTGTTAGGCCATCATCTACACGACCTAGCCCTGAATTTTCCAATGCGCAGCTCTTTGCAAAAGAGAGATATTGGCAAGGAAAAGCTGTCTTGTACCATTGCATTTTTCTCCCAAACGAAGGACACTAGAAAGAAAATTTTAAAGCCTCCTGTTAGACCATCATCTACACGACATAGCCCTGAATTTATCCAATGCGCAGCTCTTTGCAAAAGAGAGATATTGGCAAGGAAAAGCTGTCTTGTACCATTGCATTTTTCTCCCAAACGAAGGACACTAGAATTAAAATTTTAAAGCCTCCTGTTAGGCCATCATCTACACGATATAGCCCCGAATTTTCCAATGCGCAGCTCTTTGCAAACGAGAGATATTGGCAAGGAAAAGCTGTCTTGTACCTTTGCATTTTTCTCCCAAACGAAGGACACTAGAAAGAAAATTTTAAAGCCTCCTGTTAGGCCATCATCTACACGACATAGCCCTGAATTTCCCAATGCGCAGCTCTTTGCAAAAGAGAGATATTGGCAAGGAAAAGCTGTCTTGTACCATTGCATTTTTCTCCCAAACGAAGGACACTAGAAAGAAAATTTTAAAGCCTCCTGTTAGACCATCATCTACACGACATAGCCCTGAATTTTCCAATGCGCAGCTCTTTGCAAAAGAGAGATATTGGCAAGGAAAAGCTGTCTTGTACCATTGCATTTTTCTCCCAAACGAAGGACACTAGAAAGAAAATGTTAAAGCCTCCTGTTAGGCCATCATCTACACGACATAGCCCTGAATTTTCCGATGCGCAGCTCTTTGCAAAAGAGAGATATTGGCAAGGAAAAGCTGTCTTGTACCTTTGCATTTTTCTCCCAAACGAAGGACACTAGAATTAAAATTTTAAAGCCTCCTGTTAGGCCATCATCTACACGACATAGCCCTGAATTTTCCAATGCGCAGCTCTTTGCAAAAGAGAGATATTGGCAAGGAAAAGCTGTCTTGTACCTTTGCATTTTTCTCCCAAACGAAGGTCACTAGAAAGAAAATGTTAAAGCCTCCTGTTAGGCCATCATCTACACGACATAGCCCTGAATTTTCCAATGCGTAGTTCTTTGCAAAAGAGAGATATTGGCAAGGAAAAGCTGTCTTGTACTTTTGCATTTTTCTCCCAAACGAAGGACACTAGAAAGAAAATTTTAAAGCCTCCTGTTAGGCCATCATCTACACGACATAGCCCTGAATTTTCCAATGCGCAGCTCTTTGCAAAAGAGAGATATTGGCAAGGAAAAGCTTTCTTGTACCATTGCATTTTTCTCCCAAACGAAGGAAACTAGAATTAAAATTTTAAAGCCTCCTGTTAGGCCATCATCTACACGATATAGCCCTGAATTTTCCAATGCGCAGCTCTTTGCAAAAGAGAGATATTGGCAAGGAAAAGCTGTCTTGTACCATTGCATTTTTCTCCCAAACGAAGGACACTAGAAAGAAAATTTTAAAGCCTCCTGTTAGACCATCATCTACACGACATAGCCCTGAATTTTCCAATGCGTAGCTCTTTGCAAAAGAGAGATATTGGCAAGGAAAAGCTGTCTTGTACCTTTGCATTTTTCTCCCAAACGAAGGACACTAGAAAGAAAATGTTAAAGCCTCCTGTTAGGCCATCATCTACACGACATAGCCCTGAATTTTCCAAAGCGCAGCTCTTTGCAAAAGAGAGATATTGGGAAGGAAAAGCTTTCTTGTACCATTGCATTTTTCTCCCAAACGAAGGACACTAGAATTAAAATTTTAAAGCCGCCTGTTAGACCATCATCTACACGGCATAGCCATGAATTTTCCAATGCGCAGCTCTTTGCAAAAGAGAGATATTGGCAAGGAAAAGCTGTCTTGTACCTTTGCATTTTTCTCCCAAACGAAGGACACTAGAATTAAAATTTTAAAGCCTCCTGTTAGACCATCATCTACACGACATAGCCCTGAATTTTCCAATGCGCAGCTCTTTGCAAACGAGAGATATTGGCAAGGAAAAGCTGTCTTGTACCTTTGCATTTTTCTCCCAAACGAAGGACACTAGAAAGAAAATTTTAAAGCCTCCTGTTAGGCCATCATCTACACGACATAGCCCTGAATTTTCCAATGCGCAGCTCTTTGCAAAAGAGAGATATTGGCAAGGAAAAGCTGTCTTGTACCATTGCATTTTTCTCCCAAACGAAGGACACTAGAAAGAAAATTTTAAAGCCTCCTGTTAGACCATCATCTACACGACATAGCCCTGAATTTTCCAATGCGCAGCTCTTTGCAAAAGAGAGATATTGGCAAGGAAAAGCTGTCTTGTACCATTGCATTTTTCTCCCAAACGAAGGACACTAGAAAGAAAATGTTAAAGCCTCCTGTTAGGCCATCATCTACACGACCTAGCCCTGAATTTTCCAATGCGCAGCTCTTTGCAAAAGAGAGATATTGGCAAGGAAAAGCTGTCTTGTACCATTGCATTTTTCTCCCAAACGAAGGACACTAGAAAGAAAATTTTAAAGCCTCCTGTTAGACCATCATCTACACGACATAGCCCTGAATTTTCCAATGCGCAGCTCTTTGCAAAAGAGAGATATTGGCAAGGAAAAGCTGTCTTGTACCATTGCATTTTTCTCCCAAACGAAGGACACTAGAATTAAAATTTTAAAGCCTCCTGTTAGGCCATCATCTACACGATATAGCCCTGAATTTTCCAATGCGCAGCTCTTTGCAAACGAGAGATATTGGCAAGGAAAAGCTGTCTTGTACCTTTGCATTTTTCTCCCAAACGAAGGACACTAGAAAGAAAATTTTAAAGCCTCCTGTTAGGCCATCATCTACACGACATAGCCCTGAATTTCCCAATGCGCAGCTCTTTGCAAAAGAGAGATATTGGCAAGGAAAAGCTGTCTTGTACCATTGCATTTTTCTCCCAAACGAAGGACACTAGAAAGAAAATTTTAAAGCCTCCTGTTAGACCATCATCTACACGACATAGCCCTGAATTTTCCAATGCGCAGCTCTTTGCAAAAGAGAGATATTGGCAAGGAAAAGCTGTCTTGTACCATTGCATTTTTCTCCCAAACGAAGGACACTAGAAAGAAAATGTTAAAGCCTCCTGTTAGGCCATCATCTACACGACCTAGCCCTGAATTTTCCAATGCGCAGCTCTTTGCAAAAGAGAGATATTGGCAAGGAAAAGCTGTCTTGTACCATTGCATTTTTCTCCCAAACGAAGGACACTAGAAAGAAAATTTTAAAGCCTCCTGTTAGACCATCATCTACACGACATAGCCCTGAATTTTCCAATGCGCAGCTCTTTGCAAAAGAGAGATATTGGCAAGGAAAAGCTGTCTTGTACCATTGCATTTTTCTCCCAAACGAAGGACACTAGAATTAAAATTTTAAAGCCTCCTGTTAGGCCATCATCTACACGATATAGCCCTGAATTTTCCAATGCGCAGCTCTTTGCAAACGAGAGATATTGGCAAGGAAAAGCTGTCTTGTACCTTTGCATTTTTCTCCCAAACGAAGGACACTAGAAAGAAAATTTTAAAGCCTCCTGTTAGGCCATCATCTACACGACATAGCCCTGAATTTTCCAATGCGCAGCTCTTTGCAAAAGAGAGATATTGGCAAGGAAAAGCTGTCTTGTACCATTGCATTTTTCTCCCAAACGAAGGACACTAGAAAGAAAATTTTAAAGCCTCCTGTTAGGCCATCATCTACACGACATAGCCCTGAATTTCCCAATGCGCAGCTCTTTGCAAAAGAGAGATATTGGCAAGGAAAAGCTGTCTTGTACCTTTGCATTTTTCTCCCAAACGAAGGACACTAGAAAGAAAATTTTAAAGCCTCCTGTTAGGCCATCATCTACACGACATAGCCCTGAATTTCCCAATGCGCAGCTCTTTGCAAAAGAGAGATATTGGCAAGGAAAAGCTGTCTTGTACCATTGCATTTTTCTCCCAAACGAAGGACACTAGAAAGAAAATTTTAAAGCCTCCTGTTAGACCATCATCTACACGACATAGCCCTGAATTTTCCAATGCGCAGCTCTTTGCAAAAGAGAGATATTGGCAAGGAAAAGCTGTCTTGTACCATTGCATTTTTCTCCCAAACGAAGGACACTAGAAAGAAAATTTTAAAGCCTCCTGTTAGACCATCATCTACACGACATAGCCCTGAATTTTCCAATGCGCAGCTCTTTGCAAAAGAGAGATATTGGCAAGGAAAAGCTGTCTTGTACCATTGCATTTTTCTCCCAAACGAAGGACACTAGAAAGAAAATGTTAAAGCCTCCTGTTAGACCATCATCTACACGACCTAGCCCTGAATTTTCCAATGCGCAGCTCTTTGCAAAAGAGAGATATTGGCAAGGAAAAGCTGTCTTGTACCATTGCATTTTACTCCCAAACGAAGGACACTAGAAAGAAAATTTTAAAGCCTCCTGTTAGACCATCATCTACACGACATAGCCCTGAATTTTCCAATGCGCAGCTCTTTGCAAAAGAGAGATATTGGCAAGGAAAAGCTGTCTTGTACCATTGCATTTTTCTCCCAAACGAAGGACACTAGAATTAAAATTTTAAAGCTTCCTGTTAGGCCATCATCTACACGATATAGCCCTGAATTTTCCAATGCGCAGCTCTTTGCAAACGAGAGATATTGGCAAGGAAAAGCTGTCTTGTACCTTTGCATTTTTCTCCCAAACGAAGGACACTAGAAAGAAAATTTTAAAGCCTCCTGTTAGGCCATCATCTACACGACATAGCCCTGAATTTCCCAATGCGCAGCTCTTTGCAAAAGAGAGATATTGGCAAGGAAAAGCTGTCTTGTACCATTGCATTTTTCTCCCAAACGAAGGACACTAGAAAGAAAATTTTAAAGCCTCCTGTTAGACCATCATCTACACGACATAGCCCTGAATTTTCCAATGCGCAGCTCTTTGCAAAAGAGAGATATTGGCAAGGAAAAGCTGTCTTGTACCATTGCATTTTTCTCCCAAACGAAGGACACTAGAAAGAAAATTTTAAAGCCTCCTGTTAGACCATCATCTACACGACATAGCCCTGAATTTTCCAATGCGCAGCTCTTTGCAAAAGAGAGATATTGGCAAGGAAAAGCTGTCTTGTACCATTGCATTTTTCTCCCAAACGAAGGACACTAGAAAGAAAATGTTAAAGCCTCCTGTTAGACCATCATCTACACGACCTAGCCCTGAATTTTCCAATGCGCAGCTCTTTGCAAAAGAGAGATATTGGCAAGGAAAAGCTGTCTTGTACCATTGCATTTTACTCCCAAACGAAGGACACTAGAAAGAAAATTTTAAAGCCTCCTGTTAGACCATCATCTACACGACATAGCCCTGAATTTTCCAATGCGCAGCTCTTTGCAAAAGAGAGATATTGGCAAGGAAAAGCTGTCTTGTACCATTGCATTTTTCTCCCAAACGAAGGACACTAGAATTAAAATTTTAAAGCTTCCTGTTAGGCCATCATCTACACGATATAGCCCTGAATTTTCCAATGCGCAGCTCTTTGCAAACGAGAGATATTGGCAAGGAAAAGCTGTCTTGTACCTTTGCATTTTTCTCCCAAACGAAGGACACTAGAAAGAAAATTTTAAAGCCTCCTGTTAGGCCATCATCTACACGACATAGCCCTGAATTTCCCAATGCGCAGCTCTTTGCAAAAGAGAGATATTGGCAAGGAAAAGCTGTCTTGTACCATTGCATTTTTCTCCCAAACGAAGGACACTAGAAAGAAAATTTTAAAGCCTCCTGTTAGACCATCATCTACACGACATAGCCCTGAATTTTCCAATGCGCAGCTCTTTGCAAAAGAGAGATATTGGCAAGGAAAAGCTGTCTTGTACCATTGCATTTTTCTCCCAAACGAAGGACACTAGAAAGAAAATGTTAAAGCCTCCTGTTAGGCCATCATCTACACGACATAGCCCTGAATTTTCCAATGCGCAGCTCTTTGCAAAAGAGAGATATTGGCAAGGAAAAGCTGTCTTGTACCTTTGCATTTTTCTCCCAAACGAAGGACACTAGAAAGAAAATTTTAAAGCCTCCTGTTAGGCCATCATCTACACGACATAGCCCTGAATTTCCCAATGCGCAGCTCTTTGCAAAAGAGAGATATTGGCAAGGAAAAGCTGTCTTGTACCTTTGCATTTTTCTCCCAAACGAAGGACACTAGAAAGAAAATTTTAAAGCCTCCTGTTAGACCATCATCTACACGACATAGCCCTGAATTTTCCAATGCGCAGCTCTTTGCAAAAGAGAGATATTGGCAAGGAAAAGCTGTCTTGTACCATTGCATTTTTCTCCCAAACGAAGGACACTAGAAAGAAAATGTTAAAGCCTCCTGTTAGGCCATCATCTACACGACATAGCCCTGAATTTTCCAATGCGCAGCTCTTTGCAAAAGAGAGATATTGGCAAGGAAAAGCTGTCTTGTACCTTTGCATTTTTCTCCCAAACGAAGGACACTAGAAAGAAAATTTTAAAGCCTCCTGTTAGGCCATCATCTACACGACATAGCCCTGAATTTCCCAATGCGCAGCTCTTTGCAAAAGAGAGATATTGGCAAGGAAAAGCTGTCTTGTACCATTGCATTTTTCTCCCAAACGAAGGACACTAGAAAGAAAATTTTAAAGCCTCCTGTTAGACCATCATCTACACGACATAGCCCTGAATTTTCCAATGCGCAGCTCTTTGCAAAAGAGAGATATTGGCAAGGAAAAGCTGTCTTGTACCATTGCATTTTTCTCCCAAACGAAGGACACTAGAAAGAAAATTTTAAAGCCTCCTGTTAGACCATCATCTACACGACATAGCCCTGAATTTTCCAATGCGTAGCTCTTTGCAAAAGAGAGATATTGGCAAGGAAAAGCTGTCTTGTACCTTTGCATTTTTCTCCCAAACGAAGGACACTAGAAAGAAAATTTTAAAGCCTCCTGTTAGGCCATCATCTACACGACATAGCCCTGAATTTTCCAATGCGCAGCTCTTTGCAAAAGAGAGATATTGGCAAGGAAAAGCTTTCTTGTACCATTGCATTTTTCTCCCAAACGAAGGACACTAGAATTAAAATTTTAAAGCCTCCTGTTAGACCATCATCTACACGGCATAGCCATGAATTTTCCAATGCGCAGCTCTTTGCAAAAGAGAGATATTGGCAAGGAAAAGCTGTCTTGTACCTTTGCATTTTTCTCCCAAACGAAGGACACTAGAATTAAAATTTTAAAGCCTCCTGTTAGACCATCATCTACACGATATAGCCCTGAATTTTCCAATGCGCAGCTCTTTGCAAACGAGAGATATTGGCAAGGAAAAGCTGTCTTGTACCTTTGCATTTTTCTCCCAAACGAAGGACACTAGAAAGAAAATTTTAAAGCCTCCTGTTAGGCCATCATCTACACGACATAGCCCTGAATTTTCCAATGCGCAGCTCTTTGCAAAAGAGAGATATTGGCAAGGAAAAGCTGTCTTGTACCATTGCATTTTTCTCCCAAACGAAGGACACTAGAAAGAAAATTTTAAAGCCTCCTGTTAGACCATCATCTACACGACATAGCCCTGAATTTTCCAATGCGCAGCTCTTTGCAAAAGAGAGATATTGGCAAGGAAAAGCTGTCTTGTACCATTGCATTTTTCTCCCAAACGAAGGACACTAGAAAGAAAATGTTAAAGCCTCCTGTTAGGCCATCATCTACACGACCTAGCCCTGAATTTTCCAATGCGCAGCTCTTTGCAAAAGAGAGATATTGGCAAGGAAAAGCTGTCTTGTACCATTGCATTTTTCTCCCAAACGAAGGACACTAGAAAGAAAATTTTAAAGCCTCCTGTTAGACCATCATCTACACGACATAGCCCTGAATTTTCCAATGCGCAGCTCTTTGCAAAAGAGAGATATTGGCAAGGAAAAGCTGTCTTGTACCATTGCATTTTTCTCCCAAACGAAGGACACTAGAATTAAAATTTTAAAGCCTCCTGTTAGGCCATCATCTACACGATATAGCCCCGAATTTTCCAATGCGCAGCTCTTTGCAAACGAGAGATATTGCAAGGAAAAGCTGTCTTGTACCTTTGCATTTTTCTCCCAAACGAAGGACACTAGTAAGAAAATTTTAAAGCCTCCTGTTAGGCCATCATCTACACGACATAGCCCTGAATTTCCCAATGCGCAGCTCTTTGCAAAAGAGAGATATTGGCAAGGAAAAGCTGTCTTGTACCTTTGCATTTTTCTCCCAAACGAAGGACACTAGAATTAAAATTTTAAAGCCTCCTGTTAGACCATCATCTACACGATATAGCCCTGAATTTTCCAATGCGCAGCTCTTTGCAAACGAGAGATATTGGCAAGGAAAAGCTGTCTTGTACCTTTGCATTTTTCTCCCAAACGAAGGACACTAGAAAGAAAATTTTAAAGCCTCCTGTTAGGCCATCATCTACACGACATAGTCCTGAATTTTCCAATGCGCAGCTCTTTGCAAAAGAGAGATATTGGCAAGGAAAAGCTGTCTTGTACCATTGCATTTTTCTCCCAAACGAAGGACACTAGAAAGAAAATTTTAAAGCCTCCTGTTAGACCATCATCTACACGACATAGCCCTGAATTTTCCAATGCGCAGCTCTTTGCAAAAGAGAGATATTGGCAAGGAAAAGCTGTCTTGTACCATTGCATTTTTCTCCCAAACGAAGGACACTAGAAAGAAAATGTTAAAGCCTCCTGTTAGGCCATCATCTACACGACCTAGCCCTGAATTTTCCAATGCGCAGCTCTTTGCAAAAGAGAGATATTGGCAAGGAAAAGCTGTCTTGTACCATTGCATTTTTCTCCCAAACGAAGGACACTAGAAAGAAAATTTTAAAGCCTCCTGTTAGACCATCATCTACACGACATAGCCCTGAATTTTCCAATGCGCAGCTCTTTGCAAAAGAGAGATATTGGCAAGGAAAAGCTGTCTTGTACCATTGCATTTTTCTCCCAAACGAAGGACACTAGAATTAAAATTTTAAAGCCTCCTGTTAGGCCATCATCTACACGATATAGCCCCGAATTTTCCAATGCGCAGCTCTTTGCAAACGAGAGATATTGGCAAGGAAAAGCTGTCTTGTACCTTTGCATTTTTCTCCCAAACCAAGGACACTAGAAAGAAAATTTTAAAGCCTCCTGTTAGGCCATCATCTACACGACATAGCCCTGAATTTCCCAATGCGCAGCTCTTTGCAAAAGAGAGATATTGGCAAGGAAAAGCTGTCTTGTACCATTGCATTTTTCTCCCAAACGAAGGACACTAGAAAGAAAATTTTAAAGCCTCCTGTTAGACCATCATCTACACGACATAGCCCTGAATTTTCCAATGCGCAGCTCTTTGCAAAAGAGAGATATTGGCAAGGAAAAGCTGTCTTGTACCATTGCATTTTTCTCCCAAACGAAGGACACTAGAAAGAAAATGTTAAAGCCTCCTGTTAGACCATCATCTACACGACCTAGCCCTGAATTTTCCAATGCGCAGCTCTTTGCAAAAGAGAGATATTGGCAAGGAAAAGCTGTCTTGTACCATTGCATTTTACTCCCAAACGAAGGACACTAGAAAGAAAATTTTAAAGCCTCCTGTTAGACCATCATCTACACGACATAGCCCTGAATTTTCCAATGCGCAGCTCTTTGCAAAAGAGAGATATTGGCAAGGAATAGCTGTCTTGTACCATTGCATTTTTCTCCCAAACGAAGGACACTAGAATTAAAATTTTAAAGCTTCCTGTTAGGCCATCATCTACACGATATAGCCCTGAATTTTCCAATGCGCAGCTCTTTGCAAACGAGAGATATTGGCAAGGAAAAGCTGTCTTGTACCTTTGCATTTTTCTCCCAAACGAAGGACACTAGAAAGAAAATTTTAAAGCCTCCTGTTAGGCCATCATCTACACGACATAGCCCTGAATTTCCCAATGCGCAGCTCTTTGCAAAAGAGAGATATTGGCAAGGAAAAGCTGTCTTGTACCATTGCATTTTTCTCCCAAACGAAGGACACTAGAAAGAAAATTTTAAAGCCTCCTGTTAGACCATCATCTACACGACATAGCCCTGAATTTTCCAATGCGCAGCTCTTTGCAAAAGAGAGATATTGGCAAGGAAAAGCTGTCTTGTACCATTGCATTTTTCTCCCAAACGAAGGACACTAGAAAGAAAATGTTAAAGCCTCCTGTTAGGCCATCATCTACACGACATAGCCCTGAATTTTCCAATGCGCAGCTCTTTGCAAAAGAGAGATATTGGCAAGGAAAAGCTGTCTTGTACCTTTGCATTTTTCTCCCAAACGAAGGACACTAGAAAGAAAATTTTAAAGCCTCCTGTTAGGCCATCATCTACACGACATAGCCCTGAATTTCCCAATGCGCAGCTCTTTGCAAAAGAGAGATATTGGCAAGGAAAAGCTGTCTTGTACCATTGCATTTTTCTCCCAAACGAAGGACACTAGAAAGAAAATTTTAAAGCCTCCTGTTAGACCATCATCTACACGACATAGCCCTGAATTTTCCAATGCGCAGCTCTTTGCAAAAGAGAGATATTGGCAAGGAAAAGCTGTCTTGTACCATTGCATTTTTCTCCCAAACGAAGGACACTAGAAAGAAAATTTTAAAGCCTCCTGTTAGACCATCATCTACACGACATAGCCCTGAATTTTCCAATGCGTAGCTCTTTGCAAAAGAGAGATATTGGCAAGGAAAAGCTGTCTTGTACCTTTGCATTTTTCTCCCAAACGAAGGACACTAGAAAGAAAATTTTAAAGCCTCCTGTTAGGCCATCATCTACACGACATAGCCCTGAATTTTCCAATGCGCAGCTCTTTGCAAAAGAGAGATATTGGCAAGGAAAAGCTTTCTTGTACCATTGCATTTTTCTCCCAAACGAAGGACACTAGAATTAAAATTTTAAAGCCTCCTGTTAGACCATCATCTACACGGCATAGCCATAAATTTTCCAATGCGCAGCTCTTTGCAAAAGAGAGATATTGACAAGGAAAAGCTGTCTTGTACCTTTGCATTTTTCTCCCAAACGAAGGACACTAGAATTAAAATTTTAAAGCCTCCTGTTAGACCATCATCTACACGATATAGCCCTGAATTTTCCAATGCGCAGCTCTTTGCAAACGAGAGATATTGGCAAGGAAAAGCTGTCTTGTACCTTTGCATTTTTCTCCCAAACGAAGGACACTAGAAAGAAAATTTTAAAGCCTCCTGTTAGGCCATCATCTACACGACATAGCCCTGAATTTTCCAATGCGCAGCTCTTTGCAAAAGAGAGATATTGGCAAGGAAAAGCTGTCTTGTACCATTGCATTTTTCTCCCAAACGAAGGACACTAGAAAGAAAATTTTAAAGCCTCCTGTTAGACCATCATCTACACGACATAGCCCTGAATTTTCCAATGCGCAGCTCTTTGCAAAAGAGAGATATTGGCAAGGAAAAGCTGTCTTGTACCATTGCATTTTTCTCCCAAACGAAGGACACTAGAAAGAAAATGTTAAAGCCTCCTGTTAGGCCATCATCTACACGACCTAGCCCTGAATTTTCCAATGCGCAGCTCTTTGCAAAAGAGAGATATTGGCAAGGAAAAGCTGTCTTGTACCATTGCATTTTTCTCCCAAACGAAGGACACTAGAAAGAAAATTTTAAAGCCTCCTGTTAGACCATCATCTACACGACATAGCCCTGAATTTTCCAATGCGCAGCTCTTTGCAAAAGAGAGATATTGGCAAGGAAAAGCTGTCTTGTACCATTGCATTTTTCTCCCAAACGAAGGACACTAGAATTAAAATTTTAAAGCCTCCTGTTAGGCCATCATCTACACGATATAGCCCCGAATTTTCCAATGCGCAGCTCTTTGCAAACGAGAGATATTGGCAAGGAAAAGCTGTCTTGTACCTTTGCATTTTTCTCCCAAACGAAGGACACTAGTAAGAAAATTTTAAAGCCTCCTGTTAGGCCATCATCTACACGACATAGCCCTGAATTTCCCAATGCGCAGCTCTTTGCAAAAGAGAGATATTGGCAAGGAAAAGCTGTCTTGTACCTTTGCATTTTTCTCCCAAACGAAGGACACTAGAATTAAAATTTTAAAGCCTCCTGTTAGACCATCATCTACACGATATAGCCCTGAATTTTCCAATGCGCAGCTCTTTGCAAACGAGAGATATTGGCAAGGAAAAGCTGTCTTGTACCTTTGCATTTTTCTCCCAAACGAAGGACACTAGAAAGAAAATTTTAAAGCCTCCTGTTAGGCCATCATCTACACGACATAGTCCTGAATTTTCCAATGCGCAGCTCTTTGCAAAAGAGAGATATTGGCAAGGAAAAGCTGTCTTGTACCATTGCATTTTTCTCCCAAACGAAGGACACTAGAAAGAAAATTTTAAAGCCTCCTGTTAGACCATCATCTACACGACATAGCCCTGAATTTTCCAATGCGCAGCTCTTTGCAAAAGAGAGATATTGGCAAGGAAAAGCTGTCTTGTACCATTGCATTTTCCTCCCAAACGAAGGACACTAGAAAGAAAATGTTAAAGCCTCCTGTTAGGCCATCATCTACACGACCTATCCCTGAATTTTCCAATGCGCAGCTCTTTGCAAAAGAGAGATATTGGCAAGGAAAAGCTGTCTTGTACCATTGCATTTTTCTCCCAAACGAAGGACACTAGAAAGAAAATTTTAAAGCCTCCTGTTAGACCATCATCTACACGACATAGCCCTGAATTTTCCAATGCGCAGCTCTTTGCAAAAGAGAGATATTGGCAAGGAAAAGCTGTCTTGTACCATTGCATTTTTCTCCCAAACGAAGGACACTAGAATTAAAATTTTAAAGCCTCCTGTTAGGCCATCATCTACACGATATAGCCCCGAATTTTCCAATGCGCAGCTCTTTGCAAACGAGAGATATTGGCAAGGAAAAGCTGTCTTGTACCTTTGCATTTTTCTCCCAAACGAAGGACACTAGAAAGAAAATTTTAAAGCCTCCTGTTAGGCCATCATCTACACGACATAGCCCTGAATTTTCCAATGCGCAGCTCTTTGCAAAAGAGAGATATTGGCAAGGAAAAGCTGTCTTGTACCTTTGCATTTTTCTCCCAAACGAAGGACACTAGAATTAAAATTTTAAAGCCTCCTGTTAGGCCATCATCTACACGACATAGCCCTGAATTTTCCAATGCGCAGCTCTTTGCAAAAGAGAGATATTGGCAAGGAAAAGCTGTCTTGTACCTTTGCATTTTTCTCCCAAACGAAGGTCACTAGAAAGAAAATGTTAAAGCCTCCTGTTAGGCCATCATCTACACGACATAGCCCTGAATTTTCCAATGCGTAGTTCTTTGCAAAAGAGAGATATTGGCAAGGAAAAGCTGTCTTGTACCTTTGCATTTTTCTCCCAAACGAAGGACACTAGAAAGAAAATTTTAAAGCCTCCTGTTAGGCCATCATCTACACGACATAGCCCTGAATTTTCCAATGCGCAGCTCTTTGCAAAAGAGAGATATTGGCAAGGAAAAGCTGTCTTGTACCTTTGCATTTTTCTCCCAAACGAAGGACACTAGAAAGAAAATTTTAAAGCCTCCTGTTAGGCCATCATCTACACGACATAGTCCTGAATTTTCCAATGCGCAGCTCTTTGCAAAAGAGAGATATTGGCAAGGAAAAGCTGTCTTGTACCATTGCATTTTTCTCCCAAACGAAGGACACTAGAAAGAAAATTTTAAAGCCTCCTGTTAGACCATCATCTACACGACATAGCCCTGAATTTTCCAATGCGCAGCTCTTTGCAAAAGAGAGATATTGGCAAGGAAAAGCTGTCTTGTACCATTGCATTTTTCTCCCAAACGAAGGACACTAGAAAGAAAATGTTAAAGCCTCCTGTTAGGCCATCATCTACACGACCTATCCCTGAATTTTCCAATGCGCAGCTCTTTGCAAAAGAGAGATATTGGCAAGGAAAAGCTGTCTTGTACCATTGCATTTTTCTCCCAAACGAAGGACACTAGAAAGAAAATTTTAAAGCCTCCTGTTAGACCATCATCTACACGACATAGCCCTGAATTTTCCAATGCGCAGCTCTTTGCAAAAGAGAGATATTGGCAAGGAAAAGCTGTCTTGTACCATTGCATTTTTCTCCCAAACGAAGGACACTAGAATTAAAATTTTAAAGCCTCCTGTTAGGCCATCATCTACACGATATAGCCCCGAATTTTCCAATGCGCAGCTCTTTGCAAACGAGAGATATTGGCAAGGAAAAGCTGTCTTGTACCTTTGCATTTTTCTCCCAAACGAAGGACACTAGAAAGAAAATTTTAAAGCCTCCTGTTAGGCCATCATCTACACGACATAGCCCTGAATTTTCCAATGCGCAGCTCTTTGCAAAAGAGAGATATTGGCAAGGAAAAGCTGTCTTGTACCTTTGCATTTTTCTCCCAAACGAAGGACACTAGAATTAAAATTTTAAAGCCTCCTGTTAGGCCATCATCTACACGACATAGCCCTGAATTTTCCAATGCGCAGCTCTTTGCAAAAGAGAGATATTGGCAAGGAAAAGCTGTCTTGTACCTTTGCATTTTTCTCCCAAACGAAGGTCACTAGAAAGAAAATGTTAAAGCCTCCTGTTAGGCCATCATCTACACGACATAGCCCTGAATTTTCCAATGCGTAGTTCTTTGCAAAAGAGAGATATTGGCAAGGAAAAGCTGTCTTGTACCTTTGCATTTTTCTCCCAAACGAAGGACACTAGAAAGAAAATTTTAAAGCCTCCTGTTAGGCCATCATCTACACGACATAGCCCTGAATTTTCCAATGCGCAGCTCTTTGCAAAAGAGAGATATTGGCAAGGAAAAGCTTTCTTGTACCATTGCATTTTTCTCCCAAACGAAGGAAACTAGAAAGAAATTTTTAAAGCCTCCTGTTAGGCCATCATCTACACGACATAGCCCTGAATTTTCCAATGCGCAGCTCTTTGCAAAATAGAGATATTGGCAAGGAAAAGCTGTCTTGTACCTTTGCATTTTTCTCCCAAACGAAGGTCACTAGAAAGAAAATTTTAAAGCCTCCTGTTAGGCCATCATCTACACGACATAGCCCTGAATTTTCCAATGCGCAGCTCTTTGCAAAAGAGAGATATTGGCAAGGAAAAGCGGTCTTGTACCATTGCATTTTTCTCCCAAACGAAGGACACTAGAAAGAAAATTTTAAAGCCTCCTGTTAGACCATCATCTACACGGCATAGCCATGAATTTTCCAATGCGCAGCTCTTTGCAAAAGAGAGATATTGGCAAGGAAAAGCTGTCTTGTACCTTTGCATTTTTCTCCCAAACGAAGGACACTAGAAAGAAAATTTTAAAGCCTCCTGTTAGACCATCATCTACACGACATAGCCCTGAATTTTCCAATGCGCAGCTCTTTGCAAAAGAGAGATATTGGCAAGGAAAAGCTGTCTTGTACCATTGCATTTTTCTCCCAAACGAAGGACACTAGAATTAGAATTTTAAAGCCTCCTGTTAGGCCATCATCTACACGATATAGCCCTGAATTTTCCAATGCGCAGCTCTTTGCAAACGAGAGATATTGGCAAGGAAAAGCTGTCTTGTACCTTTGCATTTTTCTCCCAAACGAAGGACACAAGAAAGAAAATTTTAAAGCCTCCTGTTAGGCCATCATCTACACGACATAGCCCTGAATTTTCCAATGCGCAGCTCTTTGCAAAAGAGAGATATTGGCAAGGAAAAGCTGTCTTGTACCATTGCATTTTTCTCCCAAACGAAGGACACTAGAAATAAAATTTTAAAGCCTCCTGTTAGACCATCATCTACACGACATAGCCCTGAATTTTCCAATGCGCAGCTCTTTGCAAAAGAGAGATATTGGCAAGGAAAAGCTGTCTTGTACCATTGCATTTTTCTCCCAAACGAAGGACACTAGAATTAAAATTTTAAAGCCTCCTGTTAGGCCATCATCTACACGATATAGCCCTGAATTTTCCAATGCGCAGCTCTTTGCAAACGAGAGATATTGGCAAGGAAAAGCTGTCTTGTACCTTTGCATTTTTCTCCCAAACGAAGGACGACACTAGAAAGAACATTTTAAAGGCTCCTGTTAGACCATCATCTACACGGCATAGCCATGAATTTTCCAATGCGCAGCTCTTTGCAAAAGAGAGATATTGGCAAGGAAAAGCTGTCTTGTACCTTTGCATTTTTCTCCCAAACGAAGGACACTAGAATTAAAATTTTAAAGCCTCCTGTTAGGCCATCATCTACACGATATAGCCCTGAATTTTCCAATGCGCAGCTCTTTGCAAAAGAGAGATATTGGCAAGGAAAAGCTGTCTTGTACCTTTGCATTTTTCTCCCAAACGAAGGATACTAGAAAGAAAATTTTAAAGCCTCCTGTTAGGCCATCATCTACACGACATAGCCCTGAATTTTCCAATGCGCAGCTCTTTGCAAAAGAGAGATATTGGCAAGGAAAAGCTGTCTTGTACCATTGCATTTTTCTCCCAAACGAAGGACACTAGAAAGAAAATTTTAAAGCCTCCTGTTAGACCATCATCTACACGACATAGCCCTGAATTTTCCAATGCGCAGCTCTTTGCAAAAGAGAGATATTGGCAAGGAAAAGCTGTCTTGTACCATTGCATTTTTCTCCCAAACGAAGGACACTAGAATTAAAATTTTAAAGCCTCCTGTTAGGCCATCATCTACACGATATAGCCCTGAATTTTCCAATGCGCAGCTTTTTGCAAACGAGACATATTGGCAAGGAAAAGCTGTCTTGTACCTTTGCATTTTTCTCCCAAACGAAGGACACTAGAAAGAAAATTTTAAAGCCTCCTGTTAGGCCATCATCTACACGACATAGCCCTGAATTTTCCAATGCGCAGCTCTTTGCAAAAGAGAGATATTGGCAAGGAAAAGCTGTCTTGTACCATTGCATTTTTCTCCCAAACGAAGGACACTAGAAAGAAAATTTTAAAGCCTCCTGTTAGACCATCATCTACACGACATAGCCCTGAATTTTCCAATGCGTAGCTCTTTGCAAAAGAGAGATATTGGCAAGGAAAAGCTGTCTTGTACCTTTGCATTTTTCTCCCAAACGAAGGACACTAGAAAGAACATTTTAAAGCCTCCTGTTAGGCCATCATCTACACGACATAGCCCTGAATTTTCCAATGCGCAGCTCTTTGCAAAAGAGAGATATTGGCAAGGAAAAGCTTTCTTGTACCATTGCATTTTTCTCCCAAACGAAGGACACTAGAATTAAAATTTTAAAGCCTCCTGTTAGGCCATCATCTACACGATATAGCCCCGAATTTTCCAATGCGCAGCTCTTTGCAAACGAGAGATATTGGCAAGGAAAAGCTGTCTTGTACCTTTGCATTTTTCTCCCAAACGAAGGACACTAGAAAGAAAATTTTAAAGCATCCTGTTAGGCCATCATCTACACGACATAGCCCTGAATTTCCCAATGCGCAGCTCTTTGCAAAAGAGAGATATTGGCAGGGAAAAGCTGTCTTGTACCATTGCATTTTTCTCCCAAACGAAGGACACTAGAAAGAAAATTTTAAAGCCTCCTGTTAGACCATCATCTACACGACATAGCCCTGAATTTTCCAATGCGCAGCTCTTTGCAAAAGAGAGATATTGGCAAGGAAAAGCTGTCTTGTACCATTGCATTTTTCTCCCAAACGAAGGACACTAGAAAGAAAATGTTAAAGCCTCCTGTTAGGCCATCATCTACACGACATAGCCCTGAATTTTCCAATGCGCAGCTCTTTGCAAAAGAGAGATATTGGCAAGGAAAAGCTGTCTTGTACCTTTGCATTTTTCTCCCAAACGAAGGACACTAGAATTAAAATTTTAAAGCCTCCTGTTAGGCCATCATCTACACGACATAGCCCTGAATTTTCCAATGCGCAGCTCTTTGCAAAAGAGAGATATTGGCAAGGAAAAGCTGTCTTGTACCTTTGCATTTTTCTCCCAAACGAAGGTCACTAGAAAGAAAATGTTAAAGCCTCCTGTTAGGCCATCATCTACACGACATAGCCCTGAATTTTCCAATGCGTAGCTCTTTGCAAAAGAGAGATATTGGCAAGGAAAAGCTGTCTTGTACCTTTGCATTTTTCTCCCAAACGAAGGACACTAGAAAGAAAATTTTAAAGCCTCCTGTTAGGCCATCATCTACACGACATAGCCCTGAATTTTCCAATGCGCAGCTCTTTGCAAAAGAGAGATATTGGCAAGGAAAAGCTTTCTTGTACCATTGCATTTTTCTCCCAAACGAAGGAAACTAGAAAGAAAATTTTAAAGCCTCCTGTTAGGCCATCATCTACACGACATAGCCCTGAATTTTCCAATGCGCAGCTCTTTGCAAAAGAGAGATATTGGCAAGGAAAAGCGGTCTTGTACCATTGCATTTTTCTCCCAAACGAAGGACACTAGAAAGAAAATTTTAAAGCCTCCTGTTAGACCATCATCTACACGGCATAGCCATGAATTTTCCAATGCGCAGCTCTTTGCAAAAGAGAGATATTGGCAAGGAAAAGCTGTCTTGTACCTTTGCATTTTTCTCCCAAACGAAGGACACTAGAAAGAAAATTTTAAAGCCTCCTGTTAGACCATCATCTACACGACATAGCCCTGAATTTTTCCAATGCGCAGCTCTTTGCAAAAGAGAGATATTGGCAAGGAAAAGCTGTCTTGTACCATTGCATTTTTCTCCCAAACGAAGGACACTAGAATTAGAATTTTAAAGCCTCCTGTTAGGCCATCATCTACACGATATAGCCCTGAATTTTCCAATGCGCAGCTCTTTGCAAACGAGAGATATTGGCAAGGAAAAGCTGTCTTGTACCTTTGCATTTTTCTCCCAAACGAAGGACACAAGAAAGAAAATTTTAAAGCCTCCTGTTAGGCCATCATCTACACGACATAGCCCTGAATTTTCCAATGCGCAGCTCTTTGCAAAAGAGAGATATTGGCAAGGAAAAGCTGTCTTGTACCATTGCATTTTTCTCCCAAACGAAGGACACTAGAAATAAAATTTTAAAGCCTCCTGTTAGACCATCATCTACACGACATAGCCCTGAATTTTCCAATGCGCAGCTCTTTGCAAAAGAGAGATATTGGCAAGGAAAAGCTGTCTTGTACCATTGCATTTTTCTCCCAAACGAAGGACACTAGAATTAAAATTTTAAAGCCTCCTGTTAGGCCATCATCTACACGATATAGCCCTGAATTTTCCAATGCGCAGCTCTTTGCAAACGAGAGATATTGGCAAGGAAAAGCTGTCTTGTACCTTTGCATTTTTCTCCCAAACGAAGGACACTAGAAAGAACATTTTAAAGCCTCCTGTTAGACCATCATCTACACGGCATAGCCATGAATTTTCCAATGCGCAGCTCTTTGCAAAAGAGAGATATTGGCAAGGAAAAGCTGTCTTGTACCTTTGCATTTTTCTCCCAAACGAAGGACACTAGAATTAAAATTTTAAAGCCTCCTGTTAGGCCATCATCTACACGATATAGCCCTGAATTTTCCAATGCGCAGCTCTTTGCAAAAGAGAGATATTGGCAAGGAAAAGCTGTCTTGTACCTTTGCATTTTTCTCCCAAACGAAGGACACTAGAAAGAAAATTTTAAAGCCTCCTGTTAGGCCATCATCTACACGACATAGCCCTGAATTTTCCAATGCGCAGCTCTTTGCAAAAGAGAGATATTGGCAAGGAAAAGCTGTCTTGTACCATTGCATTTTTCTCCCAAACGAAGGACACTAGAAAGAAAATTTTAAAGCCTCCTGTTAGACCATCATCTACACGACATAGCCCTGAATTTTCCAATGCGCAGCTCTTTGCAAAAGAGAGATATTGGCAAGGAAAAGCTGTCTTGTACCATTGCATTTTTCTCCCAAACGAAGGACACTAGAATTAAAATTTTAAAGCCTCCTGTTAGGCCATCATCTACACGATATAGCCCTGAATTTTCCAATGCGCAGCTTTTTGCAAACGAGAGATATTGGCAAGGAAAAGCTGTCTTGTACCTTTGCATTTTTCTCCCAAACGAAGGACACTAGAAAGAAAATTTTAAAGCCTCCTGTTAGGCCATCATCTACACGACATAGCCCTGAATTTTCCAATGCGCAGCTCTTTGCAAAAGAGAGATATTGGCAAGGAAAAGCTGTCTTGTACCTTTGCATTTTTCTCCCAAACGAAGGACACTAGAAAGAAAATTTTAAAGCCTCCTGTTAGGCCATCATCTACACGACATAGCCCTGAATTTTCCAATGCGCAGCTCTTTGCAAAAGAGAGATATTGGCAAGGAAAAGCTGTCTTGTACCATTGCATTTTTCTCCCAAACGAAGGACACTAGATAGAAAATTTTAAAGCCTCCTGTTAGGCCATCATCTACACGACATAGCCCTGAATTTTCCAATGCGCAGCTCTTTGCAAAAGAGAGATATTGGCAAGGAAAAGCTTTCTTGTACCATTGCATTTTTCTCCCAAACGAAGGACACTAGAATTAAAATTTTAAAGCCTCCTGTTAGGCCATCATCTACACGATATAGCCCTGAATTTTCCAATGCGCAGCTCTTTGCAAAAGAGAGATATTGGCAAGGAAAAGCTGTCTTGTACCTTTGCATTTTTCTCCCAAACGAAGGACACTAGAAAGAAAAATTTAAAGCCTCCTGTTAGGCCATCATCTACACGACATAGCCCTGAATTTTCCAATGCGCAGCTCTTTGCAAAAGAGAGATATTGGCAAGGAAAAGCTTTCTTGTACCATTGCATTTTTCTCCCAAACGAAGGACACTAGAAAGAAAATTTTAAAGCCTCCTGTTAGACCATCATCTACACGACATAGCCCTGAATTTTCCAATGCGTAGCTCTTTGCAAAAGAGAGATATTGGCAAGGAAAAGCTGTCTTGTACCATTGCATTTTTCTCCCAAACGAAGGACACTAGAAAGAAAATTTTAAAGCCTCCTGTTAGACCATCATCTACACGACATAGCCCTGAATTTTCCAATGCGTAGCTCTTTGCAAAAGAGAGATATTGGCAAGGAAAAGCTGTCTTGTACCTTTGCATTTTTCTCCCAAACGAAGGACACTAGAAAGAAAATTTTAAAGCCTCCTGTTAGGCCATCATCTACACGACATAGCCCTGAATTTTCCAATGCGCAGCTCTTTGCAAAAGAGAGATATTGGCAAGGAAAAGCTTTCTTGTACCATTGCATTTTTCTCCCAAACGAAGGACACTAGAATTAAAAGTTTAAAGCCTCCTGTTAGGCCATCATCTACACGATATAGCCCTGAATTTTCCAATGCGCAGCTCTTTGCAAAAGAGAGATATTGGCAAGGAAAAGCTGTCTTGTACCTTTGCATTTTTCTCCCAAACGAAGGACACTAGAATTAAAATTTTAAAGCCTCCTGTTAGACCATCATCTACACGGCATAGCCATGAATTTTCCAATGCGCAGCTCTTTGCAAAAGAGAGATATTGGCAAGGAAAAGCTGTCTTGTACCTTTGCATTTTTCTCCCAAACGAAGGACACTAGAATTAAAATTTTAAAGCCTCCTGTTAGGCCATCATCTACACGATATAGCCCTGAATTTTCCAATGCGCAGCTCTTTGCAAACGAGAGATATTGGCAAGGAAAAGCTGTCTTGTACCCTTGCATTTTTCTCCCAAACGAAGGACATTAGAAAGAAAATTTTAAAGCCTCCTGTTAGACCATCATCTACACGACATAGCCCTGAATTTTCCAATGCGTAGCTCTTTGCAAAAGAGAGATATTGGCAAGGAAAAGCTGTCTTGTACCTTTGCATTTTTCTCCCAAACGAAGGACACTAGAAAGAAAATTTTAAAGCCTCCTGTTAGGCCATCATCTACACGACATAGCCCTGAATTTTCCAATGCGCAGCTCTTTGCAAAAGAGAGATATTGGCAAGGAAAAGCTTTCTTGTACCATTGCATTTTTCTCCCAAACGAAGGACACTAGAATTAAAATTTTAAAGCCTCCTGTTAGGCCATCATCTACACGATATAGCCCTGAATTTTCCAATGCGCAGCTCTTTGCAAAAGAGAGATATTGGCAAGGAAAAGCTGTCTTGTACCTTTGCATTTTTCTCCCAAACGAAGGACACTAAAATTAAAATTTTAAAGCCTCCTGTTAGGCCATCATCTACACGACATAGCCCTGAATTTTCCAATGCGCAGCTCTTTGCAAAAGAGAGATATTGGCAAGGAAAAGCTGTCTTGTACCTTTGCATTTTTCTCCCAAACGAAGGACACTAGAAAGAAAATTTTAAAGCCTCCTGTTAGGCCATCATCTACACGACATAGCCCTGAATTTTCCAATGCGCAGCTCTTTGCAAAAGAGAGATATTGGCAAGGAAAAGCTGTCTTGTACCATTGCATTTTTCTCCCAAACGAAGGACACTAGATAGAAAATTTTAAAGCCTCCTGTTAGGCCATCATCTACACGACATAGCCCTGAATTTTCCAATGCGCAGCTCTTTGCAAAAGAGAGATATTGGCAAGGAAAAGCTTTCTTGTACCATTGCATTTTTCTCCCAAACGAAGGACACTAGAATTAAAATTTTAAAGCCTCCTGTTAGGCCATCATCTACACGATATAGCCCTGAATTTTCCAATGCGCAGCTCTTTGCAAAAGAGAGATATTGGCAAGGAAAAGCTGTCTTGTACCTTTGCATTTTTCTCCCAAACGAAGGACACTAGAAAGAAAAATTTAAAGCCTCCTGTTAGGCCATCATCTACACGACATAGCCCTGAATTTTCCAATGCGCAGCTCTTTGCAAAAGAGAGATATTGGCAAGGAAAAGCTTTCTTGTACCATTGCATTTTTCTCCCAAACGAAGGACACTAGAAAGAAAATTTTAAAGCCTCCTGTTAGACCATCATCTACACGACATAGCCCTGAATTTTCCAATGCGTAGCTCTTTGCAAAAGAGAGATATTGGCAAGGAAAAGCTGTCTTGTACCATTGCATTTTTCTCCCAAACGAAGGACACTAGAAAGAAAATTTTAAAGCCTCCTGTTAGACCATCATCTACACGACATAGCCCTGAATTTTCCAATGCGTAGCTCTTTGCAAAAGAGAGATATTGGCAAGGAAAAGCTGTCTTGTACCTTTGCATTTTTCTCCCAAACGAAGGACACTAGAAAGAAAATTTTAAAGCCTCCTGTTAGGCCATCATCTACACGACATAGCCCTGAATTTTCCAATGCGCAGCTCTTTGCAAAAGAGAGATATTGGCAAGGAAAAGCTTTCTTGTACCATTGCATTTTTCTCCCAAACGAAGGACACTAGAATTAAAAGTTTAAAGCCTCCTGTTAGGCCATCATCTACACGATATAGCCCTGAATTTTCCAATGCGCAGCTCTTTGCAAAAGAGAGATATTGGCAAGGAAAAGCTGTCTTGTACCTTTGCATTTTTCTCCCAAACGAAGGACACTAGAATTAAAATTTTAAAGCCTCCTGTTAGACCATCATCTACACGGCATAGCCATGAATTTTCCAATGCGCAGCTCTTTGCAAAAGAGAGATATTGGCAAGGAAAAGCTGTCTTGTACCTTTGCATTTTTCTCCCAAACGAAGGACACTAGAATTAAAATTTTAAAGCCTCCTGTTAGGCCATCATCTACACGATATAGCCCTGAATTTTCCAATGCGCAGCTCTTTGCAAACGAGAGATATTGGCAAGGAAAAGCTGTCTTGTACCCTTGCATTTTTCTCCCAAACGAAGGACATTAGAAAGAAAATTTTAAAGCCTCCTGTTAGACCATCATCTACACGACATAGCCCTGAATTTTCCAATGCGTAGCTCTTTGCAAAAGAGAGATATTGGCAAGGAAAAGCTGTCTTGTACCTTTGCATTTTTCTCCCAAACGAAGGACACTAGAAAGAAAATTTTAAAGCCTCCTGTTAGGCCATCATCTACACGACATAGCCCTGAATTTTCCAATGCGCAGCTCTTTGCAAAAGAGAGATATTGGCAAGGAAAAGCTTTCTTGTACCATTGCATTTTTCTCCCAAACGAAGGACACTAGAATTAAAATTTTAAAGCCTCCTGTTAGGCCATCATCTACACGATATAGCCCTGAATTTTCCAATGCGCAGCTCTTTGCAAAAGAGAGATATTGGCAAGGAAAAGCTGTCTTGTACCTTTGCATTTTTCTCCCAAACGAAGGACACTAAAATTAAAATTTTAAAGCCTCCTGTTAGACCATCATCTACACGGCATAGCCATGAATTTTCCAATGCGCAGCTCTTTGCAAAAGAGAGATATTGGCAAGGAAAAGCTGTCTTGTACCTTTGCATTTTTCTCCCAAACGAAGGACACTAGAATTAAAATTTTAAAGCCTCCTGTTAGGCCATCATCTACACGATATAGCCCTGAATTTTCCAATGCGCAGCTCTTTGCAAACGAGAGATATTGGCAAGGAAAAGCTGTCTTGTACCTTTGCATTTTTCTCCCAAACGAAGGACACTAGAAAGAAAATTTTAAAGCCTCCTGTTAGGCCATCATCTACATGACATAGCCCTGAATTTTCCAATGCGCAGCTCTTTGCAAAAGAGAGATATTGGCAAGGAAAAGCTGTCTTGTACCATTGCATTTTTCTCCCAAACGAAGGACACTAGAAAGAAAATTTTAAAGCCTCCTGTTAGACCATCATCTACACGACATAGCCCTGAATTTTCCAATGCGCAGCTCTTTGCAAAAGAGAGATATTGGCAAGGAAAAGCTGTCTTGTACCATTGCATTTTTCTCCCAAACGAAGGACACTAGAATTAAAATTTTAAAGCCTCCTGTTAGGCCATCATCTACACGATATAGCCCTGAATTTTCCAATGCGCAGCTCTTTGCAAACGAGAGATATTGGCAAGGAAAAGCTGTCTTGTACCTTTGCATTTTTCTCCCAAACGAAGGACACTAGAAAGAAAATTTTAAAGCCTCCTGTTAGGCCATCATCTACACGACATAGCCCTGAATTTTCCAATGCGCAGCTCTTTGCAAAAGAGAGATATTGGCAAGGAAAAGCTGTCTTGTACCATTGCATTTTTCTACCAAACGAAGGACACTAGAAAGAAAATTTTAAAGCCTCCTGTTAGACCATCATCTACACGACATAGCCCTGAATTTTCCAATGCGCAGCTCTTTGCAAAAGAGAGATATTGGCAAGGAAAAGCTGTCTTGTACCATTGCATTTTTCTCCCAAACGAAGGACACTAGAAAGAAAATGTTAAAGCCTCCTGTTAGGCCATCATCTACACGACATAGCCCTGAATTTTCCAATGCGCAGCTCTTTGCAAAAGAGAGATATTGGCAAGGAAAAGCTGTCTTGTATCTTTGCATTTTTCTCCCAAACGAAGGACACTAGAATTAAAATTTTAAAGCCTTCTGTTAGGCCATCATCTACACGACATAGCCCTGAATTTTCCAATGCGCAGCTCTTTGCAAAAGAGAGATATTGGCAAGGAAAAGCTGTCTTGTACCTTTGCATTTTTCTCCCAAACGAAGGTCACTAGAAAGAAAATTTTAAAGCCTCCTGTTAGGCCATCATCTACACGACATAGCCCTGAATTTTCCAATGCGCAGCTCTTTGCAAAAGAGAGATATTGGCAAGGAAAAGCTGTCTTGTACCATTGCATTTTTCTCCCAAACGAAGGACACTAGAAAGAAAATGTTAAAGCCTCCTGTTAGGCCATCATCTACACGACATAGCCCTGAATTTTCCAATGCGCAGCTCTTTGCAAAAGAGAGATATTGGCAAGGAAAAGCTGTCTTGTATCTTTGCATTTTTCTCCCAAACGAAGGACACTAGAATTAAAATTTTAAAGCCTTCTGTTAGGCCATCATCTACACGACATAGCCCTGAATTTTCCAATGCGCAGCTCTTTGCAAAAGAGAGATATTGGCAAGGAAAAGCTGTCTTGTACCTTTGCATTTTTCTCCCAAACGAAGGTCACTAGAAAGAAAATTTTAAAGCCTCCTGTTAGGCCATCATCTACACGACATAGCCCTGAATTTTCCAATGCGTAGCTTTTTGCAAAAGAAAGATATTGGCAAGGAAAAGCTGTCTTGTACCTTTGCATTTTTCTCCCAAACGAAGGACACTAGAAAGAAAATTTTAAAGCCTCCTGTTAGGCCATCATCTACACGACATAGACCTGAATTTTCCAATGCGCAGCTCTTTGCAAAAGAGAGATATTGGCAAGGAAAAGCTGTCTTGTACCTTTGCATTTTTCTCCCAAACGAAGGACACTAGAATTAAAATTTTAAAGCCTCCTGTTAGGCCATCATCTACACGATATAGCCCTGAATTTTCCAATGCGCAGCTCTTTGCAAAAGAGAGATATTGGCAAGGAAAAGCTGTCTTGTACCATTGCATTTTTCTCCCAAACGAAGGACACTAGAAAGAAAATTTTAAAGCCTCCTGTTAGGCCATCATCTACACGACATAGACCTGAATTTTCCAATGCGCAGCTCTTTGCAAAAGAGAGATATTGGCAAGGAAAAGCTGTCTTGTACCTTTGCATTTTTCTCCCAAACGAAGGACACTAGAATTAAAATTTTAAAGCCTCCTGTTAGGCCATCATCTACACGATATAGCCCTGAATTTTCCAATGCGCAGCTCTTTGCAAAAGAGAGATATTGGCAAGGAAAAGCTGTCTTGTACCATTGCATTTTTCTCCCAAACGAAGGACACTAGAAAGAAAATTTTAAAGCCTCCTGTTAGACCATCATCTACACGGCATAGCCCTGAATTTTCCAATGCGCAGCTCTTTGCAAAAGAGAGATATTGGCAAGGAAAAGCTGTCTTGTACCATTGCATTTTTCTCCCAAACGAAGGACACTAGAAAGAAAATTTTAAAGCCTCCTGTTAGACCATCATCTACACGACATAGCCCTGAATTTTCCAATGCGCAGCTCTTTGCAAAAGAGAGATATTGGCAAGGAAAAGCTGTCTTGTACCATTGCATTTTTCTCCCAAACGAAGGACACTAGAATTAAAATTTTAAAGCCTCCTGTTAGGCCATCATCTACACGATATAGCCCTGAATTTTCCAATGCGCAGCTCTTTGCAAACCAGAGATATTGGCAAGGAAAAGCTGTCTTGTACCTTTGCATTTTTCTCCCAAACGAAGGACACTAGAAAGAAAATTTTAAAGCCTCCTGTTAGGCCATCATCTACACGACATAGCCCTGAATTTTCCAATGCGCAGCTCTTTGCAAAAGAGAGATATTGGCAAGGAAAAGCTGTCTTGTACCATTGCATTTTTCTCCCAAACGAAGGACACTAGAAAGAAAATTTTAAAGCCTCCTGTTAGACCATCATCTACACGACATAGCCCTGAATTTTCCAATGCGCAGCTCTTTGCAAAAGAGAGATATTGGCAAGGAAAAGCTGTCTTGTACCATTGCATTTTTCTCCCAAACGAAGGACACTAGAAAGAAAATGTTAAAGCCTCCTGTTAGGCCATCATCTACACGACATAGCCCTGAATTTTCCAATGCGCAGCTCTTTGCAAAAGAGAGATATTGGCAAGGAAAAGCTGTCTTGTACCTTTGCATTTTTCTCCCAAACGAAGGACACTAGAATTAAAATTTTAAAGCCTCCTGTTAGGCCATCATCTACACGACATAGCCCTGAATTTTCCAATGCGTAGCTCTTTGCAAAAGAGAGATATTGGCAAGGAAAAGCTGTCTTGTACCTTTGCATTTTTCTCCCAAACGAAGGACACTAGAAAGAAAATGTTAAAGCCTCCTGTTAGGCCATCATCTACACGACATAGCCCTGAATTTTCCAATGCGCAGCTCTTTGCAAAAGAGAGATATTGGCAAGGAAAAGCTGTCTTGTACCTTTGCATTTTGCTCCCAAACGAAGGACACTAGAATTAAAATTTTAAAGCCTCCTGTTAGGCCATCATCTACACGATATAGCCCTGAATTTTCCAATGCGCAGCTCTTTGCAAAAGAGAGATATTGGCAAGGAAAAGCTGTCTTGTACCATTGCATTTTTCTCCCAAACGAAGGACACTAGAAAGAAAATTTTAAAGCCTCCTGTTAGACCATCATCTACACGACATAGCCCTGAATTTTCCAATGCGTAGCTCTTTGCAAAAGAGAGATATTGGCAAGGAAAAGCTGTCTTGTACCTTTGCATTTTTCTCCCAAACGAAGGACACTAGAAAGAAAATTTTAAAGCCTCCTGTTAGGCCATCATCTACACGACATAGCCCTGAATTTTCCAATGCGCAGCTCTTTGCAAAAGAGAGATATTGGCAAGGAAAAGCTTTCTTGTACCATTGCATTTTTCTCCCAAACGAAGGACACTAGAATTAAAATTTTAAAGCCTCCTGTTAGGCCATCATCTACACGATATAGCCCTGAATTTTCCAATGCGCAGCTCTTTGCAAAAGAGAGATATTGGCAAGGAAAAGCTGTCTTGTACCTTTGCATTTTTCTCCCAAACGAAGGACACTAGAATTAAAATTTTAAAGCCTCCTGTTAGACCATCATCTACACGGCATAGCCATGAATTTTCCAATGCGCAGCTCTTTGCAAAAGAGAGATATTGGCAAGGAAAAGCTGTCTTGTACCTTTGCATTTTTCTCCCAAACGAAGGACACTAGAATTAAAATTTTAAAGCCTCCTGTTAGGCCATCATCTACACGATATAGCCCTGAATTTTCCAATGCGCAGCTCTTTGCAAACGAGAGATATTGGCAAGGAAAAGCTGTCTTGTACCTTTGCATTTTTCTCCCAAACGAAGGACACTAGAAAGAAAATTTTAAAGCCTCCTGTTAGGCCATCATCTACACGACATAGCCCTGAATTTTCCAATGCGCAGCTCTTTGCAAAAGAGAGATATTGGCAAGGAAAAGCTGTCTTGTACCATTGCATTTTTCTCCCAAACGAAGGACATTAGAAAGAAAATTTTAAAGCCTCCTGTTAGACCATCATCTACACGACATAGCCCTGAATTTTCCAATGCGTAGCTCTTTGCAAAAGAGAGATATTGGCAAGGAAAAGCTGTCTTGTACCTTTGCATTTTTCTCCCAAACGAAGGACACTAGAAAGAAAATTTTAAAGCCTCCTGTTAGGCCATCATCTACACGACATAGCCCTGAATTTTCCAATGCGCAGCTCTTTGCAAAAGAGAGATATTGGCAAGGAAAAGCTTTCTTGTACCATTGCATTTTTCTCCCAAACGAAGGACACTAGAATTAAAATTTTAAAGCCTCCTGTTAGGCCATCATCTACACGATATAGCCCTGAATTTTCCAATGCGCAGCTCTTTGCAAAAGAGAGATATTGGCAAGGAAAAGCTGTCTTGTACCTTTGCATTTTTCTCCCAAACGAAGGACACTAAAATTAAAATTTTAAAGCCTCCTGTTAGACCATCATCTACACGGCATAGCCATGAATTTTCCAATGCGCAGCTCTTTGCAAAAGAGAGATATTGGCAAGGAAAAGCTGTCTTGTACCTTTGCATTTTTCTCCCAAACGAAGGACACTAGAATTAAAATTTTAAAGCCTCCTGTTAGGCCATCATCTACACGATATAGCCCTGAATTTTCCAATGCGCAGCTCTTTGCAAACGAGAGATATTGGCAAGGAAAAGCTGTCTTGTACCTTTGCATTTTTCTCCCAAACGAAGGACACTAGAAAGAAAATTTTAAAGCCTCCTGTTAGGCCATCATCTACATGACATAGCCCTGAATTTTCCAATGCGCAGCTCTTTGCAAAAGAGAGATATTGGCAAGGAAAAGCTGTCTTGTACCATTGCATTTTTCTCCCAAACGAAGGACACTAGAAAGAAAATTTTAAAGCCTCCTGTTAGACCATCATCTACACGACATAGCCCTGAATTTTCCAATGCGCAGCTCTTTGCAAAAGAGAGATATTGGCAAGGAAAAGCTGTCTTGTACCATTGCATTTTTCTCCCAAACGAAGGACACTAGAATTAAAATTTTAAAGCCTCCTGTTAGGCCATCATCTACACGATATAGCCCTGAATTTTCCAATGCGCAGCTCTTTGCAAACGAGAGATATTGGCAAGGAAAAGCTGTCTTGTACCTTTGCATTTTTCTCCCAAACGAAGGACACTAGAAAGAAAATTTTAAAGCCTCCTGTTAGGCCATCATCTACACGACATAGCCCTGAATTTTCCAATGCGCAGCTCTTTGCAAAAGAGAGATATTGGCAAGGAAAAGCTGTCTTGTACCATTGCATTTTTCTCCCAAACGAAGGACACTAGAAAGAAAATTTTAAAGCCTCCTGTTAGACCATCATCTACACGACATAGCCCTGAATTTTCCAATGCGCAGCTCTTTGCAAAAGAGAGATATTGGCAAGGAAAAGCTGTCTTGTACCATTGCATTTTTCTCCCAAACGAAGGACACTAGAAAGAAAATGTTAAAGCCTCCTGTTAGGCCATCATCTACACGACATAGCCCTGAATTTTCCAATGCGCAGCTCTTTGCAAAAGAGAGATATTGGCAAGGAAAAGCTGTCTTGTATCTTTGCATTTTTCTCCCAAACGAAGGACACTAGAATTAAAATTTTAAAGCCTTCTGTTAGGCCATCATCTACACGACATAGCCCTGAATTTTCCAATGCGCAGCTCTTTGCAAAAGAGAGATATTGGCAAGGAAAAGCTGTCTTGTACCTTTGCATTTTTCTCCCAAACGAAGGTCACTAGAAAGAAAATTTTAAAGCCTCCTGTTAGGCCATCATCTACACGACATAGCCCTGAATTTTCCAATGCGCAGCTCTTTGCAAAAGAGAGATATTGGCAAGGAAAAGCTGTCTTGTACCATTGCATTTTTCTCCCAAACGAAGGACACTAGAAAGAAAATGTTAAAGCCTCCTGTTAGGCCATCATCTACACGACATAGCCCTGAATTTTCCAATGCGCAGCTCTTTGCAAAAGAGAGATATTGGCAAGGAAAAGCTGTCTTGTATCTTTGCATTTTTCTCCCAAACGAAGGACACTAGAATTAAAATTTTAAAGCCTTCTGTTAGGCCATCATCTACACGACATAGCCCTGAATTTTCCAATGCGCAGCTCTTTGCAAAAGAGAGATATTGGCAAGGAAAAGCTGTCTTGTACCTTTGCATTTTTCTCCCAAACGAAGGTCACTAGAAAGAAAATTTTAAAGCCTCCTGTTAGGCCATCATCTACACGACATAGCCCTGAATTTTCCAATGCGTAGCTTTTTGCAAAAGAAAGATATTGGCAAGGAAAAGCTGTCTTGTACCTTTGCATTTTTCTCCCAAACGAAGGACACTAGAAAGAAAATTTTAAAGCCTCCTGTTAGGCCATCATCTACACGACATAGACCTGAATTTTCCAATGCGCAGCTCTTTGCAAAAGAGAGATATTGGCAAGGAAATGCTGTCTTGTACCTTTGCATTTTTCTCCCAAACGAAGGACACTAGAATTAAAATTTTAAAGCCTCCTGTTAGGCCATCATCTACACGATATAGCCCTGAATTTTCCAATGCGCAGCTCTTTGCAAAAGAGAGATATTGGCAAGGAAAAGCTGTCTTGTACCATTGCATTTTTCTCCCAAACGAAGGACACTAGAAAGAAAATTTTAAAGCCTCCTGTTAGGCCATCATCTACACGACATAGACCTGAATTTTCCA
The DNA here is from genome assembly GCF_028390025.1 of Pseudophryne corroboree. Taxonomy (NCBI): domain Eukaryota; kingdom Metazoa; phylum Chordata; class Amphibia; order Anura; family Myobatrachidae; genus Pseudophryne; species Pseudophryne corroboree. The sequence continues at coordinate 160,507 of NW_026970277.1, read as the reverse complement.
ATGCGCAGCTCTTTGCAAAAGAGAGATATTGGCAAGGAAAAGCTGTCTTGTACCTTTGCATTTTTCTCCCAAACGAAGGACACTAGAATTAAAATTTTAAAGCCTCCTGTTAGGCCATCATCTACACGATATAGCCCTGAATTTTCCAATGCGCAGCTCTTTGCAAAAGAGAGATATTGGCAAGGAAAAGCTGTCTTGTACCATTGCATTTTTCTCCCAAACGAAGGACACTAGAAAGAAAATTTTAAAGCCTCCTGTTAGACCATCATCTACACGGCATAGCCCTGAATTTTCCAATGCGCAGCTCTTTGCAAAAGAGAGATATTGGCAAGGAAAAGCTGTCTTGTACCATTGCATTTTTCTCCCAAACGAAGGACACTAGAAAGAAAATTTTAAAGCCTCCTGTTAGACCATCATCTACACGACATAGCCCTGAATTTTCCAATGCGCAGCTCTTTGCAAAAGAGAGATATTGGCAAGGAAAAGCTGTCTTGTACCATTGCATTTTTCTCCCAAACGAAGGACACTAGAATTAAAATTTTAAAGCCTCCTGTTAGGCCATCATCTACACGATATAGCCCTGAATTTTCCAATGCGCAGCTCTTTGCAAACCAGAGATATTGGCAAGGAAAAGCTGTCTTGTACCTTTGCATTTTTCTCCCAAACGAAGGACACTAGAAAGAAAATTTTAAAGCCTCCTGTTAGGCCATCATCTACACGACATAGCCCTGAATTTTCCAATGCGCAGCTCTTTGCAAAAGAGAGATATTGGCAAGGAAAAGCTGTCTTGTACCATTGCATTTTTCTCCCAAACGAAGGACACTAGAAAGAAAATTTTAAAGCCTCCTGTTAGACCATCATCTACACGACATAGCCCTGAATTTTCCAATGCGCAGCTCTTTGCAAAAGAGAGATATTGGCAAGGAAAAGCTGTCTTGTACCATTGCATTTTTCTCCCAAACGAAGGACACTAGAAAGAAAATGTTAAAGCCTCCTGTTAGGCCATCATCTACACGACATAGCCCTGAATTTTCCAATGCGCAGCTCTTTGCAAAAGAGAGATATTGGCAAGGAAAAGCTGTCTTGTACCTTTGCATTTTTCTCCCAAACGAAGGACACTAGAATTAAAATTTTAAAGCCTCCTGTTAGGCCATCATCTACACGACATAGCCCTGAATTTTCCAATGCGTAGCTCTTTGCAAAAGAGAGATATTGGCAAGGAAAAGCTGTCTTGTACCTTTGCATTTTTCTCCCAAACGAAGGACACTAGAAAGAAAATGTTAAAGCCTCCTGTTAGGCCATCATCTACACGACATAGCCCTGAATTTTCCAATGCGCAGCTCTTTGCAAAAGAGAGATATTGGCAAGGAAAAGCTGTCTTGTACCTTTGCATTTTGCTCCCAAACGAAGGACACTAGAATTAAAATTTTAAAGCCTCCTGTTAGGCCATCATCTACACGATATAGCCCTGAATTTTCCAATGCGCAGCTCTTTGCAAAAGAGAGATATTGGCAAGGAAAAGCTGTCTTGTACCATTGCATTTTTCTCCCAAACGAAGGACACTAGAAAGAAAATTTTAAAGCCTCCTGTTAGGCCATCATCTACACGATATAGCCCTGAATTTTCCAATGCGCAGCTCTTTGCAAAAGAGAGATATTGGCAAGGAAAAGCTGTCTTGTACCATTGCATTTTTCTCCCAAACGAAGGACACTAGAAAGAAAATTTTAAAGCCTCCTGTTAGACCATCATCTACACGACATAGCCCTGAATTTTCCAATGCGCAGCTCTTTGCAAAAGAGAGATATTGGCAAGGAAAAGCTGTCTTGTACCATTGCATTTTTCTCCCAAACGAAGGACACTAGAATTAAAATTTTAAAGCCTCCTGTTAGGCCATCATCTACACGATATAGCCCTGAATTTTCCAATGCGCAGCTCTTTGCAAACGAGAGATATTGGCAAGGAAAAGCTGTCTTGTACCTTTGCATTTTTCTCCCAAACGAAGGACACTAGAAAGAAAATTTTAAAGCCTCCTGTTAGGCCATCATCTACACGATATAGCCCTGAATTTTCCAATGCGCAGCTCTTTGCAAACGAGAGATATTGGCAAGGAAAAGCTGTCTTGTACCTTTGCATTTTTCTCCCAAACGAAGGACACAAGAAAGAAAATTTTAAAGCCTCCTGTTAGGCCATCATCTACACGACATAGCCCTGAATTTTCCAATGCGCAGCTCTTTGCAAAAGAGAGATATTGGCAAGGAAAAGCTGTCTTGTACCATTGCATTTTTCTCCCAAACGAAGGACACTAGAATTCAAATTTTAAAGCCTCCTGTTAGGCCATCATCTACACGACATAGCCCTGAATTTTCCAATGCGCAGCTCTTTGCAAAAGAGAGATATTGGCAAGGAAAAGCTGTCTTGTACCATTGCATTTTTCTCCCAAACGAAGGACACTAGAAAGAAAATTTTAAAGCCTCCTGTTAGACCATCATCTACACGGCATAGCCCTGAATTTTCCAATGCGCAGCTCTTTGCAAAAGAGAGATATTGGCAAGGAAAAGCTGTCTTGTACCATTGCATTTTTCTCCCAAACGAAGGACACTAGAAAGAAAATTTTAAAGCCTCCTGTTAGACCATCATCTACACGACATAGCCCTGAATTTTCCAATGCGCAGCTCTTTGCAAAAGAGAGATATTGGCAAGGAAAAGCTGTCTTGTACCATTGCATTTTTCTCCCAAACGAAGGACACTAGAATTAAAATTTTAAAGCCTCCTGTTAGGCCATCATCTACACGATATAGCCCTGAATTTTCCAATGCGCAGCTCTTTGCAAACCAGAGATATTGGCAAGGAAAAGCTGTCTTGTACCTTTGCATTTTTCTCCCAAACGAAGGACACTAGAAAGAAAATTTTAAAGCCTCCTGTTAGGCCATCATCTACACGACATAGCCCTGAATTTTCCAATGCGCAGCTCTTTGCAAAAGAGAGATATTGGCAAGGAAAAGCTGTCTTGTACCATTGCATTTTTCTCCCAAACGAAGGACACTAGAAAGAAAATTTTAAAGCCTCCTGTTAGACCATCATCTACACGACATAGCCCTGAATTTTCCAATGCGCAGCTCTTTGCAAAAGAGAGATATTGGCAAGGAAAAGCTGTCTTGTACCATTGCATTTTTCTCCCAAACGAAGGACACTAGAAAGAAAATGTTAAAGCCTCCTGTTAGGCCATCATCTACACGACATAGCCCTGAATTTTCCAATGCGCAGCTCTTTGCAAAAGAGAGATATTGGCAAGGAAAAGCTGTCTTGTACCTTTGCATTTTTCTCCCAAACGAAGGACACTAGAATTAAAATTTTAAAGCCTCCTGTTAGGCCATCATCTACACGACATAGCCCTGAATTTTCCAATGCGTAGCTCTTTGCAAAAGAGAGATATTGGCAAGGAAAAGCTGTCTTGTACCTTTGCATTTTTCTCCCAAACGAAGGACACTAGAAAGAAAATGTTAAAGCCTCCTGTTAGGCCATCATCTACACGACATAGCCCTGAATTTTCCAATGCGCAGCTCTTTGCAAAAGAGAGATATTGGCAAGGAAAAGCTGTCTTGTACCTTTGCATTTTGCTCCCAAACGAAGGACACTAGAATTAAAATTTTAAAGCCTCCTGTTAGGCCATCATCTACACGATATAGCCCTGAATTTTCCAATGCGCAGCTCTTTGCAAAAGAGAGATATTGGCAAGGAAAAGCTGTCTTGTACCATTGCATTTTTCTCCCAAACGAAGGACACTAGAAAGAAAATTTTAAAGCCTCCTGTTAGGCCATCATCTACACGATATAGCCCTGAATTTTCCAATGCGCAGCTCTTTGCAAAAGAGAGATATTGGCAAGGAAAAGCTGTCTTGTACCATTGCATTTTTCTCCCAAACGAAGGACACTAGAAAGAAAATTTTAAAGCCTCCTGTTAGACCATCATCTACACGACATAGCCCTGAATTTTCCAATGCGCAGCTCTTTGCAAAAGAGAGATATTGGCAAGGAAAAGCTGTCTTGTACCATTGCATTTTTCTCCCAAACGAAGGACACTAGAATTAAAATTTTAAAGCCTCCTGTTAGGCCATCATCTACACGATATAGCCCTGAATTTTCCAATGCGCAGCTCTTTGCAAACGAGAGATATTGGCAAGGAAAAGCTGTCTTGTACCTTTGCATTTTTCTCCCAAACGAAGGACACTAGAATTAAAATTTTAAAGCCTGCTGTTAGGCCATCATCTACACGACATAGCCCTGAATTTTCCAATGCGCAGCTCTTTGCAAAAGAGAGATATTGGCAAGGAAAAGCTGTCTTGTACCTTTGCATTTTTCTCCCAAACGAAGGTCACTAGAAAGAAAATTTTAAAGCCTCCTGTTAGGCCATCATCTACACGACATAGCCCTGAATTTTCCAATGTGCAGCTCTTTGCAAAAGAGAGATATTGGCAAGGAAAAGCTGTCTTGTACCTTTGCATTTTGCTCCCAAACGAAGGACACTAGAATTAAAATTTTAAAGCCTCCTGTTAGGCCATCATCTACACGATATAGCCCTGAATTTTCCAATGCGCAGCTCTTTGCAAAAGAGAGATATTGGCAAGGAAAAGCTGTCTTGTACCATTGCATTTTTCTCCCAAACGAAGGACACTAGAAAGAAAATTTTAAAGCCTCCTGTTAGACCATCATCTACACGACATAGCCCTGAATTTTCCAATGCGCAGCTCTTTGCAAAAGAGAGATATTTGCAAGGAAAAGCTGTCTTGTACCATTGCATTTTTCTCCCAAACGAAGGACACTAGAATTAAAATTTTAAAGCCTCCTGTTAGGCCATCATCTACACGATATAGCCCTGAATTTTCCAATGCGCAGCTCTTTGCAAACGAGAGATATTGGCAAGGAAAAGCTGTCTTGTACCTTTGCATGTTTCTCCCAAACGAAGGACACAAGAAAGAAAATTTTAAAGCCTCCTGTTAGGCCATCATCTACACGACATAGCCCTGAATTTTCCAATGCGCAGCTCTTTGCAAAAGAGAGATATTGGCAAGGAAAAGTTGTCTTGTACCATTGCATTTTTCTCCCAAACGAAGGACACTAGAAATAAAATTTTAAAGCCTCCTGTTAGACCATCATCTACACGACATAGCCCTGAATTTTCCAATGCGCAGCTCTTTGCAAAAGAGAGATATTGGCAAGGAAAAGCTGTCTTGTACCATTGCATTTTTCTCCCAAACGAAGGACACTAGAAAGAAAATTTTAAAGCCTCCTGTTAGACCATCATCTACACGACATAGCCCTGAATTTTCCAATGCGCAGCTCTTTGCAAAAGAGAGATATTTGCAAGGAAAAGCTGTCTTGTACCATTGCATTTTTCTCCCAAACGAAGGACACTAGAATTAAAATTTTAAAGCCTCCTGTTAGGCCATCATCTACACGATATAGCCCTGAATTTTCCAATGCGCAGCTCTTTGCAAACGAGAGATATTGGCAAGGAAAAGCTGTCTTGTACCTTTGCATGTTTCTCCCAAACGAAGGACACAAGAAAGAAAATTTTAAAGCCTCCTGTTAGGCCATCATCTACACGACATAGCCCTGAATTTTCCAATGCGCAGCTCTTTGCAAAAGAGAGATATTGGCAAGGAAAAGTTGTCTTGTACCATTGCATTTTTCTCCCAAACGAAGGACACTAGAAATAAAATTTTAAAGCCTCCTGTTAGACCATCATCTACACGACATAGCCCTGAATTTTCCAATGCGCAGCTCTTTGCAAAAGAGAGATATTGGCAAGGAAAAGCTGTCTTGTACCATTGCATTTTTCTCCCAAACGAAGGACACTAGAATTCAAATTTTAAAGCCTCCTGTTAGGCCATCATCTACACGACATAGCCCTGAATTTTCCAATGCGCAGCTCTTTGCAAAAGAGAGATATTGGCAAGGAAAAGCTGTCTTGTACCATTGCATTTTTCTCCCAAACGAAGGACACTAGAAAGAACATTTTAAAGCCTCCTGTTAGACCATCATCTACACGGCATAGCCATGAATTTTCCAATGCGCAGCTCTTTGCAAAAGAGAGATATTGGCAAGGAAAAGCTGTCTTGTACCTTTGCATTTTTCTCCCAAACGAAGGACACTAGAATTAAAATTTTAAAGCCTCCTGTTAGGCCATCATCTACACGATATAGCCCTGAATTTTCCAATGCGCAGCTCTTTGCAAACGAGAGATATTGGCAAGGAAAAGCTGTCTTGTACCATTGCATTTTTCTCCCAAACGAAGGACACTAGAAAGAAAATTTTAAAGCCTCCTGTTAGGCCATCATCTACACGACATAGCCCTGAATTTTCCAATGCGCAGCTCTTTGCAAAAGAGAGATATTGGCAAGGAAAAGCTGTCTTGTACCATTGCATTTTTCTCCCAAACGAAGGACACTAGAAAGAAAATTTTAAAGCCTCCTGTTAGACCATCATCTACACGACATAGCCCTGAATTTTCCAATGCGCAGCTCTTTGCAAAAGAGAGATATTGGCAAGGAAAAGCTGTCTTGTACCATTGCATTTTTCTCCCAAACGAAGGACACTAGAAAGAAAATGTTAAAGCCTCCTGTTAGGCCATCATCTACACGACATAGCCCTGAATTTTCCAATGCGCAGCTCTTTGCAAAAGAGAGATATTGGCAAGGAAAAGCTGTCTTGTACCTTTGCATTTTTCTCCCAAACGAAGGACACTAGAATTAAAATTTTAAAGCCTCCTGTTAGGCCATCATCTACACGACATAGCCCTGAATTTTCCAATGCGCAGCTCTTTGCAAAAGAGAGATATTGGCAAGGAAAAGCTGTCTTGTACCTTTGCATTTTTCTCCCAAACGAAGGTCACTAGAAAGAAAATTTTAAAGCCTCCTGTTAGGCCATCATCTACACGACATAGCCCTGAATTTTCCAATGCGTAGCTCTTTGCAAAAGAGAGATATTGGCAAGGAAAAGCTGTCTTGTACCTTTGCATTTTTCTCCCAAACGAAGGACACTAGAAAGAAAATGTTAAAGCCTCCTGTTAGGCCATCATCTACACGACATAGCCCTGAATTTTCCAATGCGCAGCTCTTTGCAAAAGAGAGATATTGGCAAGGAAAAGCTGTCTTGTACCTTTGCATTTTGCTCCCAAACGAAGGACACTAGAATTAAAATTTTAAAGCCTCCTGTTAGGCCATCATCTACACGATATAGCCCTGAATTTTCCAATGCGCAGCTCTTTGCAAAAGAGAGATATTGGCAAGGAAAAGCTGTCTTGTACCATTGCATTTTTCTCCCAAACGAAGGACACTAGAAAGAAAATTTTAAAGCCTCCTGTTAGACCATCATCTACACGGCATAGCCATGAATTTTCCAATGCGCAGCTCTTTGCAAAAGAGAGATATTGGCAAGGAAAAGCTGTCTTGTACCTTTGCATTTTTCTCCCAAACGAAGGACACTAGAAAGAAAATTTTAAAGCCTCCTGTTAGGCCATCATCTACACGACATAGCCCTGAATTTTCCAATGCGCAGCTCTTTGCAAAAGATAGATATTGGCAAGGAAAAGCTGTATTGTACCATTGCATTTTTCTCCCAAACGAAGGACACTAGAAAGAAAATTTTAAAGCCTCCTGTTAGACCATCATCTACACGACATAGCCCTGAATTTTCCAATGCGCAGCTCTTTGCAAAAGAGAGATATTGGCAAGGAAAAGCTGTCTTGTACCATTGCATTTTTCTCCCAAACGAAGGACACTAGAATTAAAATTTTAAAGCCTCCTGTTAGGCCATCATCTACACGACATAGCCCTGAATTTTCCAATGCGCAGCTCTTTGCAAAAGAGAGATATTGGCAAGGAAAAGCTGTCTTGTACCTTTGCATTTTTCTCCCAAACGAAGGACACAAGAAAGAACATTTTAAAGCCTCCTGTTAGACCATCATCTACACGGCATAGCCATGAATTTTCCAATGCGCAGCTCTTTGCAAAAGAGAGATATTGGCAAGGAAAAGCTGTCTTGTACCTTTGCATTTTTCTCCCAAACGAAGGACACTAGAATTCAAATTTTAAAGCCTCCTGTTAGGCCATCATCTACACGATATAGCCCTGAATTTTCCAATGCGCAGCTCTTTGCAAACGAGAGATATTGGCAAGGAAAAGCTGTCTTGTACCTTTGCATTTTTCTCCCAAACGAAGGACACTAGAAAGAACATTTTAAAGCCTCCTGTTAGACCATCATCTACACGGCATAGCCATGAATTTTCCAATGCGCAGCTCTTTGCAAAAGAGAGATATTGGCAAGGAAAAGCTGTCTTGTACCTTTGCATTTTTCTCCCAAACGAAGGACACTAGAATTAAAATTTTAAAGCCTCCTGTTAGGCCATCATCTACACGATATAGCCCTGAATTTTCCAATGCGCAGCTCTTTGCAAAAGAGAGATATTGGCAAGGAAAAGCTGTCTTGTACCTTTGCATTTTTCTCCCAAACGAAGGACACTAGAAAGAAAATTTTAAAGCCTCCTGTTAGGCCATCATCTACACGACATAGCCCTGAATTTTCCAATGCGCAGCTCTTTGCAAAAGAGAGATATTGGCAAGGAAAAGCTGTCTTGTACCATTGCATTTTTCTCCCAAACGAAGGACACTAGAAAGAAAATTTTAAAGCCTCCTGTTAGACCATCATCTACACGACATAGCCCTGAATTTTCCAATGCGCAGCTCTTTGCAAAAGAGAGATATTGGCAAGGAAAAGCTGTCTTGTACCATTGCATTTTTCTCCCAAACGAAGGACACTAGAATTAAAATTTTAAAGCCTCCTGTTGGGCCATCATCTACACGACATAGCCCTGAATTTTCCAATGCGCAGCTCTTTGCAAAAGAGAGATATTGGCAAGGAAAAGCTGTCTTGTACCATTGCATTTTTCTCCCAAACGAAGGACACTAGAATTAAAATTTTAAAGCCTCCTGTTAGGCCATCATCTACACGATATAGCCCTGAATTTTCCAATGCGCAGCTCTTTGCAAACGAGAGATATTGGCAAGGAAAAGCTGTCTTGTACCTTTGCATTTTTCTCCCAAACGAAGGTCACTAGAAAGAAAATTTTAAAGCCTCCTGTTAGGCCATCATCTACACGACATAGCCCTGAATTTTCCAATGCGCAGCTCTTTGCAAAAGAGAGATATTGGCAAGGAAAAGCTGTCTTGTACCATTGCATTTTTCTCCCAAACGAAGGACACTAGAAAGAAAATTTTAAAGCCTCCTGTTAGACCATCATCTACACGACATAGCCCTGAATTTTCCAATGCGCAGCTCTTTGCAAAAGAGAGATATTGGCAAGGAAAAGCTGTCTTGTACCATTGCATTTTTCTCCCAAACGAAGGACACTAGAAAGAAAATGTTAAAGCCTCCTGTTAGGCCATCATCTACACGACATAGCCCTGAATTTTCCAATGCGCAGCTCTTTGCAAAAGAGAGATATTGGCAAGGAAAAGCTGTCTTGTACCTTTGCATTTTTCTCCCAAACGAAGGACACTAGAAAGAAAATGTTAAAGCCTCCTGTTAGGCCATCATCTACACGACATAGCCCTGAATTTTCCAATGCGTAGCTCTTTGCAAAAGAGAGATATTGGCAAGGAAAAGCTGTCTTGTACCTTTGCATTTTTCTCCCAAACGAAGGACACTAGAATTAAAATTTTAAAGCCTCCTGTTAGGCCATCATCTACACGACATAGCCCTGAATTTTCCAATGCGTAGCTCTTTGCAAAAGAGAGATATTGGCAAGGAAAAGCTGTCTTGTACCTTTGCATTTTTCTCCCAAACGAAGGACACTAGAAAGAAAATTTTAAAGCCTCCTGTTAGGTCATCATCTACACGACATAGCCCTGAATTTTCCAATGCGTAGCTCTTTGCAAAAGAGAGATATTGGCAAGGAAAAGCTGTCTTGTACCTTTGCATTTTTCTCCCAAACGAAGGACACTAGAAAGAAAATTTTAAAGCCTCCTGTTAGACCATCATCTACACGACATAGCCCTGAATTTTCCAATGCGCAGCTCTTTGCAAAAGAGAGATATTGGCAAGGAAAAGCTGTCTTGTACCATTGCATTTTTCTCCCAAACGAAGGACACTAGAATTAAAATTTTAAAGCCTCCTGTTAGGCCATCATCTACACGATATAGCCCTGAATTTTCCAATGCGCAGCTCTTTGCAAACGAGATATATTGGCAAGGAAAAGCTGTCTTGTACCTTTGCATTTTTCTCCCAAACGAAGGACACAAGAAAGAAAATTTTAAAGCCTCCTGTTAGGCCATCATCTACACGACATAGCCCTGAATTTTCCAATGCGCAGCTCTTTGCAAAAGAGAGATATTGGCAAGGAAAAGCTGTCTTGTACCATTGCATTTTTCTCCCAAACGAAGGACACTAGAAAGAAAATTTTAAAGCCTCCTGTTAGACCATCATCTACACGACATAGCCCTGAATTTTCCAATGCGCAGCTCTTTGCAAAAGAGAGATATTGGCAAGGAAAAGCTGTCTTGTACCATTGCATTTTTCTCCCAAACGAAGGACACTAGAATTAAAATTTTAAAGCCTCCTGTTAGGCCATCATCTACACGATATAGCCCTGAATTTTCCAATGCGCAGCTCTTTGCAAACGAGAGATATTGGCAAGGAAAAGCTGTCTTGTACCTTTGCATTTTTCTCCCAAACGAAGGACACTAGAAAGAACATTTTAAAGCCTCCTGTTAGACCATCATCTACACGGCATAGCCATGAATTTTCCAATGCGCAGCTCTTTGCAAAAGAGAGATATTGGCAAGGAAAAGCTGTCTTGTACCTTTGCATTTTTCTCCCAAACGAAGGACACTAGAATTAAAATTTTAAAGCCTCCTGTTAGGCCATCATCTACACGACATAGCCTTGAATTTTCCAATGCGCAGCTCTTTGCAAAAGAGAGATATTGGCAAGGAAAAGCTGTCTTGTACCATTGCATTTTTCTCCCAAACGAAGGACACTAGAAAGAAAATTTTAAAGCCTCCTGTTAGACCATCATCTACACGACATAGCCCTGAATTTTCCAATGCGCAGCTCTTTGCAAAAGAGAGATATTGGCAAGGAAAAGCTGTCTTGTACCATTGCATTTTTCTCCCAAACGAAGGACACTAGAAAGAAAATGTTAAAGCCTCCTGTTAGGCCATCATCTACACGACATAGCCCTGAATTTTCCAATGCGCAGCTCTTTGCAAAAGAGAGATATTGGCAAGGAAAAGCTGTCTTGTACCTTTGCATTTTTCTCCCAAACGAAGGACACTAGAAAGAAAATGTTAAAGCCTCCTGTTAGGCCATCATCTACACGACATAGCCCTGAATTTTCCAATGCGTAGCTCTTTGCAAAAGAGAGATATTGGCAAGGAAAAGCTGTCTTGTACCTTTGCATTTTTCTCCCAAACGAAGGACACTAGAATTAAAATTTTAAAGCCTCCTGTTAGGCCATCATCTACACGACATAGCCCTGAATTTTCCAATGCGTAGCTCTTTGCAAAAGAGAGATATTGGCAAGGAAAAGCTGTCTTGTACCTTTGCATTTTTCTCCCAAACGAAGGACACTAGAAAGAAAATTTTAAAGCCTCCTGTTAGGTCATCATCTACACGACATAGCCCTGAATTTTCCAATGCGTAGCTCTTTGCAAAAGAGAGATATTGGCAAGGAAAAGCTGTCTTGTACCTTTGCATTTTTCTCCCAAACGAAGGACACTAGAAAGAAAATTTTAAAGCCTCCTGTTAGACCATCATCTACACGACATAGCCCTGAATTTTCCAATGCGCAGCTCTTTGCAAAAGAGAGATATTGGCAAGGAAAAGCTGTCTTGTACCATTGCATTTTTCTCCCAAACGAAGGACACTAGAATTAAAATTTTAAAGCCTCCTGTTAGGCCATCATCTACACGATATAGCCCTGAATTTTCCAATGCGCAGCTCTTTGCAAACGAGATATATTGGCAAGGAAAAGCTGTCTTGTACCTTTGCATTTTTCTCCCAAACGAAGGACACAAGAAAGAAAATTTTAAAGCCTCCTGTTAGGCCATCATCTACACGACATAGCCCTGAATTTTCCAATGCGCAGCTCTTTGCAAAAGAGAGATATTGGCAAGGAAAAGCTGTCTTGTACCATTGCATTTTTCTCCCAAACGAAGGACACTAGAAAGAAAATTTTAAAGCCTCCTGTTAGACCATCATCTACACGACATAGCCCTGAATTTTCCAATGCGCAGCTCTTTGCAAAAGAGAGATATTGGCAAGGAAAAGCTGTCTTGTACCATTGCATTTTTCTCCCAAACGAAGGACACTAGAATTAAAATTTTAAAGCCTCCTGTTAGGCCATCATCTACACGATATAGCCCTGAATTTTCCAATGCGCAGCTCTTTGCAAACGAGAGATATTGGCAAGGAAAAGCTGTCTTGTACCTTTGCATTTTTCTCCCAAACGAAGGACACTAGAAAGAACATTTTAAAGCCTCCTGTTAGACCATCATCTACACGGCATAGCCATGAATTTTCCAATGCGCAGCTCTTTGCAAAAGAGAGATATTGGCAAGGAAAAGCTGTCTTGTACCTTTGCATTTTTCTCCCAAACGAAGGACACTAGAATTAAAATTTTAAAGCCTCCTGTTAGGCCATCATCTACACGACATAGCCTTGAATTTTCCAATGCGCAGCTCTTTGCAAAAGAGAGATATTGGCAAGGAAAAGCTGTCTTGTACCATTGCATTTTTCTCCCAAACGAAGGACACTAGAAAGAAAATTTTAAAGCCTCCTGTTAGACCATCATCTACACGACATAGCCCTGAATTTTCCAATGCGCAGCTCTTTGCAAAAGAGAGATATTGGCAAGGAAAAGCTGTCTTGTACCATTGCATTTTTCTCCCAAACGAAGGACACTAGAAAGAAAATGTTAAAGCCTCCTGTTAGGCCATCATCTACACGACATAGCCCTGAATTTTCCAATGCGCAGCTCTTTGCAAAAGAGAGATATTGGCAAGGAAAAGCTGTCTTGTACCTTTGCATTTTTCTCCCAAACGAAGGACACTAGAATTAAAATTTTAAAGCCTCCTGTTAGGCCATCATCTACACGACATAGCCCTGAATTTTCCAATGCGCAGCTCTTTGCAAAAGAGAGATATTGGCAAGGAAAAGCTGTCTTGTACCTTTGCATTTTTCTCCCAAACGAAGGTCACTAGAAAGAAAATGTTAAAGCCTCCTGTTAGGCCATCATCTACACGACATAGCCCTGAATTTTCCAATGCGCAGCTCTTTGCAAAAGAGAGATATTGGCAAGGAAAAGCTGTCTTGTACCTTTGCATTTTGCTCCCAAACGAAGGACACTAGAATTAAAATTTTAAAGCCTCCTGTTAGGCCATCATCTACACGATATAGCCCTGAATTTTCCAATGCGCAGCTCTTTGCAAAAGAGAGATATTGGCAAGGAAAAGCTGTCTTGTACCATTGCATTTTTCTCCCAAACGAAGGACACTAGAAAGAAAATTTTAAAGCCTCCTGTTAGACCATCATCTACACGGCATAGCCATGAATTTTCCAATGCGCAGCTCTTTGCAAAAGAGAGATATTGGCAAGGAAAAGCTGTCTTGTACCTTTGCATTTTTCTCCCAAACGAAGGACACTAGAAAGAAAATTTTAAAGCCTCCTGTTAGGCCATCATCTACACGACATAGCCCTGAATTTTCCAATGCGCAGCTCTTTGCAAAAGATAGATATTGGCAAGGAAAAGCTGTATTGTACCATTGCATTTTTCTCCCAAACGAAGGACACTAGAAAGAAAATTTTAAAGCCTCCTGTTAGACCATCATCTACACGACATAGCCCTGAATTTTCCAATGCGCAGCTCTTTGCAAAAGAGAGATATTGGCAAGGAAAAGCTGTCTTGTACCATTGCATTTTTCTCCCAAACGAAGGACACTAGAATTAAAATTTTAAAGCCTCCTGTTAGGCCATCATCTACACGACATAGCCCTGAATTTTCCAATGCGCAGCTCTTTGCAAAAGAGAGATATTGGCAAGGAAAAGCTGTCTTGTACCTTTGCATTTTTCTCCCAAACGAAGGACACAAGAAAGAACATTTTAAAGCCTCCTGTTAGACCATCATCTACACGGCATAGCCATGAATTTTCCAATGCGCAGCTCTTTGCAAAAGAGAGATATTGGCAAGGAAAAGCTGTCTTGTACCTTTGCATTTTTCTCCCAAACGAAGGACACTAGAATTCAAATTTTAAAGCCTCCTGTTAGGCCATCATCTACACGATATAGCCCTGAATTTTCCAATGCGCAGCTCTTTGCAAACGAGAGATATTGGCAAGGAAAAGCTGTCTTGTACCTTTGCATTTTTCTCCCAAACGAAGGACACTAGAAAGAACATTTTAAAGCCTCCTGTTAGACCATCATCTACACGGCATAGCCATGAATTTTCCAATGCGCAGCTCTTTGCAAAAGAGAGATATTGGCAAGGAAAAGCTGTCTTGTACCTTTGCATTTTTCTCCCAAACGAAGGACACTAGAATTAAAATTTTAAAGCCTCCTGTTAGGCCATCATCTACACGATATAGCCCTGAATTTTCCAATGCGCAGCTCTTTGCAAAAGAGAGATATTGGCAAGGAAAAGCTGTCTTGTACCTTTGCATTTTTCTCCCAAACGAAGGACACTAGAAAGAAAATTTTAAAGCCTCCTGTTAGGCCATCATCTACACGACATAGCCCTGAATTTTCCAATGCGCAGCTCTTTGCAAAAGAGAGATATTGGCAAGGAAAAGCTGTCTTGTACCATTGCATTTTTCTCCCAAACGAAGGACACTAGAAAGAAAATTTTAAAGCCTCCTGTTAGACCATCATCTACACGACATAGCCCTGAATTTTCCAATGCGCAGCTCTTTGCAAAAGAGAGATATTGGCAAGGAAAAGCTGTCTTGTACCATTGCATTTTTCTCCCAAACGAAGGACACTAGAATTAAAATTTTAAAGCCTCCTGTTGGGCCATCATCTACACGACATAGCCCTGAATTTTCCAATGCGCAGCTCTTTGCAAAAGAGAGATATTGGCAAGGAAAAGCTGTCTTGTACCTTTGCATTTTTCTCCCAAACGAAGGACACTAGAAAGAAAATGTTAAAGCCTCCTGTTAGGCCATCATCTACACGACATAGCCCTGAATTTTCCAATGCGCAGCTCTTTGCAAAAGAGAGATATTGGCAAGGAAAAGCTGTCTTGTACCTTTGCATTTTTCTCCCAAACGAAGGACACTAGAAAGAAAATGTTAAAGCCTCCTGTTAGGCCATCATCTACACGACATAGCCCTGAATTTTCCAATGCGTAGCTCTTTGCAAAAGAGAGATATTGGCAAGGAAAAGCTGTCTTGTACCTTTGCATTTTTCTCCCAAACGAAGGACACTAGAATTAAAATTTTAAAGCCTCCTGTTAGGCCATCATCTACACGACATAGCCCTGAATTTTCCAATGCGTAGCTCTTTGCAAAAGAGAGATATTGGCAAGGAAAAGCTGTCTTGTACCTTTGCATTTTTCTCCCAAACGAAGGACACTAGAAAGAAAATTTTAAAGCCTCCTGTTAGGTCATCATCTACACGACATAGCCCTGAATTTTCCAATGCGTAGCTCTTTGCAAAAGAGAGATATTGGCAAGGAAAAGCTGTCTTGTACCTTTGCATTTTTCTCCCAAACGAAGGACACTAGAAAGAAAATTTTAAAGCCTCCTGTTAGACCATCATCTACACGACATAGCCCTGAATTTTCCAATGCGCAGCTCTTTGCAAAAGAGAGATATTGGCAAGGAAAAGCTGTCTTGTACCATTGCATTTTTCTCCCAAACGAAGGACACTAGAATTAAAATTTTAAAGCCTCCTGTTAGGCCATCATCTACACGATATAGCCCTGAATTTTCCAATGCGCAGCTCTTTGCAAACGAGATATATTGGCAAGGAAAAGCTGTCTTGTACCTTTGCATTTTTCTCCCAAACGAAGGACACAAGAAAGAAAATTTTAAAGCCTCCTGTTAGGCCATCATCTACACGACATAGCCCTGAATTTTCCAATGCGCAGCTCTTTGCAAAAGAGAGATATTGGCAAGGAAAAGCTGTCTTGTACCATTGCATTTTTCTCCCAAACGAAGGACACTAGAAAGAAAATTTTAAAGCCTCCTGTTAGACCATCATCTACACGACATAGCCCTGAATTTTCCAATGCGCAGCTCTTTGCAAAAGAGAGATATTGGCAAGGAAAAGCTGTCTTGTACCATTGCATTTTTCTCCCAAACGAAGGACACTAGAATTAAAATTTTAAAGCCTCCTGTTAGGCCATCATCTACACGATATAGCCCTGAATTTTCCAATGCGCAGCTCTTTGCAAACGAGAGATATTGGCAAGGAAAAGCTGTCTTGTACCTTTGCATTTTTCTCCCAAACGAAGGACACTAGAAAGAACATTTTAAAGCCTCCTGTTAGACCATCATCTACACGGCATAGCCATGAATTTTCCAATGCGCAGCTCTTTGCAAAAGAGAGATATTGGCAAGGAAAAGCTGTCTTGTACCTTTGCATTTTTCTCCCAAACGAAGGACACTAGAATTAAAATTTTAAAGCCTCCTGTTAGGCCATCATCTACACGACATAGCCCTGAATTTTCCAATGCGCAGCTCTTTGCAAAAGAGAGATATTGGCAAGGAAAAGCTGTCTTGTACCATTGCATTTTTCTCCCAAACGAAGGACACTAGAAAGAAAATTTTAAAGCCTCCTGTTAGACCATCATCTACACGACATAGCCCTGAATTTTCCAATGCGCAGCTCTTTGCAAAAGAGAGATATTGGCAAGGAAAAGCTGTCTTGTACCATTGCATTTTTCTCCCAAACGAAGGACACTAGAAAGAAAATGTTAAAGCCTCCTGTTAGGCCATCATCTACACGACATAGCCCTGAATTTTCCAATGCGCAGCTCTTTGCAAAAGAGAGATATTGGCAAGGAAAAGCTGTCTTGTACCTTTGCATTTTTCTCCCAAACGAAGGACACTAGAATTAAAATTTTAAAGCCTCCTGTTAGGCCATCATCTACACGACATAGCCCTGAATTTTCCAATG
Source organism: Pseudophryne corroboree (assembly GCF_028390025.1). Lineage (NCBI taxonomy): Eukaryota > Metazoa > Chordata > Amphibia > Anura > Myobatrachidae > Pseudophryne > Pseudophryne corroboree. The sequence goes on along the minus strand of NW_026970277.1, from coordinate 143,336 downwards.
CGCAGCTCTTTGCAAAAGAGAGATATTGGCAAGGAAAAGCTGTCTTGTACCTTTGCATTTTTCTCCCAAACGAAGGTCACTAGAAAGAAAATTTTAAAGCCTCCTGTTAGGCCATCATCTACACGACATAGCCCTGAATTTTCCAATGCGTAGCTCTTTGCAAAAGAGAGATATTGGCAAGGAAAAGCTGTCTTGTACCTTTGCATTTTTCTCCCAAACGAAGGACACTAGAAAGAAAATGTTAAAGCCTCCTGTTAGGCCATCATCTACACGACATAGCCCTGAATTTTCCAATGCGCAGCTCTTTGCAAAAGAGAGATATTGGCAAGGAAAAGCTGTCTTGTACCTTTGCATTTTGCTCCCAAACGAAGGACACTAGAATTAAAATTTTAAAGCCTCCTGTTAGGCCATCATCTACACGATATAGCCCTGAATTTTCCAATGCGCAGCTCTTTGCAAAAGAGAGATATTGGCAAGGAAAAGCTGTCTTGTACCATTGCATTTTTCTCCCAAACGAAGGACACTAGAAAGAAAATTTTAAAGCCTCCTGTTAGACCATCATCTACACGGCATAGCCATGAATTTTCCAATGCGCAGCTCTTTGCAAAAGAGAGATATTGGCAAGGAAAAGCTGTCTTGTACCCTTGCATTTTTCTCCCAAACGAAGGACACTAGAAAGAAAATTTTAAAGCCTCCTGTTAGGCCATCATCTACACGACATAGCCCTGAATTTTCCAATGCGCAGCTCTTTGCAAAAGAGAGATATTGGCAAGGAAAAGCTGTATTGTACCATTGCATTTTTCTCCCAAACGAAGGACACTAGAAAGAAAATTTTAAAGCCTCCTGTTAGACCATCATCTACACGACATAGCCCTGAATTTTCCAATGCGCAGCTCTTTGCAAAAGAGAGATATTGGCAAGGAAAAGCTGTCTTGTACCATTGCATTTTTCTCCCAAACGAAGGACACTAGAATTAAAATTTTAAAGCCTCCTGTTAGGCCATCATCTACACGATATAGCCCTGAAATTTCCAATGCGCAGCTCTTTGCAAACGAGAGATATTGGCAAGGAAAAGCTGTCTTGTACCTTTGCATTTTTCTCCCAAACGAAGGACACAAGAAAGAAAATTTTAAAGCCTCCTGTTAGGCCATCATCTACACGACATAGCCCTGAATTTTCCAATGCGCAGCTCTTTGCAAAAGAGAGATATTGGCAAGGAAAAGCTGTCTTGTACCATTGCATTTTTCTCCCAAACGAAGGACACTAGAAATAAAATTTTAAAGCCTCCTGTTAGACCATCATCTACACGACATAGCCCTGAATTTTCAAATGCGCAGCTCTTTGCAAAAGAGAGATATTGGCAAGGAAAAGCTGTCTTGTACCTTTGCATTTTTCTCCCAAACGAAGGACACTAGAATTAAAATTTTAAAGCCTCCTGTTAGGCCATCATCAACACGACATAGCCCTGAATTTTCCAATGCGCAGCTCTTTGCAAAAGAGAGATATTGGCAAGGAAAAGCTGTCTTGTACCTTTGCATTTTTCTCCCAAACGAAGGTCACTAGAAAGAAAATTTTAAAGCCTCCTGTTAGGCCATCATCTACACGACATAGCCCTGAATTTTCCAATGCGTAGCTCTTTGCAATAGAGAGATATTGGCAAGGAAAAGCTGTCTTGTACCTTTGCATTTTTCTCCCAAACGAAGGATACTAGAAAGAAAATGTTAAAGCCTCCTGTTAGGCCATCATCTACACGACATAGCCCTGAATTTTCCAATGCGCAGCTCTTTGCAAAAGAGAGATATTGGCAAGGAAAAGCTGTCTTGTACCATTGCATTTTTCTCCCAAACGAAGGACACTAGAAAGAAAATGTTAAAGCCTCCTGTTAGGCCATCATCTACACGACATAGCCCTGAATTTTCCAATGCGCAGCTCTTTGCAAAAGAGAGATATTGGCAAGGAAAAGCTGTCTTGTACCTTTGCATTTTTCTCCCAAACGAAGGTCACTAGAAAGAAAATTTTAAAGCCTCCTGTTAGGCCATCATCTACACGACATAGCCCTGAATTTTCCAATGCGTAGCTCTTTGCAATAGAGAGATATTGGCAAGGAAAAGCTGTCTTGTACCTTTGCATTTTTCTCCCAAACGAAGGATACTAGAAAGAAAATGTTAAAGCCTCCTGTTAGGCCATCATCTACACGACATAGCCCTGAATTTTCCAATGCGCAGCTCTTTGCAAAAGAGAGATATTGGCAAGGAAAAGCTGTCTTGTACCTTTGCATTTTGCTCCCAAACGAAGGACACTAGAATTAAAATTGTAAAGCCTCCTGTTAGGCCATCATCTACACGATATAGCCCTGAATTTTCCAATGCGCAGCTCTTTGCAAAAGAGAGATATTGGCAAGGAAAAGCTGTCTTGTACCATTGCATTTTTCTCCCAAACGAAGGACACTAGAAAGAAAATTTTAAAGCCTCCTGTTAGACCATCATCTACACGGCATAGCCATGAATTTTCCAATGCGCAGCTCTTTGCAAAAGAGAGATATTGGCAAGGAAAAGCTGTCTTGTACCTTTGCATTTTTCTCCCAAACGAAGGACACTAGAAAGAAAATTTTAAAGCCTCCTGTTAGGCCATCATCTACACGACATAGCCCTGAATTTTCCAATGCGCAGCTCTTTGCAAAAGAGAGATATTGGCAAGGAAAAGCTGTATTGTACCATTGCATTTTTCTCCCAAACGAAGGACACTAGAAAGAAAATTTTAAAGCATCCTGTTAGACCATCATCTACACGACATAGTCCTGAATTTTCCAATGCGCAGCTCTTTGCAAAAGAGAGATATTGGAAAGGAAAAGCTGTCTTGTACCATTGCATTTTTCTCCCAAACGAAGGACACTAGAATTAAAATTTTAAAGCCTCCTGTTAGGCCATCATCTACACGATATAGCCCTGAATTTTCCAATGCGCAGCTCTTTGCAAACGAGAGATATTGGCAAGGAAAAGCTGTCTTGTACCTTTGCATTTTTCTCCCAAACGAAGGACACAAGAAAGAAAATTTTAAAGCCTCCTGTTAGGCCATCATCTACACGACATAGCCCTGAATTTTCCAATGCGCAGCTCTTTGCAAAAGAGAGATATTGGCAAGGAAAAGCTGTCTTGTACCATTGCATTTTTCTCCCAAACGAAGGACACTAGAAATAAAATTTTAAAGCCTCCTGTTAGACCATCATCTACACGACATAGCCCTGAATTTTCCAATGCGCAGCTCTTTGCAAAAGAGAGATATTGGCAAGGAAAAGCTGTCTTGTACCATTGCATTTTTCTCCCAAACGAAGGACACTAGAATTCAAATTTTAAAGCCTCCTGTTAGGCCATCATCTACACGACATAGCCCTGAATTTTCCAATGCGCAGCTCTTTGCAAAAGAGAGATATTGGCAAGGAAAAGCTGTCTTGTACCATTGCATTTTTCTCCCAAACGAAGGACACTAGAAAGAAAATTTTAAAGCCTCCTGTTAGACCATCATCTACACGACATAGCCCTGAATTTTCCAATGCGCAGCTCTTTGCAAAAGAGAGATATTGGCAAGGAAAAGCTGTCTTGTACCATTGCATTTTTCTCCCAAACGAAGGACACTAGAAAGAAAATTTTAAAGCCTCCTGTTAGGCCATCATCTACACGATATAGCCCTGAATTTTCCAATGCGCAGCTCTTTGCAAACGAGAGATATTGGCAAGGAAAAGCTGTCTTGTACCTTTGCATTTTTCTCCCAAACAAAGGACACTAGAAAGAACATTTTAAAGCCTCCTGTTAGACCATCATCTACACGGCATAGCCATGAATTTTCCAATGAGCAGCTCTTTGCAAAAGAGAGATATTGGCAAGGAAAAGCTGTCTTGTACCTTTGCATTTTTCTCCCAAACGAAGGACACTAGAATTAAAATTTTAAAGCCTCCTGTTAGGCCATCATCTACACGATATAGCCCTGAATTTTCCAATGCGCAGCTCTTTGCAAACGAGAGATATTGGCAAGGAAAAGCTGTCTTGTACCTTTGCATTTTTCTCCCAAACGAAGGACACTAGAAAGAAAATTTTAAAGCCTCCTGTTAGGCCATCATCTACACGACATAGCCCTGAATTTTCCAATGCGCAGCTCTTTGCAAAAGAGAGATATTGGCAAGGAAAAGCTGTCTTGTACCATTGCATTTTTCTCCCAAACGAAGGACACTAGAAAGAAAATTTTAAAGCATCCTGTTAGACCATCATCTACACGACATAGCCCTGAATTTTCCAATGCGCAGCTCTTTGCAAAAGAGAGATATTGGCAAGGAAAAGCTGTCTTGTACCATTGCATTTTTCTCCCAAACGAAGGACACTAGAAAGAAAATGTTAAAGCCTCCTGTTAGGCCATCATCTACACGACATAGCCCTGAATTTTCCAATGCGCAGCTCTTTGCAAAAGAGAGATATTGGCAAGGAAAAGCTGTCTTGTACCTTTGCATTTTTCTCCCAAACGAAGGACACTAGAATTAAAATTTTAAAGCCTCCTGTTAGGCCATCATCTACACGACATAGCCCTGAATTTTCCAATGCGCAGCTCTTTGCAAAAGAGAGATATTGGCAAGGAAAAGCTGTCTTGTACCTTTGCAATTTTCTCCCAAACGAAGGTCACTAGAAAGAAAATTTTAAAGCCTCCTGTTAGGCCATCATCTACACGATATAGCCCTGAATTTTCCAATGCGCAGCTCTTTGCAAACGAGAGATATTGGCAAGGAAAAGCTGTCTTGTACCTTTGCATTTTTCTCCCAAACGAAGGACACTAGAAAGAACATTTTAAAGCCTCCTGTTAGACCATCATCTACACGGCATAGCCATGAATTTTCCAATGCGCAGCTCTTTGCAAAAGAGAGATATTGGCAAGGAAAAGCTGTCTTGTACCATTGCATTTTTCTCCCAAACGAAGGACACTAGAAAGAAAATTTTAAAGCCTCCTGTTAGACCATCATCTACACGGCATAGCCATGAATTTTCCAATGCGCAGCTCTTTGCAAAAGAGAGATATTGGCAAGGAAAAGCTGTCTTGTACCTTTGCATTTTTCTCCCAAACGAAGGACACTAGAAAGAAAATTTTAAAGCCTCCTGTTAGGCCATCATCTACACGACATAGCCCTGAATTTTCCAATGCGCAGCTCTTTGCAAAAGAGAGATATTGGCAAGGAAAAGCTGTATTGTACCATTGCATTTTTCTCCCAAACGAAGGACACTAGAAAGAAAATTTTAAAGCATCCTGTTAGACCATCATCTACACGACATAGTCCTGAATTTTCCAATGCGCAGCTCTTTGCAAAAGAGAGATATTGGAAAGGAAAAGCTGTCTTGTACCATTGCATTTTTCTCCCAAACGAAGGACACTAGAATTAAAATTTTAAAGCCTCCTGTTAGGCCATCATCTACACGATATAGCCCTGAATTTTCCAATGCGCAGCTCTTTGCAAAAGAGAGATATTGGCAAGGAAAAGCTGTCTTGTACCATTGCATTTTTCTCCCAAACGAAGGACACTAGAATTCAAATTTTAAAGCCTCCTGTTAGGCCATCATCTACACGACATAGCCCTGAATTTTCCAATGCGCAGCTCTTTGCAAAAGAGAGATATTGGCAAGGAAAAGCTGTCTTGTACCATTGCATTTTTCTCCCAAACGAAGGACACTAGAAAGAAAATTTTAAAGCCTCCTGTTAGACCATCATCTACACGACATAGCCCTGAATTTTCCAATGCGCAGCTCTTTGCAAAAGAGAGATATTGGCAAGGAAAAGCTGTCTTGTACCATTGCATTTTTCTCCCAAACGAAGGACACTAGAAAGAAAATTTTAAAGCCTCCTGTTAGGCCATCATCTACACGATATAGCCCTGAATTTTCCAATGCGCAGCTCTTTGCAAACGAGAGATATTGGCAAGGAAAAGCTGTCTTGTACCTTTGCATTTTTCTCCCAAACAAAGGACACTAGAAAGAACATTTTAAAGCCTCCTGTTAGACCATCATCTACACGGCATAGCCATGAATTTTCCAATGCGCAGCTCTTTGCAAAAGAGAGATATTGGCAAGGAAAAGCTGTCTTGTACCTTTGCATTTTTCTCCCAAACGAAGGACACTAGAATTAAAATTTTAAAGCCTCCTGTTAGGCCATCATCTACACGATATAGCCCTGAATTTTCCAATGCGCAGCTCTTTGCAAACGAGAGATATTGGCAAGGAAAAGCTGTCTTGTACCTTTGCATTTTTCTCCCAAACGAAGGACACTAGAAAGAAAATTTTAAAGCCTCCTGTTAGGCCATCATCTACACGACATAGCCCTGAATTTTCCAATGCGCAGCTCTTTGCAAAAGAGAGATATTGGCAAGGAAAAGCTGTCTTGTACCATTGCATTTTTCTCCCAAACGAAGGACACTAGAAAGAAAATTTTAAAGCATCCTGTTAGACCATCATCTACACGACATAGCCCTGAATTTTCCAATGCGCAGCTCTTTGCAAAAGAGAGATATTGGCAAGGAAAAGCTGTCTTGTACCATTGCATTTTTCTCCCAAACGAAGGACACTAGAAAGAAAATGTTAAAGCCTCCTGTTAGGCCATCATCTACACGACATAGCCCTGAATTTTCCAATGCGCAGCTCTTTGCAAAAGAGAGATATTGGCAAGGAAAAGCTGTCTTGTACCTTTGCATTTTTCTCCCAAACGAAGGACACTAGAATTAAAATTTTAAAGCCTCCTGTTAGGCCATCATCTACACGACATAGCCCTGAATTTTCCAATGCGCAGCTCTTTGCAAAAGAGAGATATTGGCAAGGAAAAGCTGTCTTGTACCTTTGCAATTTTCTCCCAAACGAAGGTCACTAGAAAGAAAATTTTAAAGCCTCCTGTTAGGCCATCATCTACACGATATAGCCCTGAATTTTCCAATGCGCAGCTCTTTGCAAACGAGAGATATTGGCAAGGAAAAGCTGTCTTGTACCTTTGCATTTTTCTCCCAAACGAAGGACACTAGAAAGAACATTTTAAAGCCTCCTGTTAGACCATCATCTACACGGCATAGCCATGAATTTTCCAATGCGCAGCTCTTTGCAAAAGAGAGATATTGGCAAGGAAAAGCTGTCTTGTACCTTTGCATTTTTCTCCCAAACGAAGGACACTAGAATTAAAATTTTAAAGCCTCCTGTTAGGCCATCATCTACACGATATAGCCCTGAATTTTCCAATGCGCAGCTCTTTGCAAACGAGAGATATTGGCAAGGAAAAGCTGTCTTGTACCTTTGCATTTTTCTCCCAAACGAAGGACACTAGAAAGAAAATTTTAAAGCCTCCTGTTAGGCCATCATCTACACGACATAGCCCTGAATTTTCCAATGCGCAGCTCTTTGCAAAAGAGAGATATTGGCAAGGAAAAGCTGTCTTGTACCATTGCATTTTTCTCCCAAACGAAGGACACTAGAAAGAAAATTTTAAAGCCTCCTGTTAGACCATCATCTACACGACATAGCCCTGAATTTTCCAATGCGCAGCTCTTTGCAAAAGAGAGATATTGGCAAGGAAAAGCTGTCTTGTACCATTGCATTTTTCTCCCAAACGAAGGACACTAGAAAGAAAATGTTAAAGCCTCCTGTTAGGCCATCATCTACACGACATAGCCCTGAATTTTCCAATGCGCAGCTCTTTGCAAAAGAGAGATATTGGCAAGGAAAAGCTGTCTTGTACCTTTGCATTTTTCTCCCAAACGAAGGACACTAGAATTAAAATTTTAAAGCCTCCTGTTAGGCCATCATCTACACGACATAGCCCTGAATTTTCCAATGCGCAGCTCTTTGCAAAAGAGAGATATTGGCAAGGAAAAGCTGTCTTGTACCTTTGCATTTTTCTCCCAAACGAAGGTCACTAGAAAGAAAATTTTAAAGCCTCCTGTTAGGCCATCATCTACACGACATAGCCCTGAATTTTCCAATGCGTAGCTCTTTGCAAAAGAGAGATATTGGCAAGGAAAAGCTGTCTTGTACCTTTGCATTTTTCTCCCAAACGAAGGACGCTAGAAAGAAAATGTTAAAGCCTCCTGTTAGGCCATCATCTACACGACATAGCCCTGAATTTTCCAATGCGCAGCTCTTTGCAAAAGAGAGATATTGGCAAGGAAAAGCTGTCTTGTACCTTTGCATTTTGCTCCCAAACGAAGGACACTAGAATTAAAATTTTAAAGCCTCCTGTTAGGCCATCATCTACACGATATAGCCCTGAATTTTCCAATGCGCAGCTCTTTGCAAAAGAGAGATATTGGCAAGGAAAAGCTGTCTTGTACCATTGCATTTTTCTCCCAAACGAAGGACACTAGAAAGAAAATTTTAAAGCCTCCTGTTAGACCATCATCTACACGACATAGCCCTGAATTTTCCAATGCGCAGCTCTTTGCAAAAGAGAGATATTGGCAAGGAAAAGCTGTCTTGTACCATTGCATTTTTCTCCCAAACGAAGGACACTAGAAAGAAAATGTTAAAGCCTCCTGTTAGGCCATCATCTACACGACATAGCCCTGAATTTTCCAATGCGCAGCTCTTTGCAAAAGAGAGATATTGGCAAGGAAAAGCTGTCTTGTACCTTTGCATTTTTCTCCCAAACGAAGGACACTAGAATTAAAATTTTAAAGCCTCCTGTTAGGCCATCATCTACACGACATAGCCCTGAATTTTCCAATGCGCAGCTCTTTGCAAAAGAGAGATATTGGCAAGGAAAAGCTGTCTTGTACCTTTGCATTTTTCTCCCAAACGAAGGTCACTAGAAAGAAAATTTTAAAGCCTCCTGTTAGGCCATCATCTACACGACATAGCCCTGAATTTTCCAATGCGTAGCTCTTTGCAAAAGAGAGATATTGGCAAGGAAAAGCTGTCTTGTACCTTTGCATTTTTCTCCCAAACGAAGGACGCTAGAAAGAAAATGTTAAAGCCTCCTGTTAGGCCATCATCTACACGACATAGCCCTGAATTTTCCAATGCGCAGCTCTTTGCAAAAGAGAGATATTGGCAAGGAAAAGCTGTCTTGTACCTTTGCATTTTGCTCCCAAACGAAGGACACTAGAATTAAAATTTTAAAGCCTCCTGTTAGGCCATCATCTACACGATATAGCCCTGAATTTTCCAATGCGCAGCTCTTTGCAAAAGAGAGATATTGGCAAGGAAAAGCTGTCTTGTACCATTGCATTTTTCTCCCAAACGAAGGACACTAGAAAGAAAATTTTAAAGCCTCCTGTTAGACCATCATCTACACGGCATAGCCATGAATTTTCCAATGCGCAGCTCTTTGCAAAAGAGAGATATTGGCAAGGAAAAGCTGTCTTGTACCTTTGCATTTTTCTCCCAAACGAAGGACACTAGAAAGAAAATTTTAAAGCCTCCTGTTAGGCCATCATCTACACGACATAGCCCTGAATTTTCCAATGCGCAGCTCTTTGCAAAAGAGAGATATTGGCAAGGAAAAGCTGTATTGTACCATTGCATTTTTCTCCCAAACGAAGGACACTAGAAAGAAAATTTTAAAGCCTCCTGTTAGACCATCATCTACACGACATAGCCCTGAATTTTCCAATGCGCAGCTCTTTGCAAAAGAGAGATATTGGCAAGGAAAAGCTGTCTTGTACCATTGCATTTTTCTCCCAAACGAAGGACACTAGAATTAAAATTTTAAAGCCTCCTGTTAGGCCATCATCTACACGACATAGCCCTGAATTTTCCAATGCGCAGCTCTTTGCAAAAGAGAGATATTGGCAAGGAAAAGCTGTCTTGTACCATTGCATTTTTCTCCCAAACGAAGGACACTAGAAAGAAAATTTTAAAGCCTCCTGTTAGACCATCATCTACACGACATAGCCCTGAATTTTCCAATGCGCAGCTCTTTGCAAAAGAGAGATATTGGCAAGGAAAAGCTGTCTTGTACCATTGCATTTTTCTCCCAAACGAAGGACACTAGAAAGAAAATGTTAAAGCCTCCTGTTAGGCCATCATCTACACGACATAGCCCTGAATTTTCCAATGCGCAGCTCTTTGCAAAAGAGAGATATTGGCAAGGAAAAGCTGTATTGTACCTTTGCATTTTTCTCCCAAACGAAGGACACTAGAATTAAAATTTTAAAGCCTCCTGTTAGGCCATCATCTACACGACACAGCCCTGAATTTTCCAATGCGTAGCTCTTTGCAAAAGAGAGATATTGGCAAGGAAAAGCTGTCTTGTACCTTTGCATTTTTCTCCCAAACGAAGGACACTAGAATTAAAATTTTAAAGCCTCCTGTTAGGCCATCATCTACACGATATAGCCCTGAATTTTCCAATGCGCAGCTCTTTGCAAAAGAGAGATATTGGCAAGGAAAAGCTGTCTTGTACCTTTGCATTTTTCTCCCAAACGAAGGACACTAGAAAGAAAATTTTAAAGCCTCCTGTTAGGCCATCATCTACACGACATAGCCCTGAATTTTCCAATGCGCAGCTCTTTGCAAAAGAGAGATATTGGCAAGGAAAAGCTGTCTTGTACCATTGCATTTTTCTCCCAAACGAAGGACACTAGAAAGAAAATTTTAAAGCCTCCTGTTAGACCATCATCTACACGACATAGCCCTGAATTTTCCAATGCGCAGCTCTTTGCAAAAGAGAGATATTGGCAAGGAAAAGCTGTCTTGTACCATTGCATTTTTCTCCCAAACGAAGGACACTAGAATTAAAATTTTAAAGCCTCCTGTTGGGCCATCATCTACACGACATAGCCCTGAATTTTCCAATGCGCAGCTCTTTGCAAAAGAGAGATATTGGCAAGGAAAAGCTGTCTTGTACCATTGCATTTTTCTCCCAAACGAAGGACACTAGAATTAAAATTTTAAAGCCTCCTGTTAGGCCATCATCTACACGATATAGCCCTGAATTTTCCAATGCGCAGCTCTTTGCAAACGAGAGATATTGGCAAGGAAAAGCTGTCTTGTACCTTTGCATTTTTCTCCCAAACGAAGGTCACTAGAAAGAAAATTTTAAAGCCTCCTGTTAGGCCATCATCTACACGACATAGCCCTGAATTTTCCAATGCGCAGCTCTTTGCAAAAGAGAGATATTGGCAAGGTAAAGCTGTCTTGTACCATTGCATTTTTCTCCCAAACGAAGGACACTAGAAAGAAAATTTTAAAGCCTCCTGTTAGACCATCATCTACACGACATAGCCCTGAATTTTCCAATGCGCAGCTCTTTGCAAAAGAGAGATATTGGCAAGGAAAAGCTGTCTTGTACCATTGCATTTTTCTCCCAAACGAAGGACACTAGAAAGAAAATGTTAAAGCCTCCTGTTAGGCCATCATCTACACGACATAGCCCTGAATTTTCCAATGCGCAGCTCTTTGCAAAAGAGAGATATTGGCAAGGAAAAGCTGTATTGTACCTTTGCATTTTTCTCCCAAACGAAGGACACTAGAATTAAAATTTTAAAGCCTCCTGTTAGGCCATCATCTACACGATATAGCCCTGAATTTTCCAATGCGCAACTCTTTGCAAAAGAGAGATATTGGCAAGGAAAAGCTGTCTTGTACCATTGCATTTTTCTCCCAAACGAAGGACACTAGAAAGAAAATTTTAAAGCCTCCTGTTAGACCATCATCTACACGGCATAGCCCTGAATTTTCCAAGTGCGCAGCTCTTTGCAAAAGAGAGATATTGGCAAGGAAAAGCTGTCTTGTACCATTGCATTTTTCTCCCAAACGAAGGACACTAGAAATAAAATATTAAAGCCTCCTGTTAGACCATCATCTACACGACATAGCCCTGAATTTTCCAATGCGCAGCTCTTTGCAAAAGAGAGATATTGGCAAGGAAAAGCTGTCTTGTACCATTGCATTTTTCTCCCAAACGAAGGACACTAGAATTAAAATTTTAAAGCCTCCTGTTAGGCCATCATCTACACGATATAGCCCTGAATTTTCCAATGCGCAGCTCTTTGCAAACGAGAGATATTGGCAAGGAAAAGCTGTCTTGTACCTTTGCATTTTTCTCCCAAACGAAGGACACTAGAAAGAAAATTTTAAAGCCTCCTGTTAGGCCATCATCTACACGACATAGCCCTGAATTTTCCAATGCGCAGCTCTTTGCAAAAGAGAGATATTGGCAAGGAAAAGCTTTCTTGTACCATTGCATTTTTCTCCCAAACGAAGGACACTAGAAAGAAAATTTTAAAGCCTCCTGTTAGAACATCATCTACACGACATAGCCCTGAATTTTCCAATGCGCAGCTCTTTGCAAAAGAGAGATATTGGCAAGGAAAAGCTGTCTTGTACCATTGCATTTTTCTCCCAAACGAAGGACACTAGAAAGAAAATGTTAAAGCCTCCTGTTAGGCCATCATCTACACGACATAGCCCTGAATTTTCCAATGCGCAGCTCTTTGCAAAAGAGAGATATTGGCAAGGAAAAGCTGTATTGTACCATTGCATTTTTCTCCCAAACGAAGGACACTAGAAAGAAAATTTTAAAGCCTCCTGTTAGACCATCATCTACACGACATAGCCCTGAATTTTCCAATGCGCAGCTCTTTGCAAAAGAGAGATATTGGCAAGGAAAAGCTGTCTTGTACCATTGCATTTTTCTCCCAAACGAAGGACACTAGAATTAAAATTTTAAAGCCTCCTGTTAGGCCATCATCTACACGATATAGCCCTGAATTTTCCAATGCGCAGCTCTTTGCAAACGAGAGATATTGGCAAGGAAAAGCTGTTTTGTACCTTTGCATTTTTCTCCCAAACGAAGGACACAAGAAAGAAAATTTTAAAGCCTCCTGTTAGGCCATCATCTACACGACATAGCCCTGAATTTTCCAATGCGCAGCTCTTTGCAAAAGAGAGATATTGGCAAGGAAAAGCTGTCTTGTACCATTGCATTTTTCTCCCAAACGAAGGACACTAGAAATAAAATTTTAAAGCCTCCTGTTAGACCATCATCTACACGACATAGCCCTGAATTTTCCAATGCGCAGCTCTTTGCAAAAGAGAGATATTGGCAAGGAAAAGCTGTCTTGTACCATTGCATTTTTCTCCCAAACGAAGGACACTAGAATTAAAATTTTAAAGCCTCCTGTTAGGCCATCATCTACACGAAATAGCCCTGAATTTTCCAATGCGCAGCTCTTTGCAAACGAGAGATATTGGCAAGGAAAAGCTGTCTTGTACCTTTGCATTTTTCTCCCAAACGAAGGACACTAGAAAGAACATTTTAAAGCCTCCTGTTAGACCATCATCTACACGGCATAGCCATGAATTTTCCAATGCGCAGCTCTTTGCAAAAGAGAGATATTGGCAAGGAAAAGCTGTCTTGTACCTTTGCATTTTTCTCCCAAACGAAGGACACTAGAATTAAAATTTTAAAGCCTCCTGTTAGGCCATCATCTACACGATATAGCCCTGAATTTTCCAATGCGCAGCTCTTTGCAAAAGAGAGATATTGGCAAGGAAAAGCTGTCTTGTACCTTTGCATTTTTCTCCCAAACGAAGGACACTAGAAAGAAAATTTTAAAGCCTCCTGTTAGACCATCATCTACACGACATAGCCCTGAATTTTCCAATGCGCAGCTCTTTGCAAAAGAGAGATATTGGCAAGGAAAAGCTGTCTTGTACCATTGCATTTTTCTCCCAAACGAAGGACACTAGAATTAAAATTTTAAAGCCTCCTGTTAGGCCATCATCTACACGATATAGCCCTGAATTTTCCAATGCGCAGCTCTTTGCAAACGAGAGATATTGGCAAGGAAAAGCTGTTTTGTACCTTTGCATTTTTCTCCCAAACGAAGGACACAAGAAAGAAAATTTTAAAGCCTCCTGTTAGGCCATCATCTACACGACATAGCCCTGAATTTTCCAATGCGCAGCTCTTTGCAAAAGAGAGATATTGGCAAGGAAAAGCTGTCTTGTACCATTGCATTTTTCTCCCAAACGAAGGACACTAGAAATAAAATTTTAAAGCCTCCTGTTAGACCATCATCTACACGACATAGCCCTGAATTTTCCAATGCGCAGCTCTTTGCAAAAGAGAGATATTGGCAAGGAAAAGCTGTCTTGTACCATTGCATTTTTCTCCCAAACGAAGGACACTAGAATTAAAATTTTAAAGCCTCCTGTTAGGCCATCATCTACACGAAATAGCCCTGAATTTTCCAATGCGCAGCTCTTTGCAAACGAGAGATATTGGCAAGGAAAAGCTGTCTTGTACCTTTGCATTTTTCTCCCAAACGAAGGACACTAGAAAGAACATTTTAAAGCCTCCTGTTAGACCATCATCTACACGGCATAGCCATGAATTTTCCAATGCGCAGCTCTTTGCAAAAGAGAGATATTGGCAAGGAAAAGCTGTCTTGTACCTTTGCATTTTTCTCCCAAACGAAGGACACTAGAATTAAAATTTTAAAGCCTCCTGTTAGGCCATCATCTACACGATATAGCCCTGAATTTTCCAATGCGCAGCTCTTTGCAAAAGAGAGATATTGGCAAGGAAAAGCTGTCTTGTACCTTTGCATTTTTCTCCCAAACGAAGGACACTAGAAAGAAAATTTTAAAGCCTCCTGTTAGACCATCATCTACACGACATAGCCCTGAATTTTCCAATGCGCAGCTCTTTGCAAAAGAGAGATATTGGCAAGGAAAAGCTGTCTTGTACCATTGCATTTTTCTCCCAAACGAAGGACACTAGAAAGAAAATGTTAAAGCCTCCTGTTAGGCCATCATCTACACGACATAGCCCTGAATTTTCCAATGCGCAGCTCTTTGCAAAAGAGAGATATTGGCAAGGAAAAGCTGTCTTGTACCTTTGCATTTTTCTCCCAAACGAAGGTCACTAGAAAGAAAATTTTAAAGCCTCCTGTTAGGCCATCATCTACATGACATAGCCCTGAATTTTCCAATGCGTAGCTCTTTGCAAAAGAGAGATATTGGCAAGGAAAAGCTGTCTTGTACCTTTGCATTTTTCTCCCAAACGAAGGACACTAGAAAGAAAATTTTAAAGCCTCCTGTTAGGCCATCATCTACACGACATAGCCCTGAATTTTCCAATACGCAGCTCTTTGCAAAAGAGAGATATTGGCAAGGAAAAGCTGTCTTGTACCTTTGCATTTTGCTCCCAAACGAAGGACACTAGAATTAAAATTTTAAAGCCTCCTGTTAGGCCATCATCTACACGATATAGCCCTGAATTTTCCAATGCGCAGCTCTTTGCAAAAGAGAGATATTGGCAAGGAAAAGCTGTCTTGTACCATTGCATTTTTCTCCCAAACGAAGGACACTAGAAAGAAAATTTTAAAGCCTCCTGTTAGACCATCATCTACACGGCATAGCCATGAATTTTCCAATGCGCAGCTCTTTGCAAAAGAGAGATATTGGCAAGGAAAAGCTGTATTGTACCATTGCATTTTTCTCCCAAACGAAGGACACTAGAAAGAAAATTTTAAAGCCTCCTGTTAGACCATCATCTACACGACATAGCCCTGAATTTTCCAATGCGCAGCTCTTTGCAAAAGAGAGATATTGGCAAGGAAAAGCTGTCTTGTACCATTGCATTTTTCTCCCAAACGAAGGACACTAGAATTAAAATTTTAAAGCCTCCTGTTAGGCCATCATCTACACGATATAGCCCTGAATTTTCCAATGCGCAGCTCTTTGCAAACGAGAGATATTGGCAAGGAAAAGCTGTCTTGTACCTTTGCATTTTTCTCCCAAACGAAGGACACAAGAAAGAAAATTTTAAAGCCTCCTGTTAGGCCATCATCTACACGACATAGCCCTGAATTTTCCAATGCGCAGCTCTTTGCAAAAGAGAGATATTGGCAAGGAAAAGCTGTCTTGTACCATTGCATTTTTCTCCCAAACGAAGGACACTAGAAATAAAATTTTAAAGCCTCCTGTTAGACCATCATCTACACGACATAGCCCTGAATTTTCCAATGCGCAGCTCTTTGCAAAAGAGAGATATTGGCAAGGAAAAGCTGTCTTGTACCTTTGCATTTTTCTCCCAAACGAAGGACACTAGAAAGAAAATTTTAAAGCCTCCTGTTAGGCCATCATCTACACGATATAGCCCTGAATTTTCCAATGCGCAGCTCTTTGCAAAAGAGAGATATTGGCAAGGAAAAGCTGTCTTGTACCATTGCATTTTTCTCCCAAACGAAGGACACTAGAAAGAAAATTTTAAAGCCTCCTGTTAGACCATCATCTACACGACATAGCCCTGAATTTTCCAATGCGCAGCTCTTTGCAAAAGAGAGATATTGGCAAGGAAAAGCTGTCTTGTACCATTGCATTTTTCTCCCAAACGAAGGACACTAGAATTAAAATTTTAAAGCCTCCTGTTGGGCCATCATCTACACGATATAGCCCTGAATTTTCCAATGCGCAGCTCTTTGCAAACGAGAGATATTGGCAAGGAAAAGCTGTCTTGTACCTTTGCATTTTTCTCCCAAACGAAGGACACTAGAAAGAAAATTTTAAAGCCTCCTGTTAGGCCATCATCTACACGACATAGCCCTGAATTTTCCAATGCGCAGCTCTTTGCAAAAGAGAGATATTGGCAAGGAAAAGCTGTCTTGTACCTTTGCATTTTTCTCCCAAACGAAGGACACTAGAAAGAAAATTTTAAAGCCTCCTGTTAGGCCATCATCTACACGACATAGCCCTGAATTTTCCAATGCGCAGCTCTTTGCAAAAGAGAGATATTGGCAAGGAAAAGCTGTCTTGTACCATTGCATTTTTTTCCCAAACGAAGGACACTAGAAAGAAAATTTTAAAGCCTCCTGTTAGACCATCATCTACACGACATAGCCCTGAATTTTCCAATGCGTAGCTCTTTGCAAAAGAGAGATATTGGCAAGGAAAAGCTGTCTTGTACCTATGCATTTTTCTCCCAAACGAAGGACACTAGAAAGAAAATTTTAAAGCCTCCTGTTAGGCCATCATCTACACGACATAGCCCTGAATTTTCCAATGCGCAGCTCTTTGCAAAAGAGAGATATTGGCAAGGAAAAGCTGTCTTGTACCATTGCATTTTTTCTCCCAAACGAAGGACACTAGAATGAAAATTTTAAAGCCTCCTGTTGGGCCATCATCTACACGATATAGCCCTGAATTTTCCAATGCGCAGCTCTTTGCAAACGAGAGATATTGGCAAGGAAAAGCTGTCTTGTACCTTTGCATTTTTCTCCCAAACGAATGACACTAGAAAAGAAAATTTTAAAGCCTCCTGTTAGGCCATCATCTACACGACATAGCCCTGAATTTTCCAATGCGCAGCTCTTTGCAAAAGAGAGATATTGGCAAGGAAAAGCTGTCTTGTACCATTGCATTTTTCTCCCAAACGAAGGACACTAGAAAGAAAATGTTAAAGCCTCCTGTTAGGCCATCATCTACACGACATAGCCCTGACTTTTCCAATGCGCAGCTCTTTGCAAAAGAGAGATATTGGCAAGGAAAAGCTGTCTTGTACCTTTGCATTTTTCTCTCCAAACGAAGGACACTAGAATTAAAATTTTAAAGCCTCCTGTTAGGCCATCATCTACACGACATAGCCCTGAATTTTCCAATGCGCAGCTCTTTGCAAAAGAGAGATATTGGCAAGGAAAAGCTGTCTTGTACCTTTGCATTTTTCTCCCAAACGAAGGTCACTAGAAAGAAAATTTTAAAGCCTCCTGTTAGGCCATCATCTACATGACATAGCCCTGAATTTTCCAATGCGTAGCTCTTTGCAAAAGAGAGATATTGGCAAGTAAAAGCTGTCTTGTACCTTTGCATTTTTCTCCCAAACGAAGGACACTAGAAAGAAAATTTTAAAGCCTCCTGTTAGGCCATCATCTACACGATATAGCCCTGAATTTTTCCAATGCGCAGCTCTTTGCAAACGAGAGATATTGGCAAGGAAAAGCTGTTTTGTACCTTTGCATTTTTCTCCCAAACGAAGGACACAAGAAAGAAAATTTTAAAGCTCTCCTGTTAGGCCATCATCTACACGACATAGCCCTGAATTTTGCAATGCGCAGCTCTTTGCAAAAGAGAGATATTGGCAAGGAAAAGCTGTCTTGTACCATTGCATTTTTCTCCCAAACGAAGGACACTAGAAAGAAAATTTTAAAGCCTCCTGTTAGACCATCATCTACACGACATAGCCCTGAATTTTCCAATGCGCAGCTCTTTGCAAAAGAGAGATATTGGCAAGGAAAAGCTTTCTTGTACCATTGCATTTTTCTCCCAAACGAAGGACACTAGAAAGAAAATTTTAAAGCCTCCTGTTAGAACATCATCTACACGACATAGCCCTGAATTTTCCAATGCGCAGCTCTTTGCAAAAGAGAGATATTGGCAAGGAAAAGCTGTCTTGTACCATTGCATTTTTCTCCCAAACGAAGGACACTAGAAAGAAAATGTTAAAGCCTCCTGTTAGGCCATCATCTACACGACATAGCCCTGAATTTTCCAATGCGCAGCTCTTTGCAAAAGAGAGATATTGGCAAGGAAAAGCTGTATTGTACCATTGCATTTTTCTCCCAAACGAAGGACACTAGAAAGAAAATTTTAAAGCCTCCTGTTAGACCATCATCTACACGACATAGCCCTGAATTTTCCAATGCGCAGCTCTTTGCAAAAGAGAGATATTGGCAAGGAAAAGCTGTCTTGTACCATTGCATTTTTCTCCCAAACGAAGGACACTAGAATTAAAATTTTAAAGCCTCCTGTTAGGCCATCATCTACACGATATAGCCCTGAATTTTCCAATGCGCAGCTCTTTGCAAACGAGAGATATTGGCAAGGAAAAGCTGTTTTGTACCTTTGCATTTTTCTCCCAAACGAAGGACACAAGAAAGAAAATTTTAAAGCCTCCTGTTAGGCCATCATCTACACGACATAGCCCTGAATTTTCCAATGCGCAGCTCTTTGCAAAAGAGAGATATTGGCAAGGAAAAGCTGTCTTGTACCATTGCATTTTTCTCCCAAACGAAGGACACTAGAAATAAAATGTTAAAGCCTCCTGTTAGACCATCATCTACACGACATAGCCCTGAATTTTCCAATGCGCAGCTCTTTGCAAAAGAGAGATATTGGCAAGGAAAAGCTGTCTTGTACCATTGCATTTTTCTCCCAAACGAAGGACACTAGAATTAAAATTTTAAAGCCTCCTGTTAGGCCATCATCTACACGAAATAGCCCTGAATTTTCCAATGCGCAGCTCTTTGCAAACGAGAGATATTGGCAAGGAAAAGCTGTCTTGTACCTTTGCATTTTTCTCCCAAACGAAGGACACTAGAAAGAACATTTTAAAGCCTCCTGTTAGACCATCATCTACACGGCATAGCCATGAATTTTCCAATGCGCAGCTTTTTGGAAAAGAGAGATATTGGCAAGGAAAAGCTGTCTTGTACCTTTGCATTTTTCTCCCAAACGAAGGACACTAGAATTAAAATTTTAAAGCCTCCTGTTAGGCCATCATCTACACGATATAGCCCTGAATTTTCCAATGCGCAGCTCTTTGCAAAAGAGAGATATTGGCAAGGAAAAGCTGTCTTGTACCTTTGCATTTTTCTCCCAAACGAAGGACACTAGAAAGAAAATTTTAAAGCCTCCTGTTAGACCATCATCTACACGACATAGCCCTGAATTTTCCAATGCGCAGCTCTTTGCAAAAGAGAGATATTGGCAAGGAAAAGCTGTCTTGTACCATTGCATTTTTCTCCCAAACGAAGGACACTAGAAAGAAAATGTTAAAGCCTCCTGTTAGGCCATCATCTACACGACATAGCCCTGAATTTTCCAATGCGCAGCTCTTTGCAAAAGAGAGATATTGGCAAGGAAAAGCTGTCTTGTACCTTTGCATTTTTCTCCCAAACGAAGGTCACTAGAAAGAAAATTTTAAAGCCTCCTGTTAGGCCATCATCTACATGACATAGCCCTGAATTTTCCAATGCGTAGCTCTTTGCAAAAGAGAGATATTGGCAAGGAAAAGCTGTCTTGTACCTTTGCATTTTTCTCCCAAACGAAGGACACTAGAAAGAAAATTTTAAAGCCTCCTGTTAGGCCATCATCTACACGACATAGCCCTGAATTTTCCAATACGCAGCTCTTTGCAAAAGAGAGATATTGGCAAGGAAAAGCTGTCTTGTACCTTTGCATTTTGCTCCCAAACGAAGGACACTAGAATTAAAATTTTAAAGCCTCCTGTTAGGCCATCATCTACACGATATAGCCCTGAATTTTCCAATGCGCAGCTCTTTGCAAAAGAGAGATATTGGCAAGGAAAAGCTGTCTTGTACCATTGCATTTTTCTCCCAAACGAAGGACACTAGAAAGAAAATTTTAAAGCCTCCTGTTAGACCATCATCTACACGGCATAGCCATGAATTTTCCAATGCGCAGCTCTTTGCAAAAGAGAGATATTGGCAAGGAAAAGCTGTATTGTACCATTGCATTTTTCTCCCAAACGAAGGACACTAGAAAGAAAATTTTAAAGCCTCCTGTTAGACCATCATCTACACGACATAGCCCTGAATTTTCCAATGCGCAGCTCTTTGCAAAAGAGAGATATTGGCAAGGAAAAGCTGTCTTGTACCATTGCATTTTTCTCCCAAACGAAGGACACTAGAATTAAAATTTTAAAGCCTCCTGTTAGGCCATCATCTACACGATATAGCCCTGAATTTTCCAATGCGCAGCTCTTTGCAAACGAGAGATATTGGCAAGGAAAAGCTGTCTTGTACCTTTGCATTTTTCTCCCAAACGAAGGACACAAGAAAGAAAATTTTAAAGCCTCCTGTTAGGCCATCATCTACACGACATAGCCCTGAATTTTCCAATGCGCAGCTCTTTGCAAAAGAGAGATATTGGCAAGGAAAAGCTGTCTTGTACCATTGCATTTTTCTCCCAAACGAAGGACACTAGAAATAAAATTTTAAAGCCTCCTGTTAGACCATCATCTACACGACATAGCCCTGAATTTTCCAATGCGCAGCTCTTTGCAAAAGAGAGATATTGGCAAGGAAAAGCTGTCTTGTACCATTGCATTTTTCTCCCAAACGAAGGACACTAGAATTAAAATTTTAAAGCCTCCTGTTAGGCCATCATCTACACGATATAGCCCTGAATTTTCCAATGCGCAGCTCTTTGCAAACGAGAGATATTGGCAAGGAAAAGCTGTCTTGTACCTTTGCATTTTTCTCCCAAACGAAGGACACTAGAAAGAACATTTTAAAGCCTCCTGTTAGACCATCATCTACACGGCATAGCCATGAATTTTCCAATGCGCAGCTCTTTGCAAAAGAGAGATATTGGCAAGGAAAAGCTGTCTTGTACCTTTGCATTTTTCTCCCAAACGAAGGACACTAGAATTAAAATTTTAAAGCCTCCTGTTAGGCCATCATCTACACGATATAGCCCTGAATTTTCCAATGCGCAGCTCTTTGCAAAAGAGAGATATTGGCAAGGAAAAGCTGTCTTGTACCTTTGCATTTTTCTCCCAAACGAAGGACACTAGAAAGAAAATTTTAAAGCCTCCTGTTAGGCCATCATCTACACGATATAGCCCTGAATTTTCCAATGCGCAGCTCTTTGCAAAAGAGAGATATTGGCAAGGAAAAGCTGTCTTGTACCATTGCATTTTTCTCCCAAACGAAGGACACTAGAAAGAAAATTTTAAAGCCTCCTGTTAGACCATCATCTACACGACATAGCCCTGAATTTTCCAATGCGCAGCTCTTTGCAAAAGAGAGATATTGGCAAGGAAAAGCTGTCTTGTACCATTGCATTTTTCTCCCAAACGAAGGACACTAGAATTAAAATTTCAAAAGCCTCCTGTTGGGCCATCATCTACACGATATAGCCCTGAATTTTCCAATGCGCAGCTCTTTGCAAACGAGAGATATTGGCAAGGAAAAGCTGTCTTGTACCTTTGCATTTTTCTCCCAAACGAAGGACACTAGAAAGAAAATTTTAAAGCCTCCTGTTAGGCCATCATCTACACGACATAGCCCTGAATTTTCCAATGCGCAGCTCTTTGCAAAAGAGAGATATTGGCAAGGAAAAGCTGTCTTGTACCTTTGCATTTTTCTCCCAAACGAAGGACACTAGAAAGAAAATTTTAAAGCCTCCTGTTAGGCCATCATCTACACGACATAGCCCTGAATTTTCCAATGCGCAGCTCTTTGCAAAAGAGAGATATTGGCAAGGAAAAGCTGTCTTGTACCATTGCATTTTTCTCCCAAACGAAGGACACTAGAATTAAAATTTTAAAGCCTCCTGTTGGGCCATCATCTACACGATATAGCCCTGAATTTTCCAATGCGCAGCTCTTTGCAAACGAGAGATATTGGCAAGGAAAAGCTGTCTTGTACCTTTGCATTTTTCTCCCAAACGAAGGACACTAGAAAGAAAATTTTAAAGCCTCCTGTTAGGCCATCATCTACACGACATAGCCCTGAATTTTCCAATGCGCAGCTCTTTGCAAAAGAGAGATATTGGCAAGGAAAAGCTGTCTTGTACCATTGCATTTTTCTCCCAAACGAAGGACACTAGAAAGAAAATTTTAAAGCCTCCTGTTAGACCATCATCTACACGACATAGCCCTGAATTTTCCAATGCGTAGCTCTTTGCAAAAGAGAGATATTGGCAAGGAAAAGCTGTCTTGTACCTATGCATTTTTCTCCCAAACGAAGGACACTAGAAAGAAAATTTTAAAGCCTCCTGTTAGGCCATCATCTACACGACATAGCCCTGAATTTTCCAATGCGCAGCTCTTTGCAAAAGAGAGATATTGGCAAGGAAAAGCTGTCTTGTACCATTGCATTTTTCTCCCAAACGAAGGACACTAGAATGAAAATTTTAAAGCCTCCTGTTGGGCCATCATCTACACGATATAGCCCTGAATTTTCCAATGCGCAGCTCTTTGCAAACGAGAGATATTGGCAAGGAAAAGCTGTCTTGTACCTTTGCATTTTTCTCCCAAACGAATGACACTAGAAAGAAAATTTTAAAGCCTCCTGTTAGGCCATCATCTACACGACATAGCCCTGAATTTTCCAATGCGCAGCTCTTTGCAAAAGAGAGATATTGGCAAGGAAAAGCTGTCTTGTACCATTGCATTTTTCTCCCAAACGAAGGACACTAGAAAGAAAATGTTAAAGCCTCCTGTTAGGCCATCATCTACACGACATAGCCCTGAATTTTCCAATGCGCAGCTCTTTGCAAAAGAGAGATATTGGCAAGGAAAAGCTGTCTTGTACCTTTGCATTTTTCTCCCAAACGAAGGACACTAGAATTAAAATTTTAAAGCCTCCTGTTAGGCCATCATCTACACGACATAGCCCTGAATTTTCCAATGCGCAGCTCTTTGCAAAAGAGAGATATTGGCAAGGAAAAGCTGTCTTGTACCATTGCATTTTTCTCCCAAACGAAGGACACTAGAAAGAAAATTTTAAAGCCTCCTGTTAGACCATCATCTACACGGCATAGCCATGAATTTTCCAATGCGCAGCTCTTTGCAAAAGAGAGATATTGGCAAGGAAAAGCTGTATTGTACCATTGCATTTTTCTCCCAAACGAAGGACACTAGAAAGAAAATTTTAAAGCCTCCTGTTAGACCATCATCTACACGACATAGCCCTGAATTTTCCAATGCGCAGCTCTTTGCAAAAGAGAGATATTGGCAAGGAAAAGCTGTCTTGTACCATTGCATTTTTCTCCCAAACGAAGGACACTAGAATTAAAATTTTAAAGCCTCCTGTTAGGCCATCATCTACACGATATAGCCCTGAATTTTCCAATGCGCAGCTCTTTGCAAACGAGAGATATTGGCAAGGAAAAGCTGTTTTGTACCTTTGCATTTTTCTCCCAAACGAAGGACACAAGAAAGAAAATTTTAAAGCCTCCTGTTAGGCCATCATCTACACGATATAGCCCTGAATTTTCCAATGCGCAGCTCTTTGCAAACGAGAGATATTGGCAAGGAAAAGCTGTCTTGTACCTTTGCATTTTTCTCCCAAACGAAGGACACAAGAAAGAAAATTTTAAAGCCTCCTGTTAGGCCATCATCTACACGACATAGCCCTGAATTTTCCAATGCGCAGCTCTTTGCAAAAGAGAGATATTGGCAAGGAAAAGCTGTCTTGTACCATTGCATTTTTCTCCCAAACGAAGGACACTAGAAATAAAATTTTAAAGCCTCCTGTTAGACCATCATCTACACGACATAGCCCTGAATTTTCCAATGCGCAGCTCTTTGCAAAAGAGAGATATTGGCAAGGAAAAGCTGTCTTGTACCATTGCATTTTTCTCCCAAACGAAGGACACTAGAATTCAAATTTTAAAGCCTCCTGTTAGGCCATCATCTACACGACATAGCCCTGAATTTTCCAATGCGCAGCTCTTTGCAAAAGAGAGATATTGGCAAGGAAAAGCTGTCTTGTACCATTGCATTTTTCTCCCAAACGAAGGACACTAGAAAGAAAATTTTAAAGCCTCCTGTTAGACCATCATCTACACGACATAGCCCTGAATTTTCCAATGCGCAGCTCTTTGCAAAAGAGAGATATTGGCAAGGAAAAGCTGTCTTGTACCATTGCATTTTTCTCCCAAACGAAGGACACTAGAAAGAAAATTTTAAAGCCTCCTGTTAGGCCATCATCTACACGATATAGCCCTGAATTTTCCAATGCGCAGCTCTTTGCAAACGAGAGATATTGGCAAGGAAAAGCTGTCTTGTACCTTTGCATTTTTCTCCCAAACAAAGGACACTAGAAAGAACATTTTAAAGCCTCCTGTTAGACCATCATCTACACGGCATAGCCATGAATTTTCCAATGCGCAGCTCTTTGCAAAAGAGAGATATTGGCAAGGAAAAGCTGTCTTGTACCTTTGCATTTTTCTCCCAAACGAAGGACACTAGAATTAAAATTTTAAAGCCTCCTGTTAGGCCATCATCTACACGATATAGCCCTGAATTTTCCAATGCGCAGCTCTTTGCAAACGAGAGATATTGGCAAGGAAAAGCTGTCTTGTACCTTTGCATTTTTCTCCCAAACGAAGGACACTAGAAAGAAAATTTTAAAGCCTCCTGTTAGGCCATCATCTACACGACATAGCCCTGAATTTTCCAATGCGCAGCTCTTTGCAAAAGAGAGATATTGGCAAGGAAAAGCTGTCTTGTACCATTGCATTTTTCTCCCAAACGAAGGACACTAGAAAGAAAATTTTAAAGCATCCTGTTAGACCATCATCTACACGACATAGCCCTGAATTTTCCAATGCGCAGCTCTTTGCAAAAGAGAGATATTGGCAAGGAAAAGCTGTCTTGTACCATTGCATTTTTCTCCCAAACGAAGGACACTAGAAAGAAAATGTTAAAGCCTCCTGTTAGGCCATCATCTACACGACATAGCCCTGAATTTTCCAATGCGCAGCTCTTTGCAAAAGAGAGATATTGGCAAGGAAAAGCTGTCTTGTACCTTTGCATTTTTCTCCCAAACGAAGGACACTAGAATTAAAATTTTAAAGCCTCCTGTTAGGCCATCATCTACACGACATAGCCCTGAATTTTCCAATGCGCAGCTCTTTGCAAAAGAGAGATATTGGCAAGGAAAAGCTGTCTTGTACCTTTGCAATTTTCTCCCAAACGAAGGTCACTAGAAAGAAAATTTTAAAGCCTCCTGTTAGGCCATCATCTACACGATATAGCCCTGAATTTTCCAATGCGCAGCTCTTTGCAAACGAGAGATATTGGCAAGGAAAAGCTGTCTTGTACCTTTGCATTTTTCTCCCAAACGAAGGACACTAGAAAGAACATTTTAAAGCCTCCTGTTAGACCATCATCTACACGGCATAGCCATGAATTTTCCAATGCGCAGCTCTTTGCAAAAGAGAGATATTGGCAAGGAAAAGCTGTCTTGTACCTTTGCATTTTTCTCCCAAACGAAGGACACTAGAATTAAAATTTTAAAGCCTCCTGTTAGGCCATCATCTACACGATATAGCCCTGAATTTTCCAATGCGCAGCTCTTTGCAAACGAGAGATATTGGCAAGGAAAAGCTGTCTTGTACCTTTGCATTTTTCTCCCAAACGAAGGACACTAGAAAGAAAATTTTAAAGCCTCCTGTTAGGCCATCATCTACACGACATAGCCCTGAATTTTCCAATGCGCAGCTCTTTGCAAAAGAGAGATATTGGCAAGGAAAAGCTGTCTTGTACCATTGCATTTTTCTCCCAAACGAAGGACACTAGAAAGAAAATTTTAAAGCCTCCTGTTAGACCATCATCTACACGACATAGCCCTGAATTTTCCAATGCGCAGCTCTTTGCAAAAGAGAGATATTGGCAAGGAAAAGCTGTCTTGTACCATTGCATTTTTCTCCCAAACGAAGGACACTAGAAAGAAAATGTTAAAGCCTCCTGTTAGGCCATCATCTACACGACATAGCCCTGAATTTTCCAATGCGCAGCTCTTTGCAAAAGAGAGATATTGGCAAGGAAAAGCTGTCTTGTACCTTTGCATTTTTCTCCCAAACGAAGGACACTAGAATTAAAATTTTAAAGCCTCCTGTTAGGCCATCATCTACACGACATAGCCCTGAATTTTCCAATGCGCAGCTCTTTGCAAAAGAGAGATATTGGCAAGGAAAAGCTGTCTTGTACCTTTGCATTTTTCTCCCAAACGAAGGTCACTAGAAAGAAAATTTTAAAGCCTCCTGTTAGGCCATCATCTACACGACATAGCCCTGAATTTTCCAATGCGTAGCTCTTTGCAAAAGAGAGATATTGGCAAGGAAAAGCTGTCTTGTACCTTTGCATTTTTCTCCCAAACGAAGGACGCTAGAAAGAAAATGTTAAAGCCTCCTGTTAGGCCATCATCTACACGACATAGCCCTGAATTTTCCAATGCGCAGCTCTTTGCAAAAGAGAGATATTGGCAAGGAAAAGCTGTCTTGTACCTTTGCATTTTGCTCCCAAACGAAGGACACTAGAATTAAAATTTTAAAGCCTCCTGTTAGGCCATCATCTACACGATATAGCCCTGAATTTTCCAATGCGCAGCTCTTTGCAAAAGAGAGATATTGGCAAGGAAAAGCTGTCTTGTACCATTGCATTTTTCTCCCAAACGAAGGACACTAGAAAGAAAATTTTAAAGCCTCCTGTTAGACCATCATCTACACGACATAGCCCTGAATTTTCCAATGCGCAGCTCTTTGCAAAAGAGAGATATTGGCAAGGAAAAGCTGTCTTGTACCATTGCATTTTTCTCCCAAACGAAGGACACTAGAAAGAAAATGTTAAAGCCTCCTGTTAGGCCATCATCTACACGACATAGCCCTGAATTTTCCAATGCGCAGCTCTTTGCAAAAGAGAGATATTGGCAAGGAAAAGCTGTCTTGTACCTTTGCATTTTTCTCCCAAACGAAGGACACTAGAATTAAAATTTTAAAGCCTCCTGTTAGGCCATCATCTACACGACATAGCCCTGAATTTTCCAATGCGCAGCTCTTTGCAAAAGAGAGATATTGGCAAGGAAAAGCTGTCTTGTACCTTTGCATTTTTCTCCCAAACGAAGGTCACTAGAAAGAAAATTTTAAAGCCTCCTGTTAGGCCATCATCTACACGACATAGCCCTGAATTTTCCAATGCGTAGCTCTTTGCAAAAGAGAGATATTGGCAAGGAAAAGCTGTCTTGTACCTTTGCATTTTTCTCCCAAACGAAGGACGCTAGAAAGAAAATGTTAAAGCCTCCTGTTAGGCCATCATCTACACGACATAGCCCTGAATTTTCCAATGCGCAGCTCTTTGCAAAAGAGAGATATTGGCAAGGAAAAGCTGTCTTGTACCTTTGCATTTTGCTCCCAAACGAAGGACACTAGAATTAAAATTTTAAAGCCTCCTGTTAGGCCATCATCTACACGATATAGCCCTGAATTTTCCAATGCGCAGCTCTTTGCAAAAGAGAGATATTGGCAAGGAAAAGCTGTCTTGTACCATTGCATTTTTCTCCCAAACGAAGGACACTAGAAAGAAAATTTTAAAGCCTCCTGTTAGACCATCATCTACACGGCATAGCCATGAATTTTCCAATGCGCAGCTCTTTGCAAAAGAGAGATATTGGCAAGGAAAAGCTGTCTTGTACCTTTGCATTTTTCTCCCAAACGAAGGACACTAGAAAGAAAATTTTAAAGCCTCCTGTTAGGCCATCATCTACACGACATAGCCCTGAATTTTCCAATGCGCAGCTCTTTGCAAAAGAGAGATATTGGCAAGGAAAAGCTGTATTGTACCATTGCATTTTTCTCCCAAACGAAGGACACTAGAAAGAAAATTTTAAAGCCTCCTGTTAGACCATCATCTACACGACATAGCCCTGAATTTTCCAATGCGCAGCTCTTTGCAAAAGAGAGATATTGGCAAGGAAAAGCTGTCTTGTACCATTGCATTTTTCTCCCAAACGAAGGACACTAGAATTAAAATTTTAAAGCCTCCTGTTAGGCCATCATCTACACGACATAGCCCTGAATTTTCCAATGCGCAGCTCTTTGCAAAAGAGAGATATTGGCAAGGAAAAGCTGTCTTGTACCATTGCATTTTTCTCCCAAACGAAGGACACTAGAATTAAAATTTTAAAGCCTCCTGTTAGACCATCATCTACACGACATAGCCCTGAATTTTCCAATGCGCAGCTCTTTGCAAAAGAGAGATATTGGCAAGGAAAAGCTGTCTTGTACCATTGCATTTTTCTCCCAAACGAAGGACACTAGAATTAAAATTTTAAAGCCTCCTGTTAGGCCATCATCTACACGATATAGCCCTGAATTTTCCAATGCGCAGCTCTTTGCAAACGAGAGATATTGGCAAGGAAAAGCTGTCTTGTACCTTTGCATTTTTCTCCCAAACGAAGGACACTAGAAAGAACATTTTAAAGCCTCCTGTTAGACCATCATCTACACGGCATAGCCATGAATTTTCCAATGCGCAGCTCTTTGCAAAAGAGAGATATTGGCAAGGAAAAGCTGTCTTGTACCTTTGCATTTTTCTCCCAAACGAAGGACACTAGAATTAAAATTTTAAAGCCTCCTGTTAGGCCATCATCTACACGATATAGCCCTGAATTTTCCAATGCGCAGCTCTTTGCAAAAGAGAGATATTGGCAAGGAAAAGCTGTCTTGTACCTTTGCATTTTTCTCCCAAACGAAGGACACTAGAAAGAAAATTTTAAAGCCTCCTGTTAGGCCATCATCTACACGATATAGCCCTGAATTTTCCAATGCGCAGCTCTTTGCAAAAGAGAGATATTGGCAAGGAAAAGCTGTCTTGTACCATTGCATTTTTCTCCCAAACGAAGGACACTAGAAAGAAAATTTTAAAGCCTCCTGTTAGACCATCATCTACACGACATAGCCCTGAATTTTCCAATGCGCAGCTCTTTGCAAAAGAGAGATATTGGCAAGGAAAAGCTGTCTTGTACCATTGCATTTTTCTCCCAAACGAAGGACACTAGAATTAAAATTTCAAAAGCCTCCTGTTGGGCCATCATCTACACGATATAGCCCTGAATTTTCCAATGCGCAGCTCTTTGCAAACGAGAGATATTGGCAAGGAAAAGCTGTCTTGTACCTTTGCATTTTTCTCCCAAACGAAGGACACTAGAAAGAAAATTTTAAAGCCTCCTGTTAGGCCATCATCTACACGACATAGCCCTGAATTTTCCAATGCGCAGCTCTTTGCAAAAGAGAGATATTGGCAAGGAAAAGCTGTCTTGTACCTTTGCATTTTTCTCCCAAACGAAGGACACTAGAAAGAAAATTTTAAAGCCTCCTGTTAGGCCATCATCTACACGACATAGCCCTGAATTTTCCAATGCGCAGCTCTTTGCAAAAGAGAGATATTGGCAAGGAAAAGCTGTCTTGTACCATTGCATTTTTCTCCCAAACGAAGGACACTAGAATTAAAATTTTAAAGCCTCCTGTTGGGCCATCATCTACACGATATAGCCCTGAATTTTCCAATGCGCAGCTCTTTGCAAACGAGAGATATTGGCAAGGAAAAGCTGTCTTGTACCTTTGCATTTTTCTCCCAAACGAAGGACACTAGAAAGAAAATTTTAAAGCCTCCTGTTAGGCCATCATCTACACGACATAGCCCTGAATTTTCCAATGCGCAGCTCTTTGCAAAAGAGAGATATTGGCAAGGAAAAGCTGTCTTGTACCATTGCATTTTTCTCCCAAACGAAGGACACTAGAAAGAAAATTTTAAAGCCTCCTGTTAGACCATCATCTACACGACATAGCCCTGAATTTTCCAATGCGTAGCTCTTTGCAAAAGAGAGATATTGGCAAGGAAAAGCTGTCTTGTACCTATGCATTTTTCTCCCAAACGAAGGACACTAGAAAGAAAATTTTAAAGCCTCCTGTTAGGCCATCATCTACACGACATAGCCCTGAATTTTCCAATGCGCAGCTCTTTGCAAAAGAGAGATATTGGCAAGGAAAAGCTGTCTTGTACCATTGCATTTTTCTCCCAAACGAAGGACACTAGAATGAAAATTTTAAAGCCTCCTGTTGGGCCATCATCTACACGATATAGCCCTGAATTTTCCAATGCGCAGCTCTTTGCAAACGAGAGATATTGGCAAGGAAAAGCTGTCTTGTACCTTTGCATTTTTCTCCCAAACGAATGACACTAGAAAGAAAATTTTAAAGCCTCCTGTTAGGCCATCATCTACACGACATAGCCCTGAATTTTCCAATGCGCAGCTCTTTGCAAAAGAGAGATATTGGCAAGGAAAAGCTGTCTTGTACCATTGCATTTTTCTCCCAAACGAAGGACACTAGAAAGAAAATGTTAAAGCCTCCTGTTAGGCCATCATCTACACGACATAGCCCTGAATTTTCCAATGCGCAGCTCTTTGCAAAAGAGAGATATTGGCAAGGAAAAGCTGTCTTGTACCTTTGCATTTTTCTCCCAAACGAAGGACACTAGAATTAAAATTTTAAAGCCTCCTGTTAGGCCATCATCTACACGACATAGCCCTGAATTTTCCAATGCGCAGCTCTTTGCAAAAGAGAGATATTGGCAAGGAAAAGCTGTCTTGTACCATTGCATTTTTCTCCCAAACGAAGGACACTAGAAAGAAAATTTTAAAGCCTCCTGTTAGACCATCATCTACACGGCATAGCCATGAATTTTCCAATGCGCAGCTCTTTGCAAAAGAGAGATATTGGCAAGGAAAAGCTGTATTGTACCATTGCATTTTTCTCCCAAACGAAGGACACTAGAAAGAAAATTTTAAAGCCTCCTGTTAGACCATCATCTACACGACATAGCCCTGAATTTTCCAATGCGCAGCTCTTTGCAAAAGAGAGATATTGGCAAGGAAAAGCTGTCTTGTACCATTGCATTTTTCTCCCAAACGAAGGACACTAGAATTAAAATTTTAAAGCCTCCTGTTAGGCCATCATCTACACGATATAGCCCTGAATTTTCCAATGCGCAGCTCTTTGCAAACGAGAGATATTGGCAAGGAAAAGCTGTTTTGTACCTTTGCATTTTTCTCCCAAACGAAGGACACAAGAAAGAAAATTTTAAAGCCTCCTGTTAGGCCATCATCTACACGATATAGCCCTGAATTTTCCAATGCGCAGCTCTTTGCAAACGAGAGATATTGGCAAGGAAAAGCTGTCTTGTACCTTTGCATTTTTCTCCCAAACGAAGGACACAAGAAAGAAAATTTTAAAGCCTCCTGTTAGGCCATCATCTACACGACATAGCCCTGAATTTTCCAATGCGCAGCTCTTTGCAAAAGAGAGATATTGGCAAGGAAAAGCTGTCTTGTACCATTGCATTTTTCTCCCAAACGAAGGACACTAGAAATAAAATTTTAAAGCCTCCTGTTAGACCATCATCTACACGACATAGCCCTGAATTTTCCAATGCGCAGCTCTTTGCAAAAGAGAGATATTGGCAAGGAAAAGCTGTCTTGTACCATTGCATTTTTCTCCCAAACGAAGGACACTAGAATTCAAATTTTAAAGCCTCCTGTTAGGCCATCATCTACACGACATAGCCCTGAATTTTCCAATGCGCAGCTCTTTGCAAAAGAGAGATATTGGCAAGGAAAAGCTGTCTTGTACCATTGCATTTTTCTCCCAAACGAAGGACACTAGAAAGAAAATTTTAAAGCCTCCTGTTAGACCATCATCTACACGACATAGCCCTGAATTTTCCAATGCGCAGCTCTTTGCAAAAGAGAGATATTGGCAAGGAAAAGCTGTCTTGTACCATTGCATTTTTCTCCCAAACGAAGGACACTAGAAAGAAAATTTTAAAGCCTCCTGTTAGGCCATCATCTACACGATATAGCCCTGAATTTTCCAATGCGCAGCTCTTTGCAAACGAGAGATATTGGCAAGGAAAAGCTGTCTTGTACCTTTGCATTTTTCTCCCAAACAAAGGACACTAGAAAGAACATTTTAAAGCCTCCTGTTAGACCATCATCTACACGGCATAGCCATGAATTTTCCAATGCGCAGCTCTTTGCAAAAGAGAGATATTGGCAAGGAAAAGCTGTCTTGTACCTTTGCATTTTTCTCCCAAACGAAGGACACTAGAATTAAAATTTTAAAGCCTCCTGTTAGGCCATCATCTACACGATATAGCCCTGAATTTTCCAATGCGCAGCTCTTTGCAAACGAGAGATATTGGCAAGGAAAAGCTGTCTTGTACCTTTGCATTTTTCTCCCAAACGAAGGACACTAGAAAGAAAATTTTAAAGCCTCCTGTTAGGCCATCATCTACACGACATAGCCCTGAATTTTCCAATGCGCAGCTCTTTGCAAAAGAGAGATATTGGCAAGGAAAAGCTGTCTTGTACCATTGCATTTTTCTCCCAAACGAAGGACACTAGAAAGAAAATTTTAAAGCATCCTGTTAGACCATCATCTACACGACATAGCCCTGAATTTTCCAATGCGCAGCTCTTTGCAAAAGAGAGATATTGGCAAGGAAAAGCTGTCTTGTACCATTGCATTTTTCTCCCAAACGAAGGACACTAGAAAGAAAATGTTAAAGCCTCCTGTTAGGCCATCATCTACACGACATAGCCCTGAATTTTCCAATGCGCAGCTCTTTGCAAAAGAGAGATATTGGCAAGGAAAAGCTGTCTTGTACCTTTGCATTTTTCTCCCAAACGAAGGACACTAGAATTAAAATTTTAAAGCCTCCTGTTAGGCCATCATCTACACGACATAGCCCTGAATTTTCCAATGCGCAGCTCTTTGCAAAAGAGAGATATTGGCAAGGAAAAGCTGTCTTGTACCTTTGCAATTTTCTCCCAAACGAAGGTCACTAGAAAGAAAATTTTAAAGCCTCCTGTTAGGCCATCATCTACACGATATAGCCCTGAATTTTCCAATGCGCAGCTCTTTGCAAACGAGAGATATTGGCAAGGAAAAGCTGTCTTGTACCTTTGCATTTTTCTCCCAAACGAAGGACACTAGAAAGAACATTTTAAAGCCTCCTGTTAGACCATCATCTACACGGCATAGCCATGAATTTTCCAATGCGCAGCTCTTTGCAAAAGAGAGATATTGGCAAGGAAAAGCTGTCTTGTACCTTTGCATTTTTCTCCCAAACGAAGGACACTAGAATTAAAATTTTAAAGCCTCCTGTTAGGCCATCATCTACACGATATAGCCCTGAATTTTCCAATGCGCAGCTCTTTGCAAACGAGAGATATTGGCAAGGAAAAGCTGTCTTGTACCTTTGCATTTTTCTCCCAAACGAAGGACACTAGAAAGAAAATTTTAAAGCCTCCTGTTAGGCCATCATCTACACGACATAGCCCTGAATTTTCCAATGCGCAGCTCTTTGCAAAAGAGAGATATTGGCAAGGAAAAGCTGTCTTGTACCATTGCATTTTTCTCCCAAACGAAGGACACTAGAAAGAAAATTTTAAAGCCTCCTGTTAGACCATCATCTACACGACATAGCCCTGAATTTTCCAATGCGCAGCTCTTTGCAAAAGAGAGATATTGGCAAGGAAAAGCTGTCTTGTACCATTGCATTTTTCTCCCAAACGAAGGACACTAGAAAGAAAATGTTAAAGCCTCCTGTTAGGCCATCATCTACACGACATAGCCCTGAATTTTCCAATGCGCAGCTCTTTGCAAAAGAGAGATATTGGCAAGGAAAAGCTGTCTTGTACCTTTGCATTTTTCTCCCAAACGAAGGACACTAGAATTAAAATTTTAAAGCCTCCTGTTAGGCCATCATCTACACGACATAGCCCTGAATTTTCCAATGCGCAGCTCTTTGCAAAAGAGAGATATTGGCAAGGAAAAGCTGTCTTGTACCTTTGCATTTTTCTCCCAAACGAAGGTCACTAGAAAGAAAATTTTAAAGCCTCCTGTTAGGCCATCATCTACACGACATAGCCCTGAATTTTCCAATGCGTAGCTCTTTGCAAAAGAGAGATATTGGCAAGGAAAAGCTGTCTTGTACCTTTGCATTTTTCTCCCAAACGAAGGACGCTAGAAAGAAAATGTTAAAGCCTCCTGTTAGGCCATCATCTACACGACATAGCCCTGAATTTTCCAATGCGCAGCTCTTTGCAAAAGAGAGATATTGGCAAGGAAAAGCTGTCTTGTACCTTTGCATTTTGCTCCCAAACGAAGGACACTAGAATTAAAATTTTAAAGCCTCCTGTTAGGCCATCATCTACACGATATAGCCCTGAATTTTCCAATGCGCAGCTCTTTGCAAAAGAGAGATATTGGCAAGGAAAAGCTGTCTTGTACCATTGCATTTTTCTCCCAAACGAAGGACACTAGAAAGAAAATTTTAAAGCCTCCTGTTAGACCATCATCTACACGACATAGCCCTGAATTTTCCAATGCGCAGCTCTTTGCAAAAGAGAGATATTGGCAAGGAAAAGCTGTCTTGTACCATTGCATTTTTCTCCCAAACGAAGGACACTAGAAAGAAAATGTTAAAGCCTCCTGTTAGGCCATCATCTACACGACATAGCCCTGAATTTTCCAATGCGCAGCTCTTTGCAAAAGAGAGATATTGGCAAGGAAAAGCTGTCTTGTACCTTTGCATTTTTCTCCCAAACGAAGGACACTAGAATTAAAATTTTAAAGCCTCCTGTTAGGCCATCATCTACACGACATAGCCCTGAATTTTCCAATGCGCAGCTCTTTGCAAAAGAGAGATATTGGCAAGGAAAAGCTGTCTTGTACCTTTGCATTTTTCTCCCAAACGAAGGTCACTAGAAAGAAAATTTTAAAGCCTCCTGTTAGGCCATCATCTACACGACATAGCCCTGAATTTTCCAATGCGTAGCTCTTTGCAAAAGAGAGATATTGGCAAGGAAAAGCTGTCTTGTACCTTTGCATTTTTCTCCCAAACGAAGGACGCTAGAAAGAAAATGTTAAAGCCTCCTGTTAGGCCATCATCTACACGACATAGCCCTGAATTTTCCAATGCGCAGCTCTTTGCAAAAGAGAGATATTGGCAAGGAAAAGCTGTCTTGTACCTTTGCATTTTGCTCCCAAACGAAGGACACTAGAATTAAAATTTTAAAGCCTCCTGTTAGGCCATCATCTACACGATATAGCCCTGAATTTTCCAATGCGCAGCTCTTTGCAAAAGAGAGATATTGGCAAGGAAAAGCTGTCTTGTACCATTGCATTTTTCTCCCAAACGAAGGACACTAGAAAGAAAATTTTAAAGCCTCCTGTTAGACCATCATCTACACGGCATAGCCATGAATTTTCCAATGCGCAGCTCTTTGCAAAAGAGAGATATTGGCAAGGAAAAGCTGTCTTGTACCTTTGCATTTTTCTCCCAAACGAAGGACACTAGAAAGAAAATTTTAAAGCCTCCTGTTAGGCCATCATCTACACGACATAGCCCTGAATTTTCCAATGCGCAGCTCTTTGCAAAAGAGAGATATTGGCAAGGAAAAGCTGTATTGTACCATTGCATTTTTCTCCCAAACGAAGGACACTAGAAAGAAAATTTTAAAGCCTCCTGTTAGACCATCATCTACACGACATAGCCCTGAATTTTCCAATGCGCAGCTCTTTGCAAAAGAGAGATATTGGCAAGGAAAAGCTGTCTTGTACCATTGCATTTTTCTCCCAAACGAAGGACACTAGAATTAAAATTTTAAAGCCTCCTGTTAGGCCATCATCTACACGACATAGCCCTGAATTTTCCAATGCGCAGCTCTTTGCAAAAGAGAGATATTGGCAAGGAAAAGCTGTCTTGTACCATTGCATTTTTCTCCCAAACGAAGGACACTAGAAAGAAAATTTTAAAGCCTCCTGTTAGACCATCATCTACACGACATAGCCCTGAATTTTCCAATGCGCAGCTCTTTGCAAAAGAGAGATATTGGCAAGGAAAAGCTGTCTTGTACCATTGCATTTTTCTCCCAAACGAAGGACACTAGAAAGAAAATGTTAAAGCCTCCTGTTAGGCCATCATCTACACGACATAGCCCTGAATTTTCCAATGCGCAGCTCTTTGCAAAAGAGAGATATTGGCAAGGAAAAGCTGTATTGTACCTTTGCATTTTTCTCCCAAACGAAGGACACTAGAATTAAAATTTTAAAGCCTCCTGTTAGGCCATCATCTACACGACACAGCCCTGAATTTTCCAATGCGTAGCTCTTTGCAAAAGAGAGATATTGGCAAGGAAAAGCTGTCTTGTACCTTTGCATTTTTCTCCCAAACGAAGGACACTAGAATTAAAATTTTAAAGCCTCCTGTTAGGCCATCATCTACACGATATAGCCCTGAATTTTCCAATGCGCAGCTCTTTGCAAAAGAGAGATATTGGCAAGGAAAAGCTGTCTTGTACCTTTGCATTTTTCTCCCAAACGAAGGACACTAGAAAGAAAATTTTAAAGCCTCCTGTTAGGCCATCATCTACACGACATAGCCCTGAATTTTCCAATGCGCAGCTCTTTGCAAAAGAGAGATATTGGCAAGGAAAAGCTGTCTTGTACCATTGCATTTTTCTCCCAAACGAAGGACACTAGAAAGAAAATTTTAAAGCCTCCTGTTAGACCATCATCTACACGACATAGCCCTGAATTTTCCAATGCGCAGCTCTTTGCAAAAGAGAGATATTGGCAAGGAAAAGCTGTCTTGTACCATTGCATTTTTCTCCCAAACGAAGGACACTAGAATTAAAATTTTAAAGCCTCCTGTTGGGCCATCATCTACACGACATAGCCCTGAATTTTCCAATGCGCAGCTCTTTGCAAAAGAGAGATATTGGCAAGGAAAAGCTGTCTTGTACCATTGCATTTTTCTCCCAAACGAAGGACACTAGAATTAAAATTTTAAAGCCTCCTGTTAGGCCATCATCTACACGATATAGCCCTGAATTTTCCAATGCGCAGCTCTTTGCAAACGAGAGATATTGGCAAGGAAAAGCTGTCTTGTACCTTTGCATTTTTCTCCCAAACGAAGGTCACTAGAAAGAAAATTTTAAAGCCTCCTGTTAGGCCATCATCTACACGACATAGCCCTGAATTTTCCAATGCGCAGCTCTTTGCAAAAGAGAGATATTGGCAAGGTAAAGCTGTCTTGTACCATTGCATTTTTCTCCCAAACGAAGGACACTAGAAAGAAAATTGTAAAGCCTCCTGTTAGACCATCATCTACACGACATAGCCCTGAATTTTCCAATGCGCAGCTCTTTGCAAAAGAGAGATATTGGCAAGGAAAAGCTGTCTTGTACCATTGCATTTTTCTCCCAAACGAAGGACACTAGAAAGAAAATGTTAAAGCCTCCTGTTAGGCCATCATCTACACGACATAGCCCTGAATTTTCCAATGCGCAGCTCTTTGCAAAAGAGAGATATTGGCAAGGAAAAGCTGTATTGTACCTTTGCATTTTTCTCCCAAACGAAGGACACTAGAATTAAAATTTTAAAGCCTCCTGTTAGGCCATCATCTACACGATATAGCCCTGAATTTTCCAATGCGCAACTCTTTGCAAAAGAGAGATATTGGCAAGGAAAAGCTGTCTTGTACCATTGCATTTTTCTCCCAAACGAAGGACACTAGAAAGAAAATTTTAAAGCCTCCTGTTAGACCATCATCTACACGGCATAGCCCTGAATTTTCCAAGTGCGCAGCTCTTTGCAAAAGAGAGATATTGGCAAGGAAAAGCTGTCTTGTACCATTGCATTTTTCTCCCAAACGAAGGACACTAGAATTAAAATTTTAAAGCCTCCTGTTAGGCCATCATCTACACGATATAGCCCTGAATTTTCCAATGCGCAGCTCTTTGCAAACGAGAGATATTGGCAAGGAAAAGCTGTCTTGTACCTTTGCATTTTTCTCCCAAACGAAGGACACTAGAAAGAAAATTTTAAAGCCTCCTGTTAGGCCATCATCTACACGACATAGCCCTGAATTTTCCAATGCGCAGCTCTTTGCAAAAGAGAGATATTGGCAAGGAAAAGCTTTCTTGTACCATTGCATTTTTCTCCCAAACGAAGGACACTAGAAAGAAAATTTTAAAGCCTCCTGTTAGAACATCATCTACACGACATAGCCCTGAATTTTCCAATGCGCAGCTCTTTGCAAAAGAGAGATATTGGCAAGGAAAAGCTGTCTTGTACCATTGCATTTTTCTCCCAAACGAAGGACACTAGAAAGAAAATGTTAAAGCCTCCTGTTAGGCCATCATCTACACGACATAGCCCTGAATTTTCCAATGCGCAGCTCTTTGCAAAAGAGAGATATTGGCAAGGAAAAGCTGTATTGTACCATTGCATTTTTCTCCCAAACGAAGGACACTAGAAAGAAAATTTTAAAGCCTCCTGTTAGACCATCATCTACACGACATAGCCCTGAATTTTCCAATGCGCAGCTCTTTGCAAAAGAGATATTGGCAAGGAAAAGCTGTCTTGTACCATTGCATTTTTCTCCCAAACGAAGGACACTAGAATTAAAATTTTAAAGCCTCCTGTTAGGCCATCATCTACACGATATAGCCCTGAATTTTCCAATGCGCAGCTCTTTGCAAACGAGAGATATTGGCAAGGAAAAGCTGTTTTGTACCTTTGCATTTTTCTCCCAAACGAAGGACACAAGAAAGAAAATTTTAAAGCCTCCTGTTAGGCCATCATCTACACGACATAGCCCTGAATTTTCCAATGCGCAGCTCTTTGCAAAAGAGAGATATTGGCAAGGAAAAGCTGTCTTGTACCATTGCATTTTTCTCCCAAACGAAGGACACTAGAAATAAAATTTTAAAGCCTCCTGTTAGACCATCATCTACACGACATAGCCCTGAATTTTCCAATGCGCAGCTCTTTGCAAAAGAGAGATATTGGCAAGGAAAAGCTGTCTTGTACCATTGCATTTTTCTCCCAAACGAAGGACACTAGAATTAAAATTTTAAAGCCTCCTGTTAGGCCATCATCTACACGAAATAGCCCTGAATTTTCCAATGCGCAGCTCTTTGCAAACGAGAGATATTGGCAAGGAAAAGCTGTCTTGTACCTTTGCATTTTTCTCCCAAACGAAGGACACTAGAAAGAACATTTTAAAGCCTCCTGTTAGACCATCATCTACACGGCATAGCCATGAATTTTCCAATGCGCAGCTCTTTGCAAAAGAGAGATATTGGCAAGGAAAAGCTGTCTTGTACCTTTGCATTTTTCTCCCAAACGAAGGACACTAGAATTAAAATTTTAAAGCCTCCTGTTAGGCCATCATCTACACGATATAGCCCTGAATTTTCCAATGCGCAGCTCTTTGCAAAAGAGAGATATTGGCAAGGAAAAGCTGTCTTGTACCTTTGCATTTTTCTCCCAAACGAAGGACACTAGAAAGAAAATTTTAAAGCCTCCTGTTAGACCATCATCTACACGACATAGCCCTGAATTTTCCAATGCGCAGCTCTTTGCAAAAGAGAGATATTGGCAAGGAAAAGCTGTCTTGTACCATTGCATTTTTCTCCCAAACGAAGGACACTAGAAAGAAAATGTTAAAGCCTCCTGTTAGGCCATCATCTACACGACATAGCCCTGAATTTTCCAATGCGCAGCTCTTTGCAAAAGAGAGATATTGGCAAGGAAAAGCTGTCTTGTACCTTTGCATTTTTCTCCCAAACGAAGGTCACTAGAAAGAAAATTTTAAAGCCTCCTGTTAGGCCATCATCTACATGACATAGCCCTGAATTTTCCAATGCGTAGCTCTTTGCAAAAGAGAGATATTGGCAAGGAAAAGCTGTCTTGTACCTTTGCATTTTTCTCCCAAACGAAGGACACTAGAAAGAAAATTTTAAAGCCTCCTGTTAGGCCATCATCTACACGACATAGCCCTGAATTTTCCAATACGCAGCTCTTTGCAAAAGAGAGATATTGGCAAGGAAAAGCTGTCTTGTACCTTTGCATTTTGCTCCCAAACGAAGGACACTAGAATTAAAATTTTAAAGCCTCCTGTTAGGCCATCATCTACACGATATAGCCCTGAATTTTCCAATGCGCAGCTCTTTGCAAAAGAGAGATATTGGCAAGGAAAAGCTGTCTTGTACCATTGCATTTTTCTCCCAAACGAAGGACACTAGAAAGAAAATTTTAAAGCCTCCTGTTAGACCATCATCTACACGGCATAGCCATGAATTTTCCAATGCGCAGCTCTTTGCAAAAGAGAGATATTGGCAAGGAAAAGCTGTATTGTACCATTGCATTTTTCTCCCAAACGAAGGACACTAGAAAGAAAATTTTAAAGCCTCCTGTTAGACCATCATCTACACGACATAGCCCTGAATTTTCCAATGCGCAGCTCTTTGCAAAAGAGAGATATTGGCAAGGAAAAGCTGTCTTGTACCATTGCATTTTTCTCCCAAACGAAGGACACTAGAATTAAAATTTTAAAGCCTCCTGTTAGGCCATCATCTACACGATATAGCCCTGAATTTTCCAATGCGCAGCTCTTTGCAAACGAGAGATATTGGCAAGGAAAAGCTGTCTTGTACATTTGCATTTTCTCCCAAACGAAGGACACAAGAAAGAAAATTTTAAAGCCTCCTGTTAGGCCATCATCTACACGACATAGCCCTGAATTTTCCAATGCGCAGCTCTTTGCAAAAGAGAGATATTGGCAAGGAAAAGCTGTCTTGTACCATTGCATTTTTCTCCCAAACGAAGGACACTAGAAATAAAATTTTAAAGCCTCCTGTTAGACCATCATCTACACGACATAGCCCTGAATTTTCCAATGCGCAGCTCTTTGCAAAAGAGAGATATTGGCAAGGAAAAGCTGTCTTGTACCTTTGCATTTTTCTCCCAAACGAAGGACACTAGAAAGAAAATTTTAAAGCCTCCTGTTAGGCCATCATCTACACGATATAGCCCTGAATTTTCCAATGCGCAGCTCTTTGCAAAAGAGAGATATTGGCAAGGAAAAGCTGTCTTGTACCATTGCATTTTTCTCCCAAACGAAGGACACTAGAAAGAAAATTTTAAAGCCTCCTGTTAGACCATCATCTACACGACATAGCCCTGAATTTTCCAATGCGCAGCTCTTTGCAAAAGAGAGATATTGGCAAGGAAAAGCTGTCTTGTACCATTGCATTTTTCTCCCAAACGAAGGACACTAGAATTAAAATTTTAAAGCCTCCTGTTGGGCCATCATCTACACGATATAGCCCTGAATTTTCCAATGCGCAGCTCTTTGCAAACGAGAGATATTGGCAAGGAAAAGCTGTCTTGTACCTTTGCATTTTTCTCCCAAACGAAGGACACTAGAAAGAAAATTTTAAAGCCTCCTGTTAGGCCATCATCTACACGACATAGCCCTGAATTTTCCAATGCGCAGCTCTTTGCAAAAGAGAGATATTGGCAAGGAAAAGCTGTCTTGTACCTTTGCATTTTTCTCCCAAACGAAGGACACTAGAAAGAAAATTTTAAAGCCTCCTGTTAGGCCATCATCTACACGACATAGCCCTGAATTTTCCAATGCGCAGCTCTTTGCAAAAGAGAGATATTGGCAAGGAAAAGCTGTCTTGTACCATTGCATTTTTCTCCCAAACGAAGGACACTAGAATTAAAATTTTAAAGCCTCCTGTTGGGCCATCATCTACACGATATAGCCCTGAATTTTCCAATGCGCAGCTCTTTGCAAACGAGAGATATTGGCAAGGAAAAGCTGTCTTGTACCATTGCATTTTTCTCCCAAACGAAGGACACTAGAAAGAAAATGTTAAAGCCTCCTGTTAGGCCATCATCTACACGACATAGCCCTGAATTTTCCAATGCGCAGCTCTTTGCAAAAGAGAGATATTGGCAAGGAAAAGCTGTCTTGTACCTTTGCATTTTTCTCCCAAACGAAGGACACTAGAATTAAAATTTTAAAGCCTCCTGTTAGGCCATCATCTACACGACATAGCCCTGAATTTTCCAATGCGCAGCTCTTTGCAAAAGAGAGATATTGGCAAGGAAAAGCTGTCTTGTACCTTTGCAATTTTCTCCCAAACGAAGGTCACTAGAAAGAAAATTTTAAAGCCTCCTGTTAGGCCATCATCTACACGATATA
Source organism: Pseudophryne corroboree (assembly GCF_028390025.1). Taxonomy (NCBI): domain Eukaryota; kingdom Metazoa; phylum Chordata; class Amphibia; order Anura; family Myobatrachidae; genus Pseudophryne; species Pseudophryne corroboree. Next base: position 100,724 of record NW_026970277.1, on the reverse strand, counting down.
GCCCTGAATTTTCCAATGCGCAGCTCTTTGCAAACGAGAGATATTGGCAAGGAAAAGCTGTCTTGTACCTTTGCATTTTTCTCCCAAACGAAGGACACTAGAAAGAACATTTTAAAGCCTCCTGTTAGACCATCATCTACACGGCATAGCCATGAATTTTCCAATGCGCAGCTCTTTGCAAAAGAGAGATATTGGCAAGGAAAAGCTGTCTTGTACCTTTGCATTTTTCTCCCAAACGAAGGACACTAGAATTAAAATTTTAAAGCCTCCTGTTAGGCCATCATCTACACGATATAGCCCTGAATTTTCCAATGCGCAGCTCTTTGCAAACGAGAGATATTGGCAAGGAAAAGCTGTCTTGTACCTTTGCATTTTTCTCCCAAACGAAGGACACTAGAAAGAAAATTTTAAAGCCTCCTGTTAGGCCATCATCTACACGACATAGCCCTGAATTTTCCAATGCGCAGCTCTTTGCAAAAGAGAGATATTGGCAAGGAAAAGCTGTCTTGTACCATTGCATTTTTCTCCCAAACGAAGGACACTAGAAAGAAAATTTTAAAGCCTCCTGTTAGACCATCATCTACACGACATAGCCCTGAATTTTCCAATGCGCAGCTCTTTGCAAAAGAGAGATATTGGCAAGGAAAAGCTGTCTTGTACCATTGCATTTTTCTCCCAAACGAAGGACACTAGAAAGAAAATGTTAAAGCCTCCTGTTAGGCCATCATCTACACGACATAGCCCTGAATTTTCCAATGCGCAGCTCTTTGCAAAAGAGAGATATTGGCAAGGAAAAGCTGTCTTGTACCTTTGCATTTTTCTCCCAAACGAAGGACACTAGAATTAAAATTTTAAAGCCTCCTGTTAGGCCATCATCTACACGACATAGCCCTGAATTTTCCAATGCGCAGCTCTTTGCAAAAGAGAGATATTGGCAAGGAAAAGCTGTCTTGTACCTTTGCATTTTTCTCCCAAACGAAGGTCACTAGAAAGAAAATTTTAAAGCCTCCTGTTAGGCCATCATCTACACGACATAGCCCTGAATTTTCCAATGCGTAGCTCTTTGCAAAAGAGAGATATTGGCAAGGAAAAGCTGTCTTGTACCTTTGCATTTTTCTCCCAAACGAAGGACGCTAGAAAGAAAATGTTAAAGCCTCCTGTTAGGCCATCATCTACACGACATAGCCCTGAATTTTCCAATGCGCAGCTCTTTGCAAAAGAGAGATATTGGCAAGGAAAAGCTGTCTTGTACCTTTGCATTTTGCTCCCAAACGAAGGACACTAGAATTAAAATTTTAAAGCCTCCTGTTAGGCCATCATCTACACGATATAGCCCTGAATTTTCCAATGCGCAGCTCTTTGCAAAAGAGAGATATTGGCAAGGAAAAGCTGTCTTGTACCATTGCATTTTTCTCCCAAACGAAGGACACTAGAAAGAAAATTTTAAAGCCTCCTGTTAGACCATCATCTACACGACATAGCCCTGAATTTTCCAATGCGCAGCTCTTTGCAAAAGAGAGATATTGGCAAGGAAAAGCTGTCTTGTACCATTGCATTTTTCTCCCAAACGAAGGACACTAGAAAGAAAATGTTAAAGCCTCCTGTTAGGCCATCATCTACACGACATAGCCCTGAATTTTCCAATGCGCAGCTCTTTGCAAAAGAGAGATATTGGCAAGGAAAAGCTGTCTTGTACCTTTGCATTTTTCTCCCAAACGAAGGACACTAGAATTAAAATTTTAAAGCCTCCTGTTAGGCCATCATCTACACGACATAGCCCTGAATTTTCCAATGCGCAGCTCTTTGCAAAAGAGAGATATTGGCAAGGAAAAGCTGTCTTGTACCTTTGCATTTTTCTCCCAAACGAAGGTCACTAGAAAGAAAATTTTAAAGCCTCCTGTTAGGCCATCATCTACACGACATAGCCCTGAATTTTCCAATGCGTAGCTCTTTGCAAAAGAGAGATATTGGCAAGGAAAAGCTGTCTTGTACCTTTGCATTTTTCTCCCAAACGAAGGACGCTAGAAAGAAAATGTTAAAGCCTCCTGTTAGGCCATCATCTACACGACATAGCCCTGAATTTTCCAATGCGCAGCTCTTTGCAAAAGAGAGATATTGGCAAGGAAAAGCTGTCTTGTACCTTTGCATTTTGCTCCCAAACGAAGGACACTAGAATTAAAATTTTAAAGCCTCCTGTTAGGCCATCATCTACACGATATAGCCCTGAATTTTCCAATGCGCAGCTCTTTGCAAAAGAGAGATATTGGCAAGGAAAAGCTGTCTTGTACCATTGCATTTTTCTCCCAAACGAAGGACACTAGAAAGAAAATTTTAAAGCCTCCTGTTAGACCATCATCTACACGGCATAGCCATGAATTTTCCAATGCGCAGCTCTTTGCAAAAGAGAGATATTGGCAAGGAAAAGCTGTCTTGTACCTTTGCATTTTTCTCCCAAACGAAGGACACTAGAAAGAAAATTTTAAAGCCTCCTGTTAGGCCATCATCTACACGACATAGCCCTGAATTTTCCAATGCGCAGCTCTTTGCAAAAGAGAGATATTGGCAAGGAAAAGCTGTATTGTACCATTGCATTTTTCTCCCAAACGAAGGACACTAGAAAGAAAATTTTAAAGCCTCCTGTTAGACCATCATCTACACGACATAGCCCTGAATTTTCCAATGCGCAGCTCTTTGCAAAAGAGAGATATTGGCAAGGAAAAGCTGTCTTGTACCATTGCATTTTTCTCCCAAACGAAGGACACTAGAATTAAAATTTTAAAGCCTCCTGTTAGGCCATCATCTACACGACATAGCCCTGAATTTTCCAATGCGCAGCTCTTTGCAAAAGAGAGATATTGGCAAGGAAAAGCTGTCTTGTACCATTGCATTTTTCTCCCAAACGAAGGACACTAGAAAGAAAATTTTAAAGCCTCCTGTTAGACCATCATCTACACGACATAGCCCTGAATTTTCCAATGCGCAGCTCTTTGCAAAAGAGAGATATTGGCAAGGAAAAGCTGTCTTGTACCATTGCATTTTTCTCCCAAACGAAGGACACTAGAAAGAAAATGTTAAAGCCTCCTGTTAGGCCATCATCTACACGACATAGCCCTGAATTTTCCAATGCGCAGCTCTTTGCAAAAGAGAGATATTGGCAAGGAAAAGCTGTATTGTACCTTTGCATTTTTCTCCCAAACGAAGGACACTAGAATTAAAATTTTAAAGCCTCCTGTTAGGCCATCATCTACACGACACAGCCCTGAATTTTCCAATGCGTAGCTCTTTGCAAAAGAGAGATATTGGCAAGGAAAAGCTGTCTTGTACCTTTGCATTTTTCTCCCAAACGAAGGACACTAGAATTAAAATTTTAAAGCCTCCTGTTAGGCCATCATCTACACGATATAGCCCTGAATTTTCCAATGCGCAGCTCTTTGCAAAAGAGAGATATTGGCAAGGAAAAGCTGTCTTGTACCTTTGCATTTTTCTCCCAAACGAAGGACACTAGAAAGAAAATTTTAAAGCCTCCTGTTAGGCCATCATCTACACGACATAGCCCTGAATTTTCCAATGCGCAGCTCTTTGCAAAAGAGAGATATTGGCAAGGAAAAGCTGTCTTGTACCATTGCATTTTTCTCCCAAACGAAGGACACTAGAAAGAAAATTTTAAAGCCTCCTGTTAGACCATCATCTACACGACATAGCCCTGAATTTTCCAATGCGCAGCTCTTTGCAAAAGAGAGATATTGGCAAGGAAAAGCTGTCTTGTACCATTGCATTTTTCTCCCAAACGAAGGACACTAGAATTAAAATTTTAAAGCCTCCTGTTGGGCCATCATCTACACGACATAGCCCTGAATTTTCCAATGCGCAGCTCTTTGCAAAAGAGAGATATTGGCAAGGAAAAGCTGTCTTGTACCATTGCATTTTTCTCCCAAACGAAGGACACTAGAATTAAAATTTTAAAGCCTCCTGTTAGGCCATCATCTACACGATATAGCCCTGAATTTTCCAATGCGCAGCTCTTTGCAAACGAGAGATATTGGCAAGGAAAAGCTGTCTTGTACCTTTGCATTTTTCTCCCAAACGAAGGTCACTAGAAAGAAAATTTTAAAGCCTCCTGTTAGGCCATCATCTACACGACATAGCCCTGAATTTTCCAATGCGCAGCTCTTTGCAAAAGAGAGATATTGGCAAGGTAAAGCTGTCTTGTACCATTGCATTTTTCTCCCAAACGAAGGACACTAGAAAGAAAATTTTAAAGCCTCCTGTTAGACCATCATCTACACGACATAGCCCTGAATTTTCCAATGCGCAGCTCTTTGCAAAAGAGAGATATTGGCAAGGAAAAGCTGTCTTGTACCATTGCATTTTTCTCCCAAACGAAGGACACTAGAAAGAAAATGTTAAAGCCTCCTGTTAGGCCATCATCTACACGACATAGCCCTGAATTTTCCAATGCGCAGCTCTTTGCAAAAGAGAGATATTGGCAAGGAAAAGCTGTATTGTACCTTTGCATTTTTCTCCCAAACGAAGGACACTAGAATTAAAATTTTAAAGCCTCCTGTTAGGCCATCATCTACACGATATAGCCCTGAATTTTCCAATGCGCAACTCTTTGCAAAAGAGAGATATTGGCAAGGAAAAGCTGTCTTGTACCATTGCATTTTTCTCCCAAACGAAGGACACTAGAAAGAAAATTTTAAAGCCTCCTGTTAGACCATCATCTACACGGCATAGCCCTGAATTTTCCAAGTGCGCAGCTCTTTGCAAAAGAGAGATATTGGCAAGGAAAAGCTGTCTTGTACCATTGCATTTTTCTCCCAAACGAAGGACACTAGAAATAAAATATTAAAGCCTCCTGTTAGACCATCATCTACACGACATAGCCCTGAATTTTCCAATGCGCAGCTCTTTGCAAAAGAGAGATATTGGCAAGGAAAAGCTGTCTTGTACCATTGCATTTTTCTCCCAAACGAAGGACACTAGAATTAAAATTTTAAAGCCTCCTGTTAGGCCATCATCTACACGATATAGCCCTGAATTTTCCAATGCGCAGCTCTTTGCAAACGAGAGATATTGGCAAGGAAAAGCTGTCTTGTACCTTTGCATTTTTCTCCCAAACGAAGGACACTAGAAAGAAAATTTTAAAGCCTCCTGTTAGGCCATCATCTACACGACATAGCCCTGAATTTTCCAATGCGCAGCTCTTTGCAAAAGAGAGATATTGGCAAGGAAAAGCTTTCTTGTACCATTGCATTTTTCTCCCAAACGAAGGACACTAGAAAGAAAATTTTAAAGCCTCCTGTTAGAACATCATCTACACGACATAGCCCTGAATTTTCCAATGCGCAGCTCTTTGCAAAAGAGAGATATTGGCAAGGAAAAGCTGTCTTGTACCATTGCATTTTTCTCCCAAACGAAGGACACTAGAAAGAAAATGTTAAAGCCTCCTGTTAGGCCATCATCTACACGACATAGCCCTGAATTTTCCAATGCGCAGCTCTTTGCAAAAGAGAGATATTGGCAAGGAAAAGCTGTATTGTACCATTGCATTTTTCTCCCAAACGAAGGACACTAGAAAGAAAATTTTAAAGCCTCCTGTTAGACCATCATCTACACGACATAGCCCTGAATTTTCCAATGCGCAGCTCTTTGCAAAAGAGATATTGGCAAGGAAAAGCTGTCTTGTACCATTGCATTTTTCTCCCAAACGAAGGACACTAGAATTAAAATTTTAAAGCCTCCTGTTAGGCCATCATCTACACGATATAGCCCTGAATTTTCCAATGCGCAGCTCTTTGCAAACGAGAGATATTGGCAAGGAAAAGCTGTTTTGTACCTTTGCATTTTTCTCCCAAACGAAGGACACAAGAAAGAAAATTTTAAAGCCTCCTGTTAGGCCATCATCTACACGACATAGCCCTGAATTTTCCAATGCGCAGCTCTTTGCAAAAGAGAGATATTGGCAAGGAAAAGCTGTCTTGTACCATTGCATTTTTCTCCCAAACGAAGGACACTAGAAATAAAATTTTAAAGCCTCCTGTTAGACCATCATCTACACGACATAGCCCTGAATTTTCCAATGCGCAGCTCTTTGCAAAAGAGAGATATTGGCAAGGAAAAGCTGTCTTGTACCATTGCATTTTTCTCCCAAACGAAGGACACTAGAATTAAAATTTTAAAGCCTCCTGTTAGGCCATCATCTACACGAAATAGCCCTGAATTTTCCAATGCGCAGCTCTTTGCAAACGAGAGATATTGGCAAGGAAAAGCTGTCTTGTACCTTTGCATTTTTCTCCCAAACGAAGGACACTAGAAAGAACATTTTAAAGCCTCCTGTTAGACCATCATCTACACGGCATAGCCATGAATTTTCCAATGCGCAGCTCTTTGCAAAAGAGAGATATTGGCAAGGAAAAGCTGTCTTGTACCTTTGCATTTTTCTCCCAAACGAAGGACACTAGAATTAAAATTTTAAAGCCTCCTGTTAGGCCATCATCTACACGATATAGCCCTGAATTTTCCAATGCGCAGCTCTTTGCAAAAGAGAGATATTGGCAAGGAAAAGCTGTCTTGTACCTTTGCATTTTTCTCCCAAACGAAGGACACTAGAAAGAAAATTTTAAAGCCTCCTGTTAGACCATCATCTACACGACATAGCCCTGAATTTTCCAATGCGCAGCTCTTTGCAAAAGAGAGATATTGGCAAGGAAAAGCTGTCTTGTACCATTGCATTTTTCTCCCAAACGAAGGACACTAGAAAGAAAATGTTAAAGCCTCCTGTTAGGCCATCATCTACACGACATAGCCCTGAATTTTCCAATGCGCAGCTCTTTGCAAAAGAGAGATATTGGCAAGGAAAAGCTGTCTTGTACCTTTGCATTTTTCTCCCAAACGAAGGTCACTAGAAAGAAAATTTTAAAGCCTCCTGTTAGGCCATCATCTACATGACATAGCCCTGAATTTTCCAATGCGTAGCTCTTTGCAAAAGAGAGATATTGGCAAGGAAAAGCTGTCTTGTACCTTTGCATTTTTCTCCCAAACGAAGGACACTAGAAAGAAAATTTTAAAGCCTCCTGTTAGGCCATCATCTACACGACATAGCCCTGAATTTTCCAATACGCAGCTCTTTGCAAAAGAGAGATATTGGCAAGGAAAAGCTGTCTTGTACCTTTGCATTTTGCTCCCAAACGAAGGACACTAGAATTAAAATTTTAAAGCCTCCTGTTAGGCCATCATCTACACGATATAGCCCTGAATTTTCCAATGCGCAGCTCTTTGCAAAAGAGAGATATTGGCAAGGAAAAGCTGTCTTGTACCATTGCATTTTTCTCCCAAACGAAGGACACTAGAAAGAAAATTTTAAAGCCTCCTGTTAGACCATCATCTACACGGCATAGCCATGAATTTTCCAATGCGCAGCTCTTTGCAAAAGAGAGATATTGGCAAGGAAAAGCTGTATTGTACCATTGCATTTTTCTCCCAAACGAAGGACACTAGAAAGAAAATTTTAAAGCCTCCTGTTAGACCATCATCTACACGACATAGCCCTGAATTTTCCAATGCGCAGCTCTTTGCAAAAGAGAGATATTGGCAAGGAAAAGCTGTCTTGTACCATTGCATTTTTCTCCCAAACGAAGGACACTAGAATTAAAATTTTAAAGCCTCCTGTTAGGCCATCATCTACACGATATAGCCCTGAATTTTCCAATGCGCAGCTCTTTGCAAACGAGAGATATTGGCAAGGAAAAGCTGTCTTGTACATTTGCATTTTCTCCCAAACGAAGGACACAAGAAAGAAAATTTTAAAGCCTCCTGTTAGGCCATCATCTACACGACATAGCCCTGAATTTTCCAATGCGCAGCTCTTTGCAAAAGAGAGATATTGGCAAGGAAAAGCTGTCTTGTACCATTGCATTTTTCTCCCAAACGAAGGACACTAGAAATAAAATTTTAAAGCCTCCTGTTAGACCATCATCTACACGACATAGCCCTGAATTTTCCAATGCGCAGCTCTTTGCAAAAGAGAGATATTGGCAAGGAAAAGCTGTCTTGTACCTTTGCATTTTTCTCCCAAACGAAGGACACTAGAAAGAAAATTTTAAAGCCTCCTGTTAGGCCATCATCTACACGATATAGCCCTGAATTTTCCAATGCGCAGCTCTTTGCAAAAGAGAGATATTGGCAAGGAAAAGCTGTCTTGTACCATTGCATTTTTCTCCCAAACGAAGGACACTAGAAAGAAAATTTTAAAGCCTCCTGTTAGACCATCATCTACACGACATAGCCCTGAATTTTCCAATGCGCAGCTCTTTGCAAAAGAGAGATATTGGCAAGGAAAAGCTGTCTTGTACCATTGCATTTTTCTCCCAAACGAAGGACACTAGAATTAAAATTTTAAAGCCTCCTGTTGGGCCATCATCTACACGATATAGCCCTGAATTTTCCAATGCGCAGCTCTTTGCAAACGAGAGATATTGGCAAGGAAAAGCTGTCTTGTACCTTTGCATTTTTCTCCCAAACGAAGGACACTAGAAAGAAAATTTTAAAGCCTCCTGTTAGGCCATCATCTACACGACATAGCCCTGAATTTTCCAATGCGCAGCTCTTTGCAAAAGAGAGATATTGGCAAGGAAAAGCTGTCTTGTACCTTTGCATTTTTCTCCCAAACGAAGGACACTAGAAAGAAAATTTTAAAGCCTCCTGTTAGGCCATCATCTACACGACATAGCCCTGAATTTTCCAATGCGCAGCTCTTTGCAAAAGAGAGATATTGGCAAGGAAAAGCTGTCTTGTACCATTGCATTTTTCTCCCAAACGAAGGACACTAGAATTAAAATTTTAAAGCCTCCTGTTGGGCCATCATCTACACGATATAGCCCTGAATTTTCCAATGCGCAGCTCTTTGCAAACGAGAGATATTGGCAAGGAAAAGCTGTCTTGTACCTTTGCATTTTTCTCCCAAACGAAGGACACTAGAAAGAAAATTTTAAAGCCTCCTGTTAGGCCATCATCTACACGACATAGCCCTGAATTTTCCAATGCGCAGCTCTTTGCAAAAGAGAGATATTGGCAAGGAAAAGCTGTCTTGTACCATTGCATTTTTTTCCCAAACGAAGGACACTAGAAAGAAAATTTTAAAGCCTCCTGTTAGACCATCATCTACACGACATAGCCCTGAATTTTCCAATGCGTAGCTCTTTGCAAAAGAGAGATATTGGCAAGGAAAAGCTGTCTTGTACCTATGCATTTTTCTCCCAAACGAAGGACACTAGAAAGAAAATTTTAAAGCCTCCTGTTAGGCCATCATCTACACGACATAGCCCTGAATTTTCCAATGCGCAGCTCTTTGCAAAAGAGAGATATTGGCAAGGAAAAGCTGTCTTGTACCATTGCATTTTTCTCCCAAACGAAGGACACTAGAATGAAAATTTTAAAGCCTCCTGTTGGGCCATCATCTACACGATATAGCCCTGAATTTTCCAATGCGCAGCTCTTTGCAAACGAGAGATATTGGCAAGGAAAAGCTGTCTTGTACCTTTGCATTTTTCTCCCAAACGAATGACACTAGAAAGAAAATTTTAAAGCCTCCTGTTAGGCCATCATCTACACGACATAGCCCTGAATTTTCCAATGCGCAGCTCTTTGCAAAAGAGAGATATTGGCAAGGAAAAGCTGTCTTGTACCATTGCATTTTTCTCCCAAACGAAGGACACTAGAAAGAAAATGTTAAAGCCTCCTGTTAGGCCATCATCTACACGACATAGCCCTGAATTTTCCAATGCGCAGCTCTTTGCAAAAGAGAGATATTGGCAAGGAAAAGCTGTCTTGTACCTTTGCATTTTTCTCCCAAACGAAGGACACTAGAATTAAAATTTTAAAGCCTCCTGTTAGGCCATCATCTACACGACATAGCCCTGAATTTTCCAATGCGCAGCTCTTTGCAAAAGAGAGATATTGGCAAGGAAAAGCTGTCTTGTACCTTTGCATTTTTCTCCCAAACGAAGGTCACTAGAAAGAAAATTTTAAAGCCTCCTGTTAGGCCATCATCTACATGACATAGCCCTGGATTTTCCAATGCGTAGCTCTTTGCAAAAGAGAGATATTGGCAAGTAAAAGCTGTCTTGTACCTTTGCATTTTTCTCCCAAACGAAGGACACTAGAAAGAAAATTTTAAAGCCTCCTGTTAGGCCATCATCTACACGACATAGCCCTGACTTTTCCAATGCGCAGCTCTTTGCAAAAGAGAGATATTGGCAAGGAAAAGCTGTCTTGTACCTTTGCATTTTGCTCCCAAACGAAGGACACTAGAATTAAAATTTTAAAGCCTCCTGTTAGGCCATCATCTACACGATATAGCCCTGAATTTTCCAATGCGCAGCTCTTTGCAAAAGAGAGATATTGGCAAGGAAAAGCTGTCTTGTACCATTGCATTTTTCTCCCAAACGAAGGACACTAGAAAGAAAATTTTAAAGCCTCCTGTTAGACCATCATCTACACGGCATAGCCATGAATTTTCCAATGCGCAGCTCTTTGCAAAAGAGAGATATTGGCAAGGAAAAGCTGTATTGTACCATTGCATTTTTCTCCCAAACGAAGGACACTAGAAAGAAAATTTTAAAGCCTCCTGTTAGACCATCATCTACACGACATAGCCCTGAATTTTCCAATGCGCAGCTCTTTGCAAAAGAGAGATATTGGCAAGGAAAAGCTGTCTTGTACCATTGCATTTTTCTCCCAAACGAAGGACACTAGAATTAAAATTTTAAAGCCTCCTGTTAGGCCATCATCTACACGATATAGCCCTGAATTTTCCAATGCGCAGCTCTTTGCAAACGAGAGATATTGGCAAGGAAAAGCTGTTTTGTACCTTTGCATTTTTCTCCCAAACGAAGGACACAAGAAAGAAAATTTTAAAGCCTCCTGTTAGGCCATCATCTACACGACATAGCCCTGAATTTTGCAATGCGCAGCTCTTTGCAAAAGAGAGATATTGGCAAGGAAAAGCTGTCTTGTACCATTGCATTTTTCTCCCAAACGAAGGACACTAGAAATAAAATTTTAAAGCCTCCTGTTAGACCATCATCTACACGACATAGCCCTGAATTTTCCAATGCGCAGCTCTTTGCAAAAGAGAGATATTGGCAAGGAAAAGCTGTCTTGTACCATTGCATTTTTCTCCCAAACGAAGGACACTAGAAAGAAAATTTTAAAGCCTCCTGTTAGACCATCATCTACACGACATAGCCCTGAATTTTCCAATGCGCAGCTCTTTGCAAAAGAGAGATATTGGCAAGGAAAAGCTTTCTTGTACCATTGCATTTTTCTCCCAAACGAAGGACACTAGAAAGAAAATTTTAAAGCCTCCTGTTAGAACATCATCTACACGACATAGCCCTGAATTTTCCAATGCGCAGCTCTTTGCAAAAGAGAGATATTGGCAAGGAAAAGCTGTCTTGTACCATTGCATTTTTCTCCCAAACGAAGGACACTAGAAAGAAAATGTTAAAGCCTCCTGTTAGGCCATCATCTACACGACATAGCCCTGAATTTTCCAATGCGCAGCTCTTTGCAAAAGAGAGATATTGGCAAGGAAAAGCTGTATTGTACCATTGCATTTTTCTCCCAAACGAAGGACACTAGAAAGAAAATTTTAAAGCCTCCTGTTAGACCATCATCTACACGACATAGCCCTGAATTTTCCAATGCGCAGCTCTTTGCAAAAGAGAGATATTGGCAAGGAAAAGCTGTCTTGTACCATTGCATTTTTCTCCCAAACGAAGGACACTAGAATTAAAATTTTAAAGCCTCCTGTTAGGCCATCATCTACACGATATAGCCCTGAATTTTCCAATGCGCAGCTCTTTGCAAACGAGAGATATTGGCAAGGAAAAGCTGTTTTGTACCTTTGCATTTTTCTCCCAAACGAAGGACACAAGAAAGAAAATTTTAAAGCCTCCTGTTAGGCCATCATCTACACGACATAGCCCTGAATTTTCCAATGCGCAGCTCTTTGCAAAAGAGAGATATTGGCAAGGAAAAGCTGTCTTGTACCATTGCATTTTTCTCCCAAACGAAGGACACTAGAAATAAAATTTTAAAGCCTCCTGTTAGACCATCATCTACACGACATAGCCCTGAATTTTCCAATGCGCAGCTCTTTGCAAAAGAGAGATATTGGCAAGGAAAAGCTGTCTTGTACCATTGCATTTTTCTCCCAAACGAAGGACACTAGAATTAAAATTTTAAAGCCTCCTGTTAGGCCATCATCTACACGAAATAGCCCTGAATTTTCCAATGCGCAGCTCTTTGCAAACGAGAGATATTGGCAAGGAAAAGCTGTCTTGTACCTTTGCATTTTTCTCCCAAACGAAGGACACTAGAAAGAACATTTTAAAGCCTCCTGTTAGACCATCATCTACACGGCATAGCCATGAATTTTCCAATGCGCAGCTTTTTGGAAAAGAGAGATATTGGCAAGGAAAAGCTGTCTTGTACCTTTGCATTTTTCTCCCAAACGAAGGACACTAGAATTAAAATTTTAAAGCCTCCTGTTAGGCCATCATCTACACGATATAGCCCTGAATTTTCCAATGCGCAGCTCTTTGCAAAAGAGAGATATTGGCAAGGAAAAGCTGTCTTGTACCTTTGCATTTTTCTCCCAAACGAAGGACACTAGAAAGAAAATTTTAAAGCCTCCTGTTAGACCATCATCTACACGACATAGCCCTGAATTTTCCAATGCGCAGCTCTTTGCAAAAGAGAGATATTGGCAAGGAAAAGCTGTCTTGTACCATTGCATTTTTCTCCCAAACGAAGGACACTAGAAAGAAAATGTTAAAGCCTCCTGTTAGGCCATCATCTACACGACATAGCCCTGAATTTTCCAATGCGCAGCTCTTTGCAAAAGAGAGATATTGGCAAGGAAAAGCTGTCTTGTACCTTTGCATTTTTCTCCCAAACGAAGGTCACTAGAAAGAAAATTTTAAAGCCTCCTGTTAGGCCATCATCTACATGACATAGCCCTGAATTTTCCAATGCGTAGCTCTTTGCAAAAGAGAGATATTGGCAAGGAAAAGCTGTCTTGTACCTTTGCATTTTTCTCCCAAACGAAGGACACTAGAAAGAAAATTTTAAAGCCTCCTGTTAGGCCATCATCTACACGACATAGCCCTGAATTTTCCAATACGCAGCTCTTTGCAAAAGAGAGATATTGGCAAGGAAAAGCTGTCTTGTACCTTTGCATTTTGCTCCCAAACGAAGGACACTAGAATTAAAATTTTAAAGCCTCCTGTTAGGCCATCATCTACACGATATAGCCCTGAATTTTCCAATGCGCAGCTCTTTGCAAAAGAGAGATATTGGCAAGGAAAAGCTGTCTTGTACCATTGCATTTTTCTCCCAAACGAAGGACACTAGAAAGAAAATTTTAAAGCCTCCTGTTAGACCATCATCTACACGGCATAGCCATGAATTTTCCAATGCGCAGCTCTTTGCAAAAGAGAGATATTGGCAAGGAAAAGCTGTATTGTACCATTGCATTTTTCTCCCAAACGAAGGACACTAGAAAGAAAATTTTAAAGCCTCCTGTTAGACCATCATCTACACGACATAGCCCTGAATTTTCCAATGCGCAGCTCTTTGCAAAAGAGAGATATTGGCAAGGAAAAGCTGTCTTGTACCATTGCATTTTTCTCCCAAACGAAGGACACTAGAATTAAAATTTTAAAGCCTCCTGTTAGGCCATCATCTACACGATATAGCCCTGAATTTTCCAATGCGCAGCTCTTTGCAAACGAGAGATATTGGCAAGGAAAAGCTGTCTTGTACCTTTGCATTTTTCTCCCAAACGAAGGACACAAGAAAGAAAATTTTAAAGCCTCCTGTTAGGCCATCATCTACACGACATAGCCCTGAATTTTCCAATGCGCAGCTCTTTGCAAAAGAGAGATATTGGCAAGGAAAAGCTGTCTTGTACCATTGCATTTTTCTCCCAAACGAAGGACACTAGAAATAAAATTTTAAAGCCTCCTGTTAGACCATCATCTACACGACATAGCCCTGAATTTTCCAATGCGCAGCTCTTTGCAAAAGAGAGATATTGGCAAGGAAAAGCTGTCTTGTACCATTGCATTTTTCTCCCAAACGAAGGACACTAGAATTAAAATTTTAAAGCCTCCTGTTAGGCCATCATCTACACGATATAGCCCTGAATTTTCCAATGCGCAGCTCTTTGCAAACGAGAGATATTGGCAAGGAAAAGCTGTCTTGTACCTTTGCATTTTTCTCCCAAACGAAGGACACTAGAAAGAACATTTTAAAGCCTCCTGTTAGACCATCATCTACACGGCATAGCCATGAATTTTCCAATGCGCAGCTCTTTGCAAAAGAGAGATATTGGCAAGGAAAAGCTGTCTTGTACCTTTGCATTTTTCTCCCAAACGAAGGACACTAGAATTAAAATTTTAAAGCCTCCTGTTAGGCCATCATCTACACGATATAGCCCTGAATTTTCCAATGCGCAGCTCTTTGCAAAAGAGAGATATTGGCAAGGAAAAGCTGTCTTGTACCTTTGCATTTTTCTCCCAAACGAAGGACACTAGAAAGAAAATTTTAAAGCCTCCTGTTAGGCCATCATCTACACGATATAGCCCTGAATTTTCCAATGCGCAGCTCTTTGCAAAAGAGAGATATTGGCAAGGAAAAGCTGTCTTGTACCATTGCATTTTTCTCCCAAACGAAGGACACTAGAAAGAAAATTTTAAAGCCTCCTGTTAGACCATCATCTACACGACATAGCCCTGAATTTTCCAATGCGCAGCTCTTTGCAAAAGAGAGATATTGGCAAGGAAAAGCTGTCTTGTACCATTGCATTTTTCTCCCAAACGAAGGACACTAGAATTAAAATTTTAAAGCCTCCTGTTGGGCCATCATCTACACGATATAGCCCTGAATTTTCCAATGCGCAGCTCTTTGCAAACGAGAGATATTGGCAAGGAAAAGCTGTCTTGTACCTTTGCATTTTTCTCCCAAACGAAGGACACTAGAAAGAAAATTTTAAAGCCTCCTGTTAGGCCATCATCTACACGACATAGCCCTGAATTTTCCAATGCGCAGCTCTTTGCAAAAGAGAGATATTGGCAAGGAAAAGCTGTCTTGTACCTTTGCATTTTTCTCCCAAACGAAGGACACTAGAAAGAAAATTTTAAAGCCTCCTGTTAGGCCATCATCTACACGACATAGCCCTGAATTTTCCAATGCGCAGCTCTTTGCAAAAGAGAGATATTGGCAAGGAAAAGCTGTCTTGTACCATTGCATTTTTCTCCCAAACGAAGGACACTAGAATTAAAATTTTAAAGCCTCCTGTTGGGCCATCATCTACACGATATAGCCCTGAATTTTCCAATGCGCAGCTCTTTGCAAACGAGAGATATTGGCAAGGAAAAGCTGTCTTGTACCTTTGCATTTTTCTCCCAAACGAAGGACACTAGAAAGAAAATTTTAAAGCCTCCTGTTAGGCCATCATCTACACGACATAGCCCTGAATTTTCCAATGCGCAGCTCTTTGCAAAAGAGAGATATTGGCAAGGAAAAGCTGTCTTGTACCATTGCATTTTTCTCCCAAACGAAGGACACTAGAAAGAAAATTTTAAAGCCTCCTGTTAGACCATCATCTACACGACATAGCCCTGAATTTTCCAATGCGTAGCTCTTTGCAAAAGAGAGATATTGGCAAGGAAAAGCTGTCTTGTACCTATGCATTTTTCTCCCAAACGAAGGACACTAGAAAGAAAATTTTAAAGCCTCCTGTTAGGCCATCATCTACACGACATAGCCCTGAATTTTCCAATGCGCAGCTCTTTGCAAAAGAGAGATATTGGCAAGGAAAAGCTGTCTTGTACCATTGCATTTTTCTCCCAAACGAAGGACACTAGAATGAAAATTTTAAAGCCTCCTGTTGGGCCATCATCTACACGATATAGCCCTGAATTTTCCAATGCGCAGCTCTTTGCAAACGAGAGATATTGGCAAGGAAAAGCTGTCTTGTACCTTTGCATTTTTCTCCCAAACAAATGACACTAGAAAGAAAATTTTAAAGCCTCCTGTTAGGCCATCATCTACACGACATAGCCCTGAATTTTCCAATGCGCAGCTCTTTGCAAAAGAGAGATATTGGCAAGGAAAAGCTGTCTTGTACCATTGCATTTTTCTCCCAAACGAAGGACACTAGAAAGAAAATGTTAAAGCCTCCTGTTAGGCCATCATCTACACGACATAGCCCTGAATTTTCCAATGCGCAGCTCTTTGCAAAAGAGAGATATTGGCAAGGAAAAGCTGTCTTGTACCTTTGCATTTTTCTCCCAAACGAAGGACACTAGAATTAAAATTTTAAAGCCTCCTGTTAGGCCATCATCTACACGACATAGCCCTGAATTTTCCAATGCGCAGCTCTTTGCAAAAGAGAGATATTGGCAAGGAAAAGCTGTCTTGTACCATTGCATTTTTCTCCCAAACGAAGGACACTAGAAAGAAAATTTTAAAGCCTCCTGTTAGACCATCATCTACACGGCATAGCCATGAATTTTCCAATGCGCAGCTCTTTGCAAAAGAGAGATATTGGCAAGGAAAAGCTGTATTGTACCATTGCATTTTTCTCCCAAACGAAGGACACTAGAAAGAAAATTTTAAAGCCTCCTGTTAGACCATCATCTACACGACATAGCCCTGAATTTTCCAATGCGCAGCTCTTTGCAAAAGAGAGATATTGGCAAGGAAAAGCTGTCTTGTACCATTGCATTTTTCTCCCAAACGAAGGACACTAGAATTAAAATTTTAAAGCCTCCTGTTAGGCCATCATCTACACGATATAGCCCTGAATTTTCCAATGCGCAGCTCTTTGCAAACGAGAGATATTGGCAAGGAAAAGCTGTTTTGTACCTTTGCATTTTTCTCCCAAACGAAGGACACAAGAAAGAAAATTTTAAAGCCTCCTGTTAGGCCATCATCTACACGACATAGCCCTGAATTTTGCAATGCGCAGCTCTTTGCAAAAGAGAGATATTGGCAAGGAAAAGCTGTCTTGTACCATTGCATTTTTCTCCCAAACGAAGGACACTAGAAATAAAATTTTAAAGCCTCCTGTTAGACCATCATCTACACGACATAGCCCTGAATTTTCCAATGCGCAGCTCTTTGCAAAAGAGAGATATTGGCAAGGAAAAGCTGTCTTGTACCATTGCATTTTTCTCCCAAACGAAGGACACTAGAATTAAAATTTTAAAGCCTCCTGTTAGGCCATCATCTACACGATATAGCCCTGAATTTTCCAATGCGCAGCTCTTTGCAAACGAGAGATATTGGCAAGGAAAAGCTGTCTTGTACCTTTGCATTTTTCTCCCAAACGAAGGACACTAGAAAGAACATTTTAAAGCCTCCTGTTAGACCATCATCTACACGGCATAGCCATGAATTTTCCAATGCGCAGCTCTTTGCAAAAGAGAGATATTGGCAAGGAAAAGCTGTCTTGTACCTTTGCATTTTTCTCCCAAACGAAGGACACTAGAATTAAAATTTTAAAGCCTCCTGTTAGGCCATCATCTACACGATATAGCCCTGAATTTTCCAATGCGCAGCTCTTTGCAAAAGAGAGATATTGGCAAGGAAAAGCTGTCTTGTACCTTTGCATTTTTCTCCCAAACGAAGGACACTAGAAAGAAAATTTTAAAGCCTCCTGTTAGACCATCATCTACACGACATAGCCCTGAATTTTCCAATGCGCAGCTCTTTGCAAAAGAGAGATATTGGCAAGGAAAAGCTGTCTTGTACCATTGCATTTTTCTCCCAAACGAAGGACACTAGAAAGAAAATGTTAAAGCCTCCTGTTAGGCCATCATCTACAAGACATAGCCCTGAATTTTCCAATGCGCAGCTCTTTGCAAAAGAGAGATATTGGCAAGGAAAAGCTGTCTTGTACCTTTGCATTTTTCTCCCAAACGAAGGACACTAGAATTAAAATTTTAAAGCCTCCTGTTAGGCCATCATCTACACGACATAGCCCTGAATTTTCCAATGCGCAGCTCTTTGCAAAAGAGAGATATTGGCAAGGAAAAGCTGTCTTGTACCTTTGCATTTTTCTCCCAAACGAAGGACACTAGAATTAAAATTTTAAAGCCTCCTGTTAGGCCATCATCTACACGACATAGCCCTGAATTTTCCAATGCGCAGCTCTTTGCAAAAGAGAGATATTGGCAAGGAAAAGCTGTCTTGTACCTTTGCATTTTTCTCCCAAACGAAGGACACTAGAATTAAAATTTTAAAGCCTCCTGTTAGGCCATCATCTACACGACATAGCCCTGAATTTTCCAATGCGCAGCTCTTTGCAAAAGAGAGATATTGGCAAGGAAAAGCTGTCTTGTACCATTGCATTTTTCTCCCAAACGAAGGACACTAGAATTAAAATTTTAAAGCCTCCTGTTAGGCCATCATCTACACGATATAGCCCTGAATTTTCCAATGCGCAGCTCTTTGCAAACGAGAGATATTGGCAAGGAAAAGCTGTCTTGTACCTTTGCATTTTTCTCCCAAACGAAGGACACTAGAAAGAACATTTTAAAGCCTCCTGTTAGACCATCATCTACACGGCATAGCCATGAATTTTCCAATGCGCAGCTCTTTGCAAAAGAGAGATATTGGCAAGGAAAAGCTGTCTTGTACCTTTGCATTTTTCTCCCAAACGAAGGACACTAGAATTAAAATTTTAAAGCCTCCTGTTAGGCCATCATCTACACGATATAGCCCTGAATTTTCCAATGCGCAGCTCTTTGCAAAAGAGAGATATTGGCAAGGAAAAGCTGTCTTGTACCTTTGCATTTTTCTCCCAAACGAAGGACACTAGAAAGAAAATTTTAAAGCCTCCTGTTAGGCCATCATCTACACGATATAGCCCTGAATTTTCCAATGCGCAGCTCTTTGCAAAAGAGAGATATTGGCAAGGAAAAGCTGTCTTGTACCATTGCATTTTTCTCCCAAACGAAGGACACTAGAAAGAAAATTTTAAAGCCTCCTGTTAGACCATCATCTACACGACATAGCCCTGAATTTTCCAATGCGCAGCTCTTTGCAAAAGAGAGATATTGGCAAGGAAAAGCTGTCTTGTACCATTGCATTTTTCTCCCAAACGAAGGACACTAGAATTAAAATTTTAAAGCCTCCTGTTGGGCCATCATCTACACGATATAGCCCTGAATTTTCCAATGCGCAGCTCTTTGCAAACGAGAGATATTGGCAAGGAAAAGCTGTCTTGTACCTTTGCATTTTTCTCCCAAACGAAGGACACTAGAAAGAAAATTTTAAAGCCTCCTGTTAGGCCATCATCTACACGACATAGCCCTGAATTTTCCAATGCGCAGCTCTTTGCAAAAGAGAGATATTGGCAAGGAAAAGCTGTCTTGTACCTTTGCATTTTTCTCCCAAACGAAGGACACTAGAAAGAAAATTTTAAAGCCTCCTGTTAGGCCATCATCTACACGACATAGCCCTGAATTTTCCAATGCGCAGCTCTTTGCAAAAGAGAGATATTGGCAAGGAAAAGCTGTCTTGTACCATTGCATTTTTCTCCCAAACGAAGGACACTAGAATTAAAATTTTAAAGCCTCCTGTTGGGCCATCATCTACACGATATAGCCCTGAATTTTCCAATGCGCAGCTCTTTGCAAACGAGAGATATTGGCAAGGAAAAGCTGTCTTGTACCTTTGCATTTTTCTCCCAAACGAAGGACACTAGAAAGAAAATTTTAAAGCCTCCTGTTAGGCCATCATCTACACGACATAGCCCTGAATTTTCCAATGCGCAGCTCTTTGCAAAAGAGAGATATTGGCAAGGAAAAGCTGTCTTGTACCATTGCATTTTTCTCCCAAACGAAGGACACTAGAAAGAAAATTTTAAAGCCTCCTGTTAGACCATCATCTACACGACATAGCCCTGAATTTTCCAATGCGTAGCTCTTTGCAAAAGAGAGATATTGGCAAGGAAAAGCTGTCTTGTACCTATGCATTTTTCTCCCAAACGAAGGACACTAGAAAGAAAATTTTAAAGCCTCCTGTTAGGCCATCATCTACACGACATAGCCCTGAATTTTCCAATGCGCAGCTCTTTGCAAAAGAGAGATATTGGCAAGGAAAAGCTGTCTTGTACCATTGCATTTTTCTCCCAAACGAAGGACACTAGAATGAAAATTTTAAAGCCTCCTGTTGGGCCATCATCTACACGATATAGCCCTGAATTTTCCAATGCGCAGCTCTTTGCAAACGAGAGATATTGGCAAGGAAAAGCTGTCTTGTACCTTTGCATTTTTCTCCCAAACAAATGACACTAGAAAGAAAATTTTAAAGCCTCCTGTTAGGCCATCATCTACACGACATAGCCCTGAATTTTCCAATGCGCAGCTCTTTGCAAAAGAGAGATATTGGCAAGGAAAAGCTGTCTTGTACCATTGCATTTTTCTCCCAAACGAAGGACACTAGAAAGAAAATGTTAAAGCCTCCTGTTAGGCCATCATCTACACGACATAGCCCTGAATTTTCCAATGCGCAGCTCTTTGCAAAAGAGAGATATTGGCAAGGAAAAGCTGTCTTGTACCTTTGCATTTTTCTCCCAAACGAAGGACACTAGAATTAAAATTTTAAAGCCTCCTGTTAGGCCATCATCTACACGACATAGCCCTGAATTTTCCAATGCGCAGCTCTTTGCAAAAGAGAGATATTGGCAAGGAAAAGCTGTCTTGTACCATTGCATTTTTCTCCCAAACGAAGGACACTAGAAAGAAAATTTTAAAGCCTCCTGTTAGACCATCATCTACACGGCATAGCCATGAATTTTCCAATGCGCAGCTCTTTGCAAAAGAGAGATATTGGCAAGGAAAAGCTGTATTGTACCATTGCATTTTTCTCCCAAACGAAGGACACTAGAAAGAAAATTTTAAAGCCTCCTGTTAGACCATCATCTACACGACATAGCCCTGAATTTTCCAATGCGCAGCTCTTTGCAAAAGAGAGATATTGGCAAGGAAAAGCTGTCTTGTACCATTGCATTTTTCTCCCAAACGAAGGACACTAGAATTAAAATTTTAAAGCCTCCTGTTAGGCCATCATCTACACGATATAGCCCTGAATTTTCCAATGCGCAGCTCTTTGCAAACGAGAGATATTGGCAAGGAAAAGCTGTTTTGTACCTTTGCATTTTTCTCCCAAACGAAGGACACAAGAAAGAAAATTTTAAAGCCTCCTGTTAGGCCATCATCTACACGACATAGCCCTGAATTTTGCAATGCGCAGCTCTTTGCAAAAGAGAGATATTGGCAAGGAAAAGCTGTCTTGTACCATTGCATTTTTCTCCCAAACGAAGGACACTAGAAATAAAATTTTAAAGCCTCCTGTTAGACCATCATCTACACGACATAGCCCTGAATTTTCCAATGCGCAGCTCTTTGCAAAAGAGAGATATTGGCAAGGAAAAGCTGTCTTGTACCATTGCATTTTTCTCCCAAACGAAGGACACTAGAATTAAAATTTTAAAGCCTCCTGTTAGGCCATCATCTACACGATATAGCCCTGAATTTTCCAATGCGCAGCTCTTTGCAAACGAGAGATATTGGCAAGGAAAAGCTGTCTTGTACCTTTGCATTTTTCTCCCAAACGAAGGACACTAGAAAGAACATTTTAAAGCCTCCTGTTAGACCATCATCTACACGGCATAGCCATGAATTTTCCAATGCGCAGCTCTTTGCAAAAGAGAGATATTGGCAAGGAAAAGCTGTCTTGTACCTTTGCATTTTTCTCCCAAACGAAGGACACTAGAATTAAAATTTTAAAGCCTCCTGTTAGGCCATCATCTACACGATATAGCCCTGAATTTTCCAATGCGCAGCTCTTTGCAAAAGAGAGATATTGGCAAGGAAAAGCTGTCTTGTACCTTTGCATTTTTCTCCCAAACGAAGGACACTAGAAAGAAAATTTTAAAGCCTCCTGTTAGACCATCATCTACACGACATAGCCCTGAATTTTCCAATGCGCAGCTCTTTGCAAAAGAGAGATATTGGCAAGGAAAAGCTGTCTTGTACCATTGCATTTTTCTCCCAAACGAAGGACACTAGAAAGAAAATGTTAAAGCCTCCTGTTAGGCCATCATCTACAAGACATAGCCCTGAATTTTCCAATGCGCAGCTCTTTGCAAAAGAGAGATATTGGCAAGGAAAAGCTGTCTTGTACCTTTGCATTTTTCTCCCAAACGAAGGACACTAGAATTAAAATTTTAAAGCCTCCTGTTAGGCCATCATCTACACGACATAGCCCTGAATTTTCCAATGCGCAGCTCTTTGCAAAAGAGAGATATTGGCAAGGAAAAGCTGTCTTGTACCTTTGCATTTTTCTCCCAAACGAAGGACACTAGAATTAAAATTTTAAAGCCTCCTGTTAGGCCATCATCTACACGACATAGCCCTGAATTTTCCAATGCGCAGCTCTTTGCAAAAGAGAGATATTGGCAAGGAAAAGCTGTCTTGTACCTTTGCATTTTTCTCCCAAACGAAGGTCACTAGAAAGAAAATTTTAAAGCCTCCTGTTAGGCCATCATCTACATGACATAGCCCTGAATTTTCCAATGCGTAGCTCTTTGCAAAAGAGAGATATTGGCAAGGAAAAGCTGTCTTGTACCTTTGCATTTTTCTCCCAAACGAAGGACACTAGAAAGAAAATTTTAAAGCCTCCTGTTAGGCCATCATCTACACGACATAGCCCTGACTTTTCCAATGCGCAGCTCTTTGCAAAAGAGAGATATTGGCAAGGAAAAGCTGTCTTGTACCTTTGCATTTTGCTCCCAAACGAAGGACACTAGAATTAAAATTTTAAAGCCTCCTGTTAGGCCATCATCTACACGA
Source organism: Pseudophryne corroboree (assembly GCF_028390025.1). NCBI lineage: Eukaryota > Metazoa > Chordata > Amphibia > Anura > Myobatrachidae > Pseudophryne > Pseudophryne corroboree. Next base: position 77,790 of record NW_026970277.1, on the reverse strand, counting down.
TATAGCCCTGAATTTTCCAATGCGCAGCTCTTTGCAAAAGAGAGATATTGGCAAGGAAAAGCTGTCTTGTACCATTGCATTTTTCTCCCAAACGAAGGACACTAGAAAGAAAATTTTAAAGCCTCCTGTTAGACCATCATCTACACGGCATAGCCATGAATTTTCCAATGCGCAGCTCTTTGCAAAAGAGAGATATTGGCAAGGAAAAGCTGTATTGTACCATTGCATTTTTCTCCCAAACGAAGGACACTAGAAAGAAAATTTTAAAGCCTCCTGTTAGACCATCATCTACACGACATAGCCCTGAATTTTCCAATGCGCAGCTCTTTGCAAAAGAGAGATATTGGCAAGGAAAAGCTGTCTTGTACCATTGCATTTTTCTCCCAAACGAAGGACACTAGAATTAAAATTTTAAAGCCTCCTGTTAGGCCATCATCTACACGATATAGCCCTGAATTTTCCAATGCGCAGCTCTTTGCAAACGAGAGATATTGGCAAGGAAAAGCTGTTTTGTACCTTTGCATTTTTCTCCCAAACGAAGGACACAAGAAAGAAAATTTTAAAGCCTCCTGTTAGGCCATCATCTACACGACATAGCCCTGAATTTTCCAATGCGCAGCTCTTTGCAAAAGAGAGATATTGGCAAGGAAAAGCTGTCTTGTACCATTGCATTTTTCTCCCAAACGAAGGACACTAGAAATAAAATTTTAAAGCCTCCTGTTAGACCATCATCTACACGACATAGCCCTGAATTTTCCAATGCGCAGCTCTTTGCAAAAGAGAGATATTGGCAAGGAAAAGCTGTCTTGTACCATTGCATTTTTCTCCCAAACGAAGGACACTAGAATTAAAATTTTAAAGCCTCCTGTTAGGCCATCATCTACACGATATAGCCCTGAATTTTCCAATGCGCAGCTCTTTGCAAACGAGAGATATTGGCAAGGAAAAGCTGTCTTGTACCTTTGCATTTTTCTCCCAAACGAAGGACACTAGAAAGAACATTTTAAAGCCTCCTGTTAGACCATCATCTACACGGCATAGCCATGAATTTTCCAATGCGCAGCTCTTTGCAAAAGAGAGATATTGGCAAGGAAAAGCTGTCTTGTACCTTTGCATTTTTCTCCCAAACGAAGGACACTAGAATTAAAATTTTAAAGCCTCCTGTTAGGCCATCATCTACACGATATAGCCCTGAATTTTCCAATGCGCAGCTCTTTGCAAAAGAGAGATATTGGCAAGGAAAAGCTGTCTTGTACCTTTGCATTTTTCTCCCAAACGAAGGACACTAGAAAGAAAATTTTAAAGCCTCCTGTTAGACCATCATCTACACGACATAGCCCTGAATTTTCCAATGCGCAGCTCTTTGCAAAAGAGAGATATTGGCAAGGAAAAGCTGTCTTGTACCATTGCATTTTTCTCCCAAACGAAGGACACTAGAAAGAAAATGTTAAAGCCTCCTGTTAGGCCATCATCTACAAGACATAGCCCTGAATTTTCCAATGCGCAGCTCTTTGCAAAAGAGAGATATTGGCAAGGAAAAGCTGTCTTGTACCTTTGCATTTTTCTCCCAAACGAAGGTCACTAGAAAGAAAATTTTAAAGCCTCCTGTTAGGCCATCATCTACATGACATAGCCCTGAATTTTCCAATGCGTAGCTCTTTGCAAAAGAGAGATATTGGCAAGGAAAAGCTGTCTTGTACCTTTGCATTTTTCTCCCAAACGAAGGACACTAGAAAGAAAATTTTAAAGCCTCCTGTTAGGCCATCATCTACACGACATAGCCCTGAATTTTCCAATGCGCAGCTCTTTGCAAAAGAGAGATATTGGCAAGGAAAAGCTGTCTTGTACCTTTGCATTTTGCTCCCAAACGAAGGACACTAGAATTAAAATTTTAAAGCCTCCTGTTAGGCCATCATCTACACGATATAGCCCTGAATTTTCCAATGCGCAGCTCTTTGCAAAAGAGAGATATTGGCAAGGAAAAGCTGTCTTGTACCATTGCATTTTTCTCCCAAACGAAGGACACTAGAAAGAAAATTTTAAAGCCTCCTGTTAGACCATCATCTACACGGCATAGCCATGAATTTTCCAATGCGCAGCTCTTTGCAAAAGAGAGATATTGGCAAGGAAAAGCTGTATTGTACCATTGCATTTTTCTCCCAAACGAAGGACACTAGAAAGAAAATTTTAAAGCCTCCTGTTAGACCATCATCTACACGACATAGCCCTGAATTTTCCAATGCGCAGCTCTTTGCAAAAGAGAGATATTGGCAAGGAAAAGCTGTCTTGTACCATTGCATTTTTCTCCCAAACGAAGGACACTAGAATTAAAATTTTAAAGCCTCCTGTTAGGCCATCATCTACACGATATAGCCCTGAATTTTCCAATGCGCAGCTCTTTGCAAACGAGAGATATTGGCAAGGAAAAGCTGTCTTGTACCTTTGCATTTTTCTCCCAAACGAAGGACACAAGAAAGAAAATTTTAAAGCCTCCTGTTAGGCCATCATCTACACGACATAGCCCTGAATTTTCCAATGCGCAGCTCTTTGCAAAAGAGAGATATTGGCAAGGAAAAGCTGTCTTGTACCATTGCATTTTTCTCCCAAACGAAGGACACTAGAAATAAAATTTTAAAGCCTCCTGTTTGACCATCATCTACACGACATAGCCCTGAATTTTCCAATGCGCAGCTCTTTGCAAAAGAGAGATATTGGCAAGGAAAAGCTGTCTTGTACCATTGCATTTTTCTCCCAAACGAAGGACACTAGAATTAAAATTTTAAAGCCTCCTGTTAGGCCATCATCTACACGATATAGCCCTGAATTTTCCAATGCGCAGCTCTTTGCAAACGAGAGATATTGGCAAGGAAAAGCTGTCTTGTACCTTTGCATTTTTCTCCCAAACGAAGGACACTAGAAAGAACATTTTAAAGCCTCCTGTTAGACCATCATCTACACGGCATAGCCATGAATTTTCCAATGCGCAGCTCTTTGCAAAAGAGAGATATTGGCAAGGAAAAGCTGTCTTGTACCTTTGCACTTTTCTCCCAAACGAAGGACACTAGAATTAAAATTTTAAAGCCTCCTGTTAGGCCATCATCTACACGATATAGCCCTGAATTTTCCAATGCGCAGCTCTTTGCAAAAGAGAGATATTGGCAAGGAAAAGCTGTCTTGTACCTTTGCATTTTTCTCCCAAACGAAGGACACTAGAAAGAAAATTTTAAAGCCTCCTGTTAGGCCATCATCTACACGATATAGCCCTGAATTTTCCAATGCGCAGCTCTTTGCAAAAGAGAGATATTGGCAAGGAAAAGCTGTCTTGTACCATTGCATTTTTCTCCCAAACGAAGGACACTAGAAAGAAAATTTTAAAGCCTCCTGTTAGACCATCATCTACACGACATAGCCCTGAATTTTCCAATGCGCAGCTCTTTGCAAAAGAGAGATATTGGCAAGGAAAAGCTGTCTTGTACCATTGCATTTTTCTCCCAAACGAAGGACACTAGAATTAAAATTTTAAAGCCTCCTGTTGGGCCATCATCTACACGATATAGCCCTGAATTTTCCAATGCGCAGCTCTTTGCAAACGAGAGATATTGGCAAGGAAAAGCTGTCTTGTACCTTTGCATTTTTCTCCCAAACGAAGGACACTAGAAAGAAAATTTTAAAGCCTCCTGTTAGGCCATCATCTACACGACATAGCCCTGAATTTTCCAATGCGCAGCTCTTTGCAAAAGAGAGATATTGGCAAGGAAAAGCTGTCTTGTACCTTTGCATTTTTCTCCCAAACGAAGGACACTAGAAAGAAAATTTTAAAGCCTCCTGTTAGGCCATCATCTACACGACATAGCCCTGAATTTTCCAATGCGCAGCTCTTTGCAAAAGAGAGATATTGGCAAGGAAAAGCTGTCTTGTACCATTGCATTTTTCTCCCAAACGAAGGACACTAGAATTAAAATTTTAAAGCCTCCTGTTGGGCCATCATCTACACGATATAGCCCTGAATTTTCCAATGCGCAGCTCTTTGCAAACGAGAGATATTGGCAAGGAAAAGCTGTCTTGTACCTTTGCATTTTTCTCCCAAACGAAGGACACTAGAAAGAAAATTTTAAAGCCTCCTGTTAGGCCATCATCTACACGACATAGCCCTGAATTTTCCAATGCGCAGCTCTTTGCAAAAGAGAGATATTGGCAAGGAAAAGCTGTCTTGTACCATTGCATTTTTCTCCCAAACGAAGGACACTAGAAAGAAAATTTTAAAGCCTCCTGTTAGACCATCATCTACACGACATAGCCCTGAATTTTCCAATGCGTAGCTCTTTGCAAAAGAGAGATATTGGCAAGGAAAAGCTGTCTTGTACCTATGCATTTTTCTCCCAAACGAAGGACACTAGAAAGAAAATTTTAAAGCCTCCTGTTAGGCCATCATCTACACGACATAGCCCTGAATTTTCCAATGCGCAGCTCTTTGCAAAAGAGAGATATTGGCAAGGAAAAGCTGTCTTGTACCATTGCATTTTTCTCCCAAACGAAGGACACTAGAATGAAAATTTTAAAGCCTCCTGTTGGGCCATCATCTACACGATATAGCCCTGAATTTTCCAATGCGCAGCTCTTTGCAAACGAGAGATATTGGCAAGGAAAAGCTGTCTTGTACCTTTGCATTTTTCTCCCAAACGAATGACACTAGAAAGAAAATTTTAAAGCCTCCTGTTAGGCCATCATCTACACGACATAGCCCTGAATTTTCCAATGCGCAGCTCTTTGCAAAAGAGAGATATTGGCAAGGAAACGCTGTCTTGTACCATTGCATTTTTCTCCCAAACGAAGGACACTAGAAAGAAAATTTTAAAGCCTCCTGTTAGACCACCATCTACACGACATAGCCCTGAATTTTCCAATGCGTAGCTCTTTGCAAAAGAGAGATATTGGCAAGGAAAAGCTGTCTTGTACCTTTGCATTTTTCTCCCAAACGAAGGACACTAGAAAGAAAATTTTAAAGCCTCCTGTTAGGCCATCATCTACACGACATAGCCCTGAATTTTCCAATGCGCAGCTCTTTGCAAAAGAGAGATATTGGCAAGGAAAAGCTTTCTTGTACCATTGCATTTTTCTCCCAAACGAAGGACACTAGAATTAAAATTTTAAAGCCTCCTGTTAGGCCATCATCTACACGATATAGCCCTGAATTTTCCAATGCGCAGCTCTTTGCAAAAGAGAGATATTGGCAAGGAAAAGCTGTATTGTACCTTTGCATTTTTCTCCCAAACGAAGGACACTAGAATTAAAATTTTAAAGCCTCCTGTTAGGCCATCATCTACACGACATAGTCCTGAATTTTCCAATGCGTAGCTCTTTGCAAAAGAGAGATATTGGCAAGGAAAAGCTGTCTTGTACCTTTGCATTTTTCTCCCAAACGAAGGTCACTAGAAAGAAAATTTTAAAGCCTCCTGTTAGGCCATCATCTACACGACATAGCCCTGAATTTTCCAATGCGTAGCTCTTTGCAAAAGAGAGATATTGGCAAGGAAAAGCTGTATTGTACCTTTGCATTTTTCTCCCAAACGAAGGTCACTAGAAAGAAAATTTTAAAGCCTCCTGTTAGGCCATCATCTACACGACATAGCCCTGAATTTTCCAATGCGTAGCTCTTTGCAAAAGAGAGATATTGGCAAGGAAAAGTTGTCTTGTACCTTTGCATTTTTCTCCCAAACGAAGGACACTAGAAAGAAAATTGTAAAGCCTCCTGTTAGGCCATCATCTACACGACATAGCCCTGAATTTTCCAATGCGCAGCTCTTTGCAAAAGAGAGATATTGGCAAGGAAAAGCTGTCTTGTACCTTTGCATTTTTCTCCCAAACGAAGGACACTAGAATGAAAATTTTAAAGCCTCCTGTTAGTGCTTCATCTACACGGCATAGCCCTGAATTTTCCAATGCGTAGCTCTTTGCAAAAGAGAGATATTGGCAAGGAAAAGCTGTCTTGTACCTTTGCATTTTTCTCCCAAACGAAGGACACTAGAATTAAAATTTTAAAGCCTCCTGTTAGGCCATCATCTACACGACATAGCCCTGAATTTTCCAATGCGCAGCTCTTTGCAAAAGAGAGATGTTGGCAAGGACAAGCTGTCTTGTAACTTTGCATTTTTCTCCCAAACGAAGGTCACTAGAAAGAAAATTTTAAAGCCTCCTGTTAGGCCATCATCTACACGACATAGTCCTGAATTTTCCAATGCGTAGCTCTTTGCAAAAGAGAGATATTGGCAAGGAAAAGCTGTCTTGTACCTTTGCATTTTTCTCCCAAACGAAGGTCACTAGAAAGAAAATTTTAAAGCCTCCTGTTAGGCCATCATCTACACGACATAGCCCTGAATTTTCCAATGCGTAGCTCTTTGCAAAAGAGAGATATTGGCAAGGAAAAGCTGTCTTGTACCTTTGCATTTTTCTCCCAAACGAAGGACACTAGAAAGAAAATTTTAAAGCCTCCTGTTAGGCCATCATCTACACGACATAGCCCTGAATTTTCCAATGCGTAGCTCTTTGCAAAAGAGAGATATTGGCAAGGAAAAGCTGTCTTGTACCTTTGCATTTTTCTCCCAAACGAAGGTAACTAGAAAGAAAATTTTAAAGCCTCCTGTTAGGCCATCATCTACACGACATAGCCCTGAATTTTCCAATGCGTAGCTCTTTGCAAAAGAGAGATATTGGCAAGGAAAAGCTGTCTTGTACCATTGCATTTTTCTCCCAAACGAAGGACACTAGAAATAAAATTTTAAAGCCTCCTGTTAGACCATCATCTACACGACATAGCCCTGAATTTTCCAATGCGTAGCTCTTTGCAAAAGAGAGATATTGGCAAGGAAAAGCTGTCTTGTACCTTTGCATTTTTCTCCCAAACGAAGGACACTAGAATGAAAATTTTAAAGCCTCCTGTTAGTGCTTCATCTACACGGCATAGCCCTGAATTTTCCAATGCGTAGCTCTTTGCAAAAGAGAGATATTGGCAAGGAAAAGCTGTCTTGCACCTTTGCATTTTTCTCCCAAACGTCTCCCATTTTTGTCATTATAGGTGCTCTGTGAGCTGCTGGCCATGCCCCAGCCCCTCTGTCTCCCGTGAATAGAGATTGAGGCTTATTCAGACCAGATCGCTTCAATTTATTTTCACCCAGCGGGCAATCTGGTTTGCACTGCACATGCGTATGCGCCACAATGCGTAAGTGCGACGGTCCGGAGATCACAAGAAGATTGACAAGAAGAGGGTGTTTGTGTGGGTGGCAACTGAATGTTTCTAGGGAGTGTCCGGAAAAACACCGGAGGGACCCGGCGTTTTGTGGGAGGATTTGTGACGTCACCTCAATGGCTGAGTAAGTGCTGAGCTGTGCAGCTCTTGTGCCCATGTGATCACACACCTGCACAGCAAATTTTCCCTTCCGCTGTAGGCGACAACTACCTGATTACAGGGATGCAAAAAAACACACCCTAGCGATCAGGTCTGAATTACCCACAATGTGCATATTTGCAGAGCAACAAGCTACAGGGAGCCTTCCACCCCCCCCCTTCCCCATGGGAAGGGGGGGGGGTTGTTTGGGTTAGCTGGACATTCCCCAAAAAAGTGACTGTCCTGCAAAAATTGGGATAGTTGGGAGGTATGTTCAAATACATTTATTGTTTTGCATGCAGGGTAAATACTGGCTTCTTTGACATTTAGCCACAAATGCTGTACAGCTGAATTACAGTATTACACTGCAATTAACAGTTATGCTAGGACATTCCCCCTCCCAAATCTACCTCTCTCTGCATGTTACATCTGTCCCACAGTGGCGTGCGGTGAGGTCAGTGGCTAGTGAGGCACTACAGCCATAATGTCCGCCGAATCCTGCCGATGACCCTTAGCCAATGCCCGCTACTGCCTCTGAGCCGATACCCGCTGCCACCGCCAATGGCTTACAAACTCGCCCACAATCAACTGACCCAGCCCTCCACCACTAATTTCTATCTCAGTCCGATGCCGCCAATGCCCGCTGCCTGCCTGCTCATTGTTCTCGTTATATATTATAAATTTTTAAAGAAAAAAAAAATGAGTGTTTGGGACTGGGAAGGGTGAGGGAGGAGGACATGAATGCAATTTTGTTGTCCAGGGCTTCCATTAACTTAAAGGAGAAGGGTCTGAATGGGTTAAAAAAAATGCGTGAGGTCCCCCCTCCTTAGTATAACCAGCCTCGGGCTCTTTGAGCCGGTCCTGGTTATTTAAATACTGGGGGGAAAATTGGACAGGGGTTCCCCGTATTTAGACAACCAGCACCGGGCTCTTAGACCGGTCCAGTTTCCAAAAATATGTGGGACAATAGATGTAGGGGTCCCCCATATTTTTAAAACCAGCACCGGGCTCCACTAGCCAGAGAGATAATGCCACAGCCGGGGGACACTTTTATGTAGGTCCCTGCGGCCCTGGCATTACCCCTCCAACTAGTCACCCCTGGCCGGGGTTCCCTGGAGGAGTGGGGACCCCTTAAATCAAGAGGTTCCTCCCCTCGAGGCACCCAAGGGCCAGGGGTGAAGCCCGAGGCTGTCCCCAGCACCCCTGGGTGGTGGGTGTCGGGCTGATAGCCATGTGTGTAAAAAAAGAATATTGTTTTTTCGTTGTGGAACTACAAGGCCCAGCAAGCCTCCCCCGCTTGCTGGTACTTGGAGAACCTCAAGTACCAGCAGGCGGGGAAATAACGGGCTTGCTGGTACCTGTAGTTCTACAACAAAAAAAATACCCAAATAAAAACACAAACACACACAGCGTGACAGTAAAATTATTGAGACAGGCTGTAGCATGTGGGTGCATGTAACCCTATAAAAGTGATGGATTGGGTGACTATTACAATACCCACTGTTGCTGTCTGAAAAATGATGGATTTATAGATTGCTCTGCCGAGACATGTTTTTTTCTAAAATGCACCACAGGTATGGATGGATAGTATACTTGACGACACAGAGGTAGGTAGAGCAGTGGCCTACTGTACCGTACTGCTATATATTATATTATTTATTATTATTATTATCCTTTATTTATATGGTGCCACAAGGGTTCCGCAGTGCCCAATTACAGAGTACATAAACAAATAATCAAACAGGAAAACAGCAACTTACAGTTGACGACAATATAGGACAAGTACAGGGTAAATAAACATAGCTACATCAGCAGATGACACTGGAATAAGTATCAGGTGGCAGAAGACTGCTGAATTTGGTGCAGCTGAAGATTATTAAAGTAAGAAAAGAGTAAGCACATGAGGGAAGAGGGCCCTGCTCGTGAGAGCTTACATTCTAAAAGGGAGGGGTAGACAGACAGGGGTGAGACAGATGGGGTACATAGAGAGCATGGAACAGAGGTTTAGGATGAGATTTGGCTGGGTTTGGTGAAGAAGTGGGTCTTGAGAGCCCGTTTGAAGTTTTGTAGAGAGGTGGAGAGTCTGAGGGGGAGAGGTAGGGAATTCCAGAGAAGTGGTGCAGCACGTGAAAAATCTTGGAGGTAGGAGTGGGAGGAAGTAATCCGTAGGCAGGAGAGTCGGTGTGCATTAGCAGAGCGAAGAGGACGGGTGGGAGTGTAAAGCGAGATAAGATCAGAGATGTAGATGGGAGAGGAGTGGGTGAGGGCTTTGTAAGCAAGTGTGAGAAGCTTGAAATGGATTCTGAAAGGGAAGGGGAGCCAGTGAAGGACTAGTAAGAGAGGAGAGGTGGACGTAGTGCGTTTGGTGAGGAAAATGAGCCGGGCAGCAGCATTGAGGATAGATTGGAGTGGAGAGAGGTATTTGTCAGGAATGCCAGTCAGGAAGAGATTACAGCAGTCCAGTCTGGAGATGACCAGTGAGTGGATAAGAGTCTTAGTAGCATCCTGGGTCAGAAAGGGTCTGATCCTGGAAATATTTTTTAGATGAAAACGGCAGGTTTGTGAGAGGTGCTGAATGTGTGGTTTGAAGGAGAGGGAGGAGTCAAGGATTACTCCAAGACAGCGCGCTTGGGGGGTAGAGGAGATAGTAGTGCCATCAATAGATAATGAGATTGTAGGAGGTGAGATTATGCGGGAGGGAGGGAAGATGATCAGCTCGGTCTTAGACATGTTAAGTTTAAGAAAGCGCTGGGACATCCAGGAAGAGATAGCAGAGAGACAGTTGGAGATACGAGTGAGGAGAGTAGGGGAGAGGTCTGGAGAGGAAAGATAGATTTGAGTGTCATCAGCATAGAGATGATATTGGAAACCAAAAGAACTAATGAGCTTACCTAGTGAGGACGTATAGAGAGAGAAGAGAAGAGGACCAAGGACAGAACCTTGGGGTACCCCTACAGTTAGTGGAAGTGAGGGGGAGGTGGAGTCATGAGAGGAGACAGAGAATGAACGGTCAGAAAGGTAGGACGACAACCAAGAGAGGGCAGTGTTACGCAGACCAATGGAGTGAAGGATTTGCAGTAGGAGAGGATGGTCCACAGTGTCAAAAGCAGCAGAGAGATCAAGTAGAATAAGTAGAGAGTAGTGTCCCTTAGATTTAGCAGCATGGAGGTCATTGCATACTTTTGTAAGGGCAGTTTCAGTGGAGTGGAGAGGACGGAATCCAGACTGGAATGGGTCAAGCAGTGAGTGTGAGGAAAGAAAGGAAGTAAGGCGGTTGTAGACAATACGCTCAAGGAGTTTGGAGGCAAAAGGGAGGAGAGAGATGGGTCGGTAGTTGGAGAGAGTGTTTGGATCAAGGGTAGGTTTTTTAAGAATAGGAGAGATGAGAGCGTGCTTGAAGGCAGAGGGGACAGTGCCTGATGAGAGGGAGAGATTGAGAAGGTGGGAAAGATGGGAACAAGCAGAAGAAGAGAGGTGGCAAAGGAGGCGGGAGGGGATAGGGTCAAGTGGGGAGGTGGTGAGGGGACAGGAACGAATGAGGGCCATGACTTCCTCTCCAGATGCATGGGAGAAAGATGATAGAGTTGGTGCGAGGGATGGGGAGGGTTGGTAAGGGATGGGAGAAGGCTGGTTACTGATAGTCTGGTGTGATGTGATGTCCTGACGTATGGAGTCAATTTTGGATGTGAAGTAAGTGGCAAAGTCAAGAGCAGAGAGTGAGGAAGGGAGACGAGGTGGAGGTGGGCAGAGGAGTGAGTTGAGAGTGGCAAAGAGGCGCCGGGGGTTGGAAGACTGGGAGGAGATGAGGTTCTTGAAGTATGACTGTTTAGCAAGAGAAAGGGCAGCACTGAAGGATGAGAGCATAAGTTTGAAATGGAGGAAGTCTGCCTTAGAGCGTGATTTCCTCCAGTGTCGCTCAGCAGTACATGAGCATTTTTGCAGATATCTGGTGCATTTGGTGTGCCAGGGTTGAGGTGTTAATTTGCAAGGGTGAATAGTGGTTGGTGGAGCAACAGAGTCAAGAGCAGAAGTAAGGGAAGCATTGTATGTGGAAGTGGCTTGTTCAGGGCATGAGAGAGAGAGAATAGGAGAGAGAAGTGAGTCAAACAGAGAGGAAAGGAATGTGGTGTCAATAGCTTCAATGTTACGCTTAGTGATGGTAGCCTTAGGAGGTAGAGATGGGGAAGTCGAGAGAGATAGGTTGAAGGAGAGCAGGTGGTGGTCAGAGAGGGGAAATGGGGAGTTGGAAAAATCAGAAATATCACAGCGGTGAGTGAAGACCAGATCCAGTGAGCTCCCATTCACATGGGAGGGTGAGGAGGTCCACTGGGAGAGACCAAGTGAAGAGGTGAGGTTAAGGAGTTTAGAGGCAGGGGATTGTGTGGGGATGTCAATAGGGATGTTGAAATCGCCTAGGATAATGGTGGGAATGTCAGAAGAGAGGAAGTGAGGAAGCCAGGAAGCAAAGTTGTCGATGAATTTGGAAGCAGTGCCAGGGGGGCGGTAAATGACAGCTACTCTAAGATTGACTGGTTGGAAGAGGCATATGGCGTGGACCTCAAATGTAGAGAATATAAGGGATGGTTCTGGTGGTATGAGTTGGTAGGAGTAACTAGAAGGTAAAAGGACCCCAACACCACCCCCATGGCGACCCCCAGGTCGGGGTGTGTGTGTGAATGTAAGGCCCCCAGCAGAGAGAGCAGCAGCAGAAGTAGTGTCAGAGGGCATAATCCAAGTTTCAGTAATGGCTAGTAGGTGTAGGGAGTTGGAAATGAAAAGGTCATGAGTGGGGACCAGTTTGTTACAAACAGATCTGGCATTCCAGAGGGCACAGGATAGGGGGTATGAGTTTGTGGGAGAGATGTGAATTAGATTTTCAGGGTTGCTGTAGCGATGAGGTGGGATTAACTTTGAGGGCAGGGATGATGAGAGAGTAGTGATGGTACGGGTGCCTGAGCTAGGAGGGGAAACTGCAGGAGGTGGGCAGGGAGGGAGGTCAGTGTGATGTGGATGGGGGTGTGGGGAGGTGACAGGGAAGGGAGAGAGGGAGCAGGGCTGAGTTGTGGGGTAGCAGGACCATGGGGCAGAGGTGAATGAAAGTGGGGTAACAGGAAAGGTGGGGGAAGGAAACAGAGGGATGGAGGGGAGACAGAGGAGGGGAGAGAGGAGGAGGTGGAGGAGACTAGTGGGGAAGGATAAAGATACATTATTAGGTAGACACTGAGTGATGTGGGGAGTATAAGAAAACCTTGACATAGTGTTAAGTAGGTAAATAGGTTGAAGTAGTGGAAGTAGGAGAGGAGACTGTAAGGCAATCCGAGCAGAAGAATTGCAGAAATGCAGGTGAGAAAAGCAGTGTAGGCTCAAGGGGTGTAGATTTAGTATGAAATGAGTCAAAAGAGTAGATAAAGTGGGTGCAGAAATGTATTTGGAGTGTAAGAAATGAAAGGATTGTGAGAGGTTTAAGAAGCAATGGTAATTATGTTAGATGTTTTAAGTGTTTGCAGGTAAAATTGCATTGGTGCAGCTGTGCTTATAAAACAAAATTACAATAATACAGATACAGGCATTTGTAGGTGAAATGGATGGTTTATGAAATGTCCAAGTAAGGTAGTTCTGTGCTATGTAATCAGATGCAACAATCAGGAGGTGAGTGATCTGAGGAGTAAGTGACTCACATTTGTTATTAGTTCTTCAGTTTTCTTTGTTTTGTTAGATTGGTGTGCTTCTGTTTTCCTTCTTTTTCACTTCGATTGAACGCTGATTGAACACTGCTGTTATGTGTCAATTTTATCACGCTTTGATAAAAATGCACGCTTAGATCAATAAATGCACAGCCAAATGGCTTTGTACAGCCTACACCATTGGACTTAAGTAGAAGACTATTACAAGTGAAACCAATAATTGAAATCTGTAACCACACCCCACCCCCTCAAATGCCAGGCAATAAATTACCTTAAAAACAACAACCAGGCATTCCACAAAGATTAAACTGGGTCTATATCATTCAAAACTTTAAAAAAGTACTTCAAAATCACATACTATGCAATAATGTTTCAATTTGCATTACCCAGCAGAATTAGCTTTGCATATATAGATATAGTGCAGCAGAATATATTGGTGGTTGTAGTCAATTGTAATTACCTGTAGGTGACAAGAAGAGAAGAAACGTCAATTCACAATCGATATCAGCTGAAGATAAATAAACGCTGATTGAACGCTGCTGTTATGTGTCAATTTTATCACGCTTTGATAAAAATGCACGCTTGGATCAATAAATGCACAGCCAAACGGCTTTGCACAGCCTACACCATTGGACTTAAGTAGAAGACTATTACAAGTGAAACCAATAATTGAAATCTGTAACCACACCCCAACCCCTCAAATGCCAGGCAATAAATTACCTTAAAAACAACAACCAGGCATTCCACAAAGATTAAACTGGGTCTATATCATTCAAAACTTTAAAAAAGTACTTAAAAATCACATACTATGCAATATTGTTTCAATTTGCATTACCCAGCAGAATTAGCTTTGCATATATAGATATAGTGCAGCAGAATATATTGGTGGTTGTAGTCAATTGTAATTACTCAGCAGAATTAGCTTTTCATATATAGATATAGTGCAGCAGAATATATTGGTGGTTGTAGTCAATTGTAATTACCCAGCAGAATTAGCTTTGCAAATATAGATATAGTGCAGCAGAATATATTGGTGGTTGTAGTCAATTGTAATTACCCAGCAGAATTAGCTTTGCATATATATAGTGCAGCAGAATATATTGGTGGTTGTAGTAAATTGTAATTACCCAGCAGCAGCTCTACTGCACTCAACATCACCAGTGCTCACAATATATATAATGCTATATACTATGCCATAGTGGTGCTTACTATATAACACCTCCTACTGCGTTCCCCCTGGCAATGAGCATGACACCCAGAGAGTGAAACCCCTGGCAATGAGCATGACACCCAGCACGTGAAACTCTTGGCATTGAGCAGTTTTTGTAAAAGTAATTAGAAGCTTTACTGTAGGGCATAGTGTATCACAGATATTGTGGTGAGTGACATAATATGTTCCAAAGGGCATTAATGTGTGGGGCTTAACATGGTGGAAATTACTGTACTTTTTTCCCTGTGGTGGCCGAGGTCTGTTGGTGCAGGGTCAAGAACTGGGGTGTAAGGTAGTCTTTGCCTGCAAGGCTACGCTCATTTTATGGAGACCATACCCATACATTTAAGTGTGGCATATACCTGCGCTTGCTCGCGGGGTGAGAACATCTCCCTAATTGAATTCAGCGATATGAATAGAGGTTGTGCAGCAGCCACAGAAAGGGTTAATCTCTGCAGCTTGTCACTAAATTACATTGTTGCAATTTTAGCTGGGAGCTGCAATAATTACTCTAATACATAACACAGCCAACACTTCTATATTCACACAATATACTGCATGGTGAATATAGCAGTGGGTTGCAGAGAAAAAGAAATATGCTGGCAAAAAAATTCAATTGAGTGATTAAACAGCTCTTCATTTTCTGGCTTTATTTTTATGCTAACAAATTTGTTCTCTGAAAAGTGTCCACAAAGCCAAGTATCTGATTAACACCTTTGTAGGGATGGTTTTTCACCTATTACTAAATTAAACTTGCTTCATTGGAAAGGCAGCAAGATGCATCGTCATTTCAATATCTACTGAAATAATACAGGTTGACACCAGGAAACATTAATGCCACTGCATCCTTGCTGCTTTCTCATGTGGAAGTCTGTTTAATGTGAAAACAAGGTGATATCTAATTAGCACACAGGTAAGGAATTAAGAAAATCTTTATTTAAGGGTGAAGATGTTTCTCACAAAATCGTTACCCCAATGCATCATTGAAATTCAAGCTGGAAAGATGATTTTAATATATCACTTGTACATTTTGTATTGCTCTTCTGGTGACAATGTAGTTTGTTTTTGTCAATTACCATTTTAATAATAGGGTAAAGAAAATTAAGTGGATTTTTGAAAGAAAACAATACTGTCAATATACTATTAAACAAATTAAAATGGTAAAAGTTATTGTACTTTAAGTAAAAATAAAAGAGCTAAAATATCAATCCCAATTTTGGATTACTTTAATTAAAAAAAAATGCATATAGCAGAGGATAGTTTCAATCTGCCTACCTCTGGGTTATCGGCCCAGCATGCTTCCATTGCAGTACTCTGCTGCACATGTAAGTGCAAGAGATCCTGAAGCACTCACTCATCATGGGAAAGTACCAATGTGTTTCTTCGTTGGTTGATGGAAGAAACATCTTACAAAAACTCTCCAGATTATTGACTTTTTAAAGTTTTTCTAGGAAACGTTCTAGATGAATGCTTATTAGCCTTTGTCAGTATTTACTTCTGCAAAGTGTCTCTGTGGCGCAATCAGTTAGTGTGTACGGCTACTAACCAAAAGGGGTTGGTGGTTCAATCACACCCAGGGACGTAATTGACCTTGTGATCAGATTTTGGTGATCTTTAAGTAGACAAGTCAAAATTTCAAACCCCCTGTTATGGTGTAGGGTACCTGGCCTTCTCTGATGTAATCAGAGTTAGATTTGATTCAGTGATTTTATAAAAACAGCTAGGAAGCACAATTTAGCAGTGGGTTGCAGAGAAAAAGAAATATGCTGGCAAAAAAATTCAATTGAGTGATTAAACAGCTCTTCATTTTCTGGCTTTATTTTTATGCTAACAAATTTGTTCTCTGAAAAGTGTCCACAAAGCCAAGTCTCTGATTAACACCTTTGTAGGGATGGTTTTTCACCTATTACTAAATTAAACTTGCTTCATTGGAAAGGCAGCAAGATGCATCCTCATTTCAATGTCTACTGAAATAATACAGGTTGACACCAGGAAACATTAACGCCACTGCATCCTTGCTGCTTTCTCATGTGGAAGTCTGTTTAATGTGAAAACAAGGTGATATCTAATTAGCACACAGGTAAGTAATTAAGAAAATCTTTATTTAAGGGTGAAGATGTTTCTCACAAAATCGTTGCCCCAATGCATCATTGAAATTCAAGCTGGAAAGATGATTTTAATATATCACTTGTACATTTTGTATTGCTCTTCTGGTGACAATGTAGTTTGTTTTTGTCAATTACCATTTTAATAATAGGGTAAAGAAAATTAAGTGGATTTTTGAAAGAAAACAATACTGTCAATATACTATTAAAACAAATTAAAATGGTAAAAGTTATTGTACTTTAAGTAAAAATAAAAGAGCAAAAATATCAATCCCAGTTTTGGATTACTTTAATTAACAAAAAAAATGCATATAGCAAAGGATAGTTTCAATCTGCCTATCTCTGGGTTATGGGCCCAGCATGCTTCCATTGCAGTACTCTGCTGAACATGTAAGTGCAAGAGATCCTGAAGCACTCACTCATCATGGGAAAGTACCAATGTGTTTCTTCGTTGGTTGATGGAAGAAACATCTTACAAAAACTCTCCAGATTATTGACTTTTTTAAGTTTTTCTAGGAAACGTTTTAGATGAATGCTTATTAGCCTTTGTCAGTATGTACTTTTGCAAAGTGTCTCTGTGGCGCAATCAGTTAGTGTGTACGGCTATTAACCAAAAGGTTGGTGGTTCAATCCCACCCAGGGACGTAATTGACCTTGTTATCAGATTTTGGTGATCTTAAAGTAGACAAGTCAAATTTCATACCCCCTGTTATGGTTTAGGGTACCTGGCCTTCTCTGATGTAATCAGAGTTAGATTTGATTCAGTGATTTTATAAAAACATCTAGGAAGCACAATTTAGCAGTGGGTTGCAGAGAAAAAGAAATATGCTGGCAAAAAAATCAAATTGCGTGATTAAACAGCTCTTAATTTTCTTGCTTTATTTTTATGCTAACAAATTTGTTCTCTGAAAAGTGTCCACAAAGCCAAGTCTCTGATTAACACCTTTGTAGGGATGGTTTTTCACCGATTACTAAATTAAACTTGCTTCATTGGAAAGGCAGCAAGATGCATCCTCATTTCAATGTCTACTGAAATAATACAGGTTGACACCAGGAAACATTAACGCCACTGCATCCTTGCTGCTTTCTCATGTGGAAGTCTGTTTAATGTGAAAACAAGGTGATATCTAATTAGCACACAGGTAAGGAATTACGAAAATCTTTATTTAAGGGTGAAGATGTTTCTCACAAAATTGTTGCCCCAATGCATCATTGAAATTCAAGCTGGAAAGATGATTTTAATATATCACTTGTACATTTTGTATTGCTCTTCTGGTGACAATGTAGTTTGTTTTTGTCAATTACCATTTTAATAACAGGGTAAAGAAAATTAAGTGGATTTTTGAAAGAAAACAGTACTGTCAATATACTATTAAACAAATTAAAATGGTAAAAGTTATTGTACTTTAAGTAAAAATAAAAGAGCTAAAATATCAATCCCAATTTTGGATTACTTTAATTAAAAAAAAATGCATATAGCAGAGTATAGTTTCAATCTGCCTACCTCTGGGTTATCGGCCCAGCATGCTTCCATTGCAGTACTCTGCTGCACATGTAAGTGCAAGAGATCCTGAAGCACTCACTCATCATGGGAAAGTACCAATGTGTTTCTTCGTTGGTTGATGGAAGAAACATCTTACAAAAACTCTCCAGATTATTGACTTTTTAAAGTTTTTCTAGGAAACGTTCTAGATGAATGCTTATTAGCCTTTGTCAGTATTTACTTCTGCAAAGTGTCTCTGTGGCGCAATCAGTTAGTGTGTACGGCTACTAACCAAAAGGGGTTGGTGGTTCAATCACACCCAGGGACGTAATTGACCTTGTGATCAGATTTTGGTGATCTTTAAGTAGACAAGTCAAAATTTCAAACCCCCTGTTATGGTGTAGGGTACCTGGCCTTCTCTGATGTAATCAGAGTTAGATTTGATTCAGTGATTTTATAAAAACAGCTAGGAAGCACAATTTAGCAGTGGGTTGCAGAGAAAAAGAAATATGCTGGCAAAAAAATTCAATTGAGTGATTAAACAGCTCTTCATTTTCTGGCTTTATTTTTATGCTAACAAATTTGTTCTCTGAAAAGTGTCCACAAAGCCAAGTCTCTGATTAACACCTTTGTAGGGATGGTTTTTCACCTATTACTAAATTAAACTTGCTTCATTGGAAAGGCAGCAAGATGCATCCTCATTTCAATGTCTACTGAAATAATACAGGTTGACACCAGGAAACATTAACGCCACTGCATCCTTGCTGCTTTCTCATGTGGAAGTCTGTTTAATGTGAAAACAAGGTGATATCTAATTAGCACACAGGTAAGGAATTAAGAAAATCTTTATTTAAGGGTGAAGATGTTTCTCACAAAATCGTTGCCCCAATGCATCATTGAAATTCAAGCTGGAAAGATGATTTTAATATATCACTTGTACATTTTGTATTGCTCTTCTGGTGACAATGTAGTTTGTTTTTGTCAATTACCATTTTAATAATAGGGTAAAGAAAATTAAGTGGATTTTTGAAAGAAAACAATACTGTCAATATACTATTAAAACAAATTAAAATGGTAAAAGTTATTGTACTTTAAGTAAAAATAAAAGAGCAAAAATATCAATCCCAGTTTTGGATTACTTTAATTAACAAAAAAAATGCATATAGCAAAGGATAGTTTCAATCTGCCTATCTCTGGGTTATGGGCCCAGCATGCTTCCATTGCAGTACTCTGCTGCACATGTAAGTGCAAGAGATCCTGAAGCACTCACTCATCATGGGAAAGTACCAATGTGTTTCTTTGTTGGTTGATGGAAGAAACATCTTACAAAAACTCTCCAGATTATTGACTTTTTAAAGTTTTTCTAGGAAACGTTCTAGATGAATGCTTATTAGCCTTTGTCAGTATGGACTTTTTGCAAAGTGTCTCTGTGGCGCAATCGGTTAGTGTGTTCGGCTATTAACCAAAAGGTTGGTGGTTCAATCTCACCCAGGGATGTAATTGACCTTGTGATCGGATTTTGGTGATATTTAAGTAGACAAGTCAAAATTTCAAACCCCCTCTTATTGTGTAGGGTACCTAGCCTTCTCTGATGTAATCAGAGTTAGATTTGATTCAGTGATTTTATAAAAACAGCTAGGAAGCACAATTTAGCAGTGGGTTGCAGAGAAAAAGAAATATGCTGGCAAAAAAATCCAATTGAGTGATTAAACAGCTCTTCATTTCTGGCTTTATTTTTATGCTAACAAATTTGTTCTCTGAAAAGTGTCCACAAAGCCAAGTCTCTGATTAACACCTTTGTAGGGATGGTTTTTCACATATTACTAAATTAAACTTGCTTCATTGGAAAGGCAGCAAGATGCATCCTCATTTCAATGTCTGCTGAAATAATACAAGTTGACACCAGGAAACATTAACGCCACTGCATCCTTGCTGCTTTCTCATGTGGAAGTCTGTTTAATGTGAAAACAAGGTGATATCTAATTAGCACACAAGTAAGGAATTAAGAAAATCTTTATTTAAGGGTGAAGATGTTTCTCACAAAATCGTTGCCCCAATGCATCATTGAAATTCAAGCTGGAAAGATGATTTTAATATATCACTTGTACATTTTGTATTGCTCTTCTGGTGACAATGTAGTTTTTGTCAATTACCATTTTAATAATAGGGTAAAGAAAATTAAGTGGATTTTTGAAAGAAAACAATACTGTCAATATACTATTAAAACAAATTAAAATGGTAAAAGTTATTGTACTTTAAGTAAAAATAAAAGAGGCAAAATATCAATCCCAGTTTTGGATTACTTTAATTAACAAAAAAAAATGCATATAGCAGAGGATAGTTTCAATCTGCCTACCTCTGGGTTATGGGCCCAGCATGCTTCCATTGCTGTACTCTGCTGCACATGTAAGTGCAAGAGATCCTGAAGCACTCACTCATCATGGGAAAGTACCAATGTGTTTCTTCGTTGGTTGATGGAAGAAACATCTTACAAAAACTCTCCAGATTATTGACTTTTTAAAGTTTTTCTAGGAAACGTTTTAGATGAATGCTTATTAGCCTTTGTCAGTATTTACTTCTGCAAAGTGTCTCTGTGGCGCAATCAGTTAGTGTGTACGGCTACTAACCAAAAGGTTGGTGGTTCAATCACACCCAGGGACGTAATTGACCTTGTGATCAGATTTTGGTGATCTTTAAGTAGACAAGTCAAAATTTCAAACCCCCTGTTATGGTGTAGGGTACCTGGCCTTCTCTGATGTAATCAGAGTTAGATTTGATTCAGTGATTTTATAAAAACAGCTAGGAAGCACAATTTAGCAGTGGGTTGCAGAGAAAAAGAAATATGCTGGCAAAAAAATTCAATTGAGTGATTAAACAGCTCTTCATTTTCTGGCTTTATTTTTATGCTAACAAATTTGTTCTCTGAAAAGTGTCCACAAAGCCAAGTCTCTGATTAACACCTTTGTGGGGATGGTTTTTCACCTATTACTAAATTAAACTTGCTTCATTGGAAAGGCAGCAAGATGCATCCTCATTTCAATGTCTACTGAAATAATACAGGTTGACACCAGGAAACATTAACGCCACTGCATCCTTGCTGCTTTCTCATGTGGAAGTCTGTTTAATGTGAAAACAAGGTGATATCTAATTAGCACACAGGTAAGGAATTAAGAAAATCTTTATTTAAGGGTGAAGATGTTTCTCACAAAATCGTTGCCCCAATGCATCATTGAAATTCAAGCTGGAAAGATGATTTTAATATATCACTTGTACATTTTGTATTGCTCTTCTGGTGACAATGTAGTTTGTTTTTGTCAATTACCATTTTAATAATAGGGTAAAGAAAATTAAGTGGATTTTTGAAAGAAAACAATACTGTCAATCTACTATTAAAACAAATTAAAATGGTAAAAGTTATTGTACTTTAAGTAAAAATAAAAGAGCCAAAATATCAATCCCAGTTTTGGATTACTTTAATTAAAAAAAAATGCATATAGCAGAGGATAGTTTCAATCTGCCTACCTCTGGGTTATGGGCCCAGCATGCTTCCATTGCAGTACTCTGCTGAACATGTAAGTGCAAGAGATCCTGAAGCACTCACTCATCATGGGAAAGTACCAATGTGTTTCTTCGTTGGTTGATGGAAGAAACATCTTACAAAAACTCTCCAGATTATTGACTTTTTTAAGTTTTTCTAGGAAACGTTTTAGATGAATGCTTATTAGCCTTTGTCAGTATGTACTTTTGCAAAGTGTCTCTGTGGCGCAATCAGTTAGTGTGTACGGCTATTAACCAAAAGGTTGGTGGTTCAATCCCACCCAGGGACGTAATTGACCTTGTTATCAGATTTTGGTGATCTTAAAGTAGACAAGTCAAATTTCATACCCCCTGTTATGGTTTAGGGTACCTGGCCTTCTCTGATGTAATCAGAGTTAGATTTGATTCAGTGATTTTATAAAAACATCTAGGAAGCACAATTTAGCAGTGGGTTGCAGAGAAAAAGAAATATGCTGGCAAAAAAATCAAATTGCGTGATTAAACAGCTCTTAATTTTCTTGCTTTATTTTTATGCTAACAAATTTGTTCTCTGAAAAGTGTCCACAAAGCCAAGTCTCTGATTAACACCTTTGTAGGGATGGTTTTTCACCGATTACTAAATTAAACTTGCTTCATTGGAAAGGCAGCAAGATGCATCCTCATTTCAATGTCTACTGAAATAATACAGGTTGACACCAGGAAACATTAACGCCACTGCATCCTTGCTGCTTTCTCATGTGGAAGTCTGTTTAATGTGAAAACAAGGTGATATCTAATTAGCACACAGGTAAGGAATTACGAAAATCTTTATTTAAGGGTGAAGATGTTTCTCACAAAATTGTTGCCCCAATGCATCATTGAAATTCAAGCTGGAAAGATGATTTTAATATATCACTTGTACATTTTGTATTGCTCTTCTGGTGACAATGTAGTTTGTTTTTGTCAATTACCATTTTAATAACAGGGTAAAGAAAATTAAGTGGATTTTTGAAAGAAAACTATACTGTCAATATACTATTAAAACAAATTAAAATGGTAAAAGTTATTGTACTTTAAGTAAAAATAAAAGAGCAAAAATATCAATCCCAGTTTTGATTACTTAAATTAACAAAAAAAATGCATATAGCAAAGGATAGTTTCAATCTGCCTACCTCTGGGTTATGGGTCCAGCATGCTTCCATTGCAGTACTCTGCTGCACATGTAAGTGCAAGAGATCCTGAAGCACTCACTCATCATGGGAAAGTACCAATGTGTTTCTTCGTTGGTTGATGGAAGAAACATCTTACAAAAACTCTCCAGATTATTGATTTTTTAATGTTTTTCTAGGAAACGTTCTAGATGTATGCCTATTAGCCTTTGTCAGTATGCACTTTTTACAAAGTGTCTCTGTGGCGCAATTGGTTAGTGTGTTCGGCTATTAACCAAAAGGTTGGTGGTTCAATCCCACCCAGGGACGTAATTAAACTTGTGATCAGATTTTGGTGATATTTAAGTAGACAAGTCAAAATTTCAAACCCCCTGTTATGGTGTAGGGTACCTGGCCTTCTCTGATGTAATCAGAGTTAGATTTGATTCAGTGATTTTATAAAAACAGCTAGGAAGCACAATTTAGCAGTGGGTTGCAGAGAAAAAAAATATGCTGGCAGAAAAATCCAATTGAGTGATTAAACAGCTCTTCATTTTCTGGCTTTATTTTTATGCTAACAAATTTGTTCTCTGAAAAGTGTCCACAAAGCCAAGTCTCTGATTAACACCTTTGTAAGGATGGTTTTTCACCTATTACTAAATTAAACTTGCTTCATTGGAAAGGCAGCAAGATGCATCCTCATTTCAATGGTAAGTCAACCTTCTTGCCCTATGTTCCCTCTCAACGGATGAAGACGCATCATTATCTACCGCAGTCATTTTGGCCCAATAGATATGCAAGAAGTTAAGATTCCCCATTCTTTGCAGGTAGAGGAAGGAAAAGGAAGAGGTCTGTAGCCTCTTCAAGATCGCAGGACCAGAGATTGTCCTCTGCTTCTGCCAAATCCACTGCATGACACTGGGGCTTTCTTGCAGGAGCCCACACCAGTGGGGGCACGTCTAAAACTCTTCAGTCAGTTCTGGATTCATTCGGACCTGGACTCGTGGGTTTTACAAATAGTGTCCCAAGGGTACAAACTGGGGTTTCAAGACGTTCCCCCTCACCGATTGTTCAAATCGGCCTTAGTCAGCAGGGAGAATGTTTTTATTCAAGCCTCTTCGTGGTCCCGAAGCCGGACGGCTCAGTCAGACCAATCTTAAATCTGAAATCCCTCAATTTCTTCCTAAAGAAATTCAATTTCAAGATGGAATTTCTCAGGGCAGTGATCTCCAGTCCGGAGGACGGAGATTTCATGGTTTTGGTAGACATAAAGGATGCCTACTTACATGTTCCCATTTAGCCACTGCCTCAAGCTACCTAAGGTTTGCAATTCAGGATTGTCATTACCAATGAAACTTGCAGGAAACTTTATGGATTTAACTTGGGCTAAGGCCTTAGGCATTCCTCAGTTACCTTTGGGTAGGTGTGTCACCATGCATGGCTTAGATGGGAGTCCGCTGTCTAATGGGATTATTTCTCTCCGTACACCCCCTGTACTACTTACAGTAGGAGCTCTACATTCCGAGAAAATCGAGTTCTTTCTTACACATTGCCCAGCAGTTCCAGTTGTTCTGTGTCACCCTTGGCTGGCCTTTCATAATCCCACCATTGATTGGCGGTCGGGGGAGATTTCACATTGGGGTACTTTTTGTGATAAGGAATGTATCACGTTTCCAGTCAGAGTAGCAGCTATCATTCCAGAACTCATTCCGGTGGAATACCAGGAGTTTGCTGATGTTTTCTCCAAAGGCAATGCGGACATTCTGCCTCCCCATCGGCCTTATGATTGTGCTATTGAGTTAATTCCTGGTGCCGCATTGCCAAAGGGAAGATTATATGCATTATCCGGGCCAGAAACTGCGGCTATGAATGATTATGTAAAGGAGAGCCTTGAGAAAGGATTTATTAGACCATCAAAATCTCCTTTAAGTGCAGGCTTCTTCTTTGTGGAGAAAAAGGATGGCTCGCTTAGACCTTGCATTGATTTTAGAGCCCTGAATAAGATCTCAGTTAAAAACACCTATCCTTTGCCGTTGATTTCTGTACTCTTTGATCAGTTACGTTCTGCTGTGATTTTTTCTAAAATTGACCTTAGAGGAGCGTACAACCTCATCCGAATTAAATCTGGAGATGAGTGGAAAACGGCCTTCAGTACTCAGTCGGGTTACTACGAATACCTGGTGATGCCGTTCGGCCTGTCCAATGCTCCGGCAGTTTTTCAAGACCTCATTAACGATGTGCTCCGTGACTTCCTAGGGAAATTTGTGGTCGTTTACTTAGACGACATCCTGATTTTTTCTAAATCAATGGAACAACATGTTACCCAGGTGCGTCTGGTTCTTCAAAAGTTATGTGAGAATCATTTATATGCCAAGCTGGAGAAGTGTGAGTTTCATGTCACGGAAGTATCTTTTTTAGGGTACATAATTTCCCCTCAGGGATTTTCCATGGAACCAAAGACCATCCTTAGTTGGGCGCAACCCACCAATTTAAAAGCAATTAAGCGTTTTTTAGGGTTTGCGAATTATTATAGGAGGTTCATTCATTCTTTTTCTGACCTGGTTGCTCCCATTGTAGCTCTGACAAAGAAAGGAGCGGATCCTACCAACTGGTCGCGTGAAGCTGAGTTGTCCTTCCGGGCCTTGAAACAAGCCTTTGTCTCGGCTCCAGTCCTCAGACATCCTAATCCGGAATTGCCCTTTGTGGTGGAGGTTGATGCCTCGGAGGTTGGAGTGGGGGCTATCCTTTCTCAAAAGGATCCGGAGTCTCTGGAGTTACATCCTTGTGCCTTTATGTCCAGGAAATTCTCCTCCGCTGAATCCAACTATGACGTTGGTAATCGGGAGTTACTGGCGGTAAAATGGGCTTTCGAGGAGTGGAGGCATTGGCTGGAGGGAGCAAAACATACTATTTCGGTATTGACTGACCATAAGAACCTGCAATACATTGAATCGGCTAAGCGGCTTAATGCCCGGCAGGCACGTTGGGCATTATTTTTTACGCGTTTCAAATTTATAATCACTTTCAGGCCTGGTTCCAAGAATACTAAGGCTGATGCCCTGTCACATAGCTTTCTTCCGGTTCACAATAACAATCCTGTTACCCCCATACTTCCATCTTCGGTCATCTGGGCGGGCCTCACACAAGATTTATTTACCCAGTTAAAACAGCTTCAACACCAAGCTCCTAGAATTACTCCTGCTGGTCGTCTTTACGTCCCTGAGTTTTTGAGAGTTACTGTTTTAACGGAATTCCATGATAACAAAGTTTCAGGGCATCCAGGAGTCTCTAAGACATTGGAGTTAGTCTCTCGCTCAGTATGGTGGCCTGGTCTTTCTAAAGACGTCAAGGAATTTGTTTATTCATGTCAGGTTTGTGCACAGCATAAGGTTCCCCGTTCCTTGCCCATCGGGCAACTTATGCCCTTAAATGTTCCTCTCAGGCCGTGATCTCATATTTCCATGGATTTTGTGGTTGACCTTCCCCTTTCAGCCGGATTCCGAGTCATATGGGTGGTAGTGGACCGTTTTAGTAAAATGGCTCATTTTATTGCTCTTCCCCGATTGCCTTCTGCCCAAGGGTTGGCAGTTTTGTTTCTCCGCCATGTATTCAGGCTTCATGGGTTGCCTACTGATATTGTTTCTGATCGGGGTCCACAATTCATCGCACAATTCTGGAAATGTTTTTGTGCCTCATTGAAGATGAAATTGTCGTTAACATCCGGTTACCACCCACAATCCAACGGGCAAACCGAACGAGTTAACCAATCATTGAAACAATATTTGCGCTTGTATTCAGCCAAACTCCAGAATGATTGGTCCGAGTTTCTTACGTTGGCTGAATTTGCTTACAATAATTCTTGTCATTCCTCCACTAAAGAGTCTCCATTCTTTTCAGTTTTTGGTTTTCACCCCAGAGCTAATTCTTTTTTTCATCATTCCTCAGTCTCCTCGCTTACCTTAACCTCCCATCTCAGAGCCATTTGGAAAAAGGTGCACCTTGCTCTCAGAAAAGCGGCCTTTCGAGAGAAGAAATTTTCTGACAGGCTCCGACGTCCTTGCACTTTTAAGGTGGGAGATAGGGTGTGGTTGTCGACTCGCAACATCAGGCTTCGACAATCCTCAGCTAGACTGGGACCCAAATTTATTGGGCCATTTCTTATTATTAAAAGAGTCAACCCAGTTGCCTTTCGGTTACGTTTACCAAGATCTCTCAGGATTGGAAATACGTTTCATTGTTCCCTGTTGAAACAATACGTTTCTTCCAGTAGATTTCCTCGGAAGATCTCTCAGGGTAGATCTCCAGTGGATGTACAGGGACAACAGGAGTTCTTGGTAGAGAAGGTTCTCGATTCCAAATTGTCCCGGGATCGGCTGTATTTTCTGGTTCACTGGAAAGGCTATGGTCCGGAGGAAAGGTCTTGGGTCCTGGATAAGGATCTTCATGCCCCGAGGCTCAAGAGGGCATTTTTTCGGGAATTTCCTCAGAAACCTGGCTTTAGGGGTTCCTTGACCCCTCCTCAAGGGGGGGGTACTGTTAGGCGCCGGGGTCCGCTTGATGGTCTGCGCGGCCCGGCGCCTAGCAACTAGAGATGCCGTGCACGTACAGCCGCCGGCTCCCTAGCAACGCTAGACGCCGGGCGCGCTGAGCCGCACGGACCCTAGCAACGGGGACGCCACTGGCGGACCGCGTTCCCCGTTGCTAGGCTTTAGGAAATTAAGATATTCACCTGCTCTCTGGCCGTGCAGCAAGGCAGCTGCACGGCATTTATTCTAATCAGCCATTAGCAGCTGATTGGAGTACTCCTTGTTAAATACACTCCCAGGGCTTCTCACAGATGCCGGTAATAGCTTCCTGCATGCTGCCTTTGTTTGCTGAGAGTCTGTTTCCAGTCCTGCTGTATCCGGTCATTCCAGTCCGCAGAAGTCCGGTATTCGGGAGTTGTCATCTCATCCCAAGAGGTTGTTTGGTTCCCTGGAGTCCTGACTGATCACCGTTTTATATCCAGTGGTGTTCGTGAGTTGCGGCTCTGCCGTGTGTTGCGGCTCAGCCGCTTTACCTTTTATATTTTGTGTTTGGAGCATTTGCGGAGGGTTCCGCTTCCACAAGTCCTCTCTGGTACTCGGCGGTGCCGGGTAGGAGAATTGGACAAGTGGATATTTTGGTTGTCCTTTTTCCTGGCGGTTTCTCCGCACATATTATAGTTTTGAGTTTGCTTATCCCCTGGCCTGGTTGTTTAGTTAGAGGGCCTCTTGTTATCACCCTGTCTCGGGTTTCCCTTTGTCTCTCATTAAGACCGGGGGGCATCGAAGTTGGGCAGACATAATCCGCCCTTCAAACGCGGCTGCCAAGGGCTCAAGAAA
Source organism: Pseudophryne corroboree (assembly GCF_028390025.1). NCBI lineage: Eukaryota > Metazoa > Chordata > Amphibia > Anura > Myobatrachidae > Pseudophryne > Pseudophryne corroboree. The sequence continues at coordinate 49,900 of NW_026970277.1, read as the reverse complement.
CCATAGTCTCGCAGGGGATTTCTGACAACACGGGTGAGACAACAGAGTTAGGGCGCCAGGGGCTATTTTCCTGTCCTGCTCCCTTCCCCAGCATTCCGTTCCAGTGCTCCGGTCCTTGCCATAAGATCTTCTCTGACCAGAGTGCTGGAATCATAACACATACTGGACACAGAAGAGGTTTTCTTCCAGTGGAAAGGCTATGGAGATCCAGAGTCTGGTCAAACAAATTCTGAAACCAGCAAGAGTGTTAATCCTTCAATGCATTCAGTTGCTGGGGAAGATGGTTGTGGCCTACGAGGCCATTCAGTTTGGCAGGTTCCATGCCAGAGTGTTCCAGTGGGACCTGTTGGACAATTGGTCCGGATCCCACCTACACATGCACCGGAGGATAATCCTGTCTTCCAAGACCAGAATCTCACTCCATTGGTGGCTGCACAGTTCTCACCTCCTAGAGGGGCGATGGTTCGGGATCCAGGACTGGATCCTAGGTACCACAGATGCAACCCTCCGAGGCTGGGGAGCAGTCACACAGGGGGAAAATGTCCAAGGAAGATGGTCAAGTCAGGAAAGTTGTCTCCACATAAATGTTCTGGAGTTAAGGGCCATTTAATAACTGCAGACACAGTACACACTGGGACGGGTGCCCAGCATCCTCAACAGACTAAGAGAAAAGGATTTACCGGTAGGTATTAAAATCCTAGTTTCTCTAACGTCCTAGAGGATGCTGGGGACTCCGTAAGGACCATGGGGATAGACGGGCTCCACAGAGTTCATGATCTTCACTGAGGTAGCGTACAGCACTGCAGCTGTGCGCCATTGCTCCCATACACCTCACATACTCCGGTCACTGTAAGGGTGCAGGGCGCAGGGGGGGCGCCCTGGGCAGCAATATAAACCTCTTTTTGGCAAAAATATAACATATATACAGCTGGGCACTGTATATATGTATGAGCCCCCACCAATTTTACAGTTTAAGCGGGACAGAAGCCCGCCGCCGAGGGGGCGGGGCTTCTCCCTCAGCACTCACCAGCGCCTTTTTTTCTCCACAGCACCGCTGAGAGGAAGCTCCCCGGACTCTCCCCTGCTTATACCACGGTAGAGAAGAGGGTTGAAAAGAGAGGGGGGGCACATAATTCGGCGCAAATTACATACAGCAGCGCTACTGGACAAACATTAAGTTACTGTGTTATTCCTGGGTTATATAGCGCTGGGGAGTGTGCTGGCATACTCTCTCTCTGTCTCTCCAAAGGGCCTTGTGGGGAAACTGTCTTCAGAAAAAGTATTCCCTGTGTGTGTGGTGTGTCGGTACACGTGTGTCGACATGTCTGAGGAAGAAGGCTATATTAGAGATGAGCGGGAGCAAATGAATGTGGTGTCTCCGCTGACACCTGATTGGATGGATATGTGGAATGTTTTAAATGCTAGTGTAAACTCATTGTACAAAAGATTAGACAAGGCTGAAGCTTTGGGACAGTCAGGGACTCAACCCATGCCTGATCCTATGTTGCAGGGACTGTCAGGGTCTCATAAGCGCCCACTATCCCAGATTGTTGACACAGATACCGACACGGATTCTGACTCCAGTGTCGATTACGATGATGCAAAGTTACAGCCAAAATTGGCAAAATCCATTCGATATATGATTATGGCAATAAATGATGTTTTGCACATCACAGAGGAACCCCCTGTCCCTGACAAGAGGGTACATATGTACAAGGGAAAGAAGCCTGAGGTAACCTTTGAGGGGGTCACACGAGCTGAACGAGTTATGTGAAAAAGCTTGGGAATCTCCAGATAAAAGACTGCAGATTTCCAAAAGGATTCTTATGGCGTATCCTATTCCATCAACGGATAGGTTACGATGGAAATCCTCACGTAGGATGGACAAAGCATTAACACGCACAGCTACAGTTGGAAAATCAAATTTTTTACCTTATGTTCCCTCACAGCATAAGAAAGCTCCGCATTATCAAATGCAGTCCTTTCAGTCACAAAGAAACAAGAAAGTGCGAGGTGCGTCCTTTCTTGCCAGAGGTAGGGGCAGAGGAATAAAGCTGCACAACACAGCTAGTTCCCAGGAACAGAAGTCCTCCCCGGCCTCTACAAAATCTACCTCATGACGCTGGGGCTCCACTGGCAGAGTCCGGCCCATGTGATGTCATGCAGCTGCTCTGACCACGCCTCCTGTTTCTCCGTTGCCGACCCCATTTTGAAACCGTGCCCCCGCACCGCTCCATCTCCGACTTGGAAATGGAGTGTTGTTGACCCCCCTCCCCCCCCCCCTTCACCGATTCACAGGCAGAGGTGATCGCATTATCTGCGGGGTGCCGCAGAAAATGCAGGCGTATGCTCTTAGCAGTTTTTGCAGTTGGATTGCGATCCAACCTGAATCAGGCCCCATTACCTATCACAATGCACTGCGGGTAGTACAAAATGGGGTTAATATAGGAGAAAAAACCCCAGAGCTGTGCTCCTTAACTGTCCCTGGTGGCTAGTGGAGCGGCTGCCCAGTAATCAGTGTCCACGCCAGTGCGCACACGGCCCGCCCCCATCAGCGGCCTCGTGATCCCGGAGGGCGGTGTGTGTGTGACTGACCTTAGGAAGAAACCGGAGCCTCCGCTGCAGTGACCCAGCAACCGGGGCACGGGAGTATACTGCGCCACTGGGAGTGATGGAGCTGCAGTAAAGAGGTCTATTAGACCTAGCCTGCTGCAGCCCTTGTAGATTCTTATAAAAAAAGTTCTTCTTTTCTTGCCAAAATTAATAGCTAAGAATAGGCTGCCTGAGGCAGCCCCCTGTTAAGTGGCCTGCTACTGAAGGCACCAACTACAAACTGAGCTCCCTGTTCATGGAAGCGAGGTTATAGAGGAGGGGGCGCTGAGCATCTTGGGAACAGTCAAAAGCTTTGAGCCTGTTGGTGCCTCAGATCAAGATCCTACTCTGGTGTACATATACAATGTGAATCCTTGTGGAGTCCAGTGTACCCCACAGAAGAAATGAATGCGTCACACCCATTGGCAGCAACATTAGAATAGCTGCTGATGGGCACAATTGAGAAAGGAAGGGGGGAAAACATTTGAATCCAGCACATATATGTAATTTGAATATGTAATTTGTACCTTCCTACTTTAAAATGTAATGGATGAACCTCACCCTGTGAGAACTATCTTCATGATCAAGAGATCTCATATGCAAGATAAGTATGTGTTGGGATAGGGCTGTGGAGGGCGGCTGCTCGGGCACACCCCTGTCAAGTTAAGGAGATTCAACTGAGGAAGCACAAGGGAACTCTCATCTGGGAACAACAACTGCAGGGAGAACACATTTTCAGACGAATGTGGGAGGGCAGAAGGCTGCCTAATACTGAAGCACCCCCAAACAACAAACCAAATGCAACAACTACTGCAAGCATTCCTGGGGGAAGGCCTGCAGCAGATGGATTTGCATATAGTGATGTCATCCAAGCAGTGGGCATAGTTGGCTGCAACCCTCGTCTGCATATGAAAAGAGAAAAGGGTCACGCAGGGCATGGCGGCCTTTGTGGGGTTGCGCTTGGATGACCCCTAAATCGCTTTATACACCCCCACCCCCCATCAGTGTGGGCTCATGTTGGCCATGCCCCAGCCCCTGAAGCATTCAAGCTGATTTCTTGCAGCAGCTGGACCCAGAAACAGCTCCAGAGTTGCTCTACAAGACAAGTAAAAGGGTGTGAGCCCTGCAGCACCACCTGTAGTTTGCATACACACATATATAGGACAGCATCTCTTATATGCCCCAGGGTCAATAAAATAGTATCCTTATCTAGGGTATCCATCCCCTCAGATAAGGTATCCGTCCATGCCGCTACAGCACTACACACCCAGGCCGACGCAATTGCCGGTCTGAGTAAGGTACCTGAATGTGTATAAATGGACTTCAGGGAAATCTCCTGTTTGCGGTCAGCAGACTCTTTGAGGGTAGCCGTATACTGGGACGGGAGGGCTACCTTCTTGGATAAGCGTGTTAATGCTTTGTCCACCCTAGGGGAGGATTCCCATCGTAACCTATCCATTGATGGGAAAGGATACGCCATAAGAATCCTTTTGGAAATCTGCAGTCTTTTATCTGGAGATTCCCAAGCTTTTTCACATAACTCGTTCAGCTCGTGTGACCCCCTCAAAGGTTACCTCAGGCTTTTTCACCTTGTACATATGTACCCTCTTGTCAGGGACAGGGGGTTCCTCTCTGATGTGCAAAACATCTTTTATTGCCATAATCATATATCGAATGGATTTTGCCAATTTTGGCTGTAACTTTGCATCATCGTAATCGACACTGGAGTCAGAATCCGTGTCTGTATCTGTGTCAACAATCTGGGATAGTGGGCGCTTATGAGACCCTGACAGTCCCTGCAACATAGGATCAGGCATGGGTTGAGACCCTGACTGTCCCAAAGCTTCAGCCTTGTCTAATCTTTTGTGCAATGAGTTTACACTAGCATTTAAAACATTCCACATATCCATCCAATCAGCTGTCGGCGGAGACACCACATTCATTTGCTCCTGCTCCTCTCTAATATAGCCTTCTTCCTCAGACATGTCGACACACGTGTACCGACACACCACACACACAGGGAATGCTTTTTCTGAAGACAGTTTCCCCACAAGGCCCTTTGGAGAGACAGAGAGAGAGTATGCCAGCACACACCCCAGCGCTATATAACCCAGGAATACACAGTAACTTAATGTTTGCCCAGTAGTACTGCTGTATGTAATTTGCGCCAAATTATGTGCCCCCCCCCCCTCTTTTCAACTCTCTTGTCTACCGTGGTATAAGCAGGGGAGAGTCCGGGGAGCTTCCTCTCAGCGGTGCTGTGAAGAAAAAATGGCGCTGGTGAGTGCTGAGGGAGAAGCCCCGCACCCTCGGCGGCAGGCTTCTGTCCCGCTTAAACTGTAAAATTGGCGGGGGCTCATACATATATACAGTGCCCCGCTGTATATGTGTTATATTTTTGCCAAAAAGAGGTTTATATTGCTGCCCAGGGTGCCCCCCCCCCCCTGCGCCCTGCACCCTTACAGTGACCGGAGTGTGTGAGGTGTATGGGAGCAATGGCGCACAGCTGCAGTGCTGTGCGTTACTTCAGTGAAGATCATGAAGTCTTCTGCCGCCTCTAAAGTCTTCTTTTCTTCTCATACTCACCCGGCTTCTATCTTCCGGCTCTGCAAGGGGGACGGAGGCGCGGCTCTGGGACGGACGGCGAGGGTGAGATCCTGCGTACCAATCCCTCTGGAGCTAATGGTGTCCAGTAGCCTAAGAAGCTGGACCTTGCAACTCAGAGAGTAGGGCTGCTTCTCTCCCCTCAGTCCCTCGATGAGGGAGTCTGTTGCCAGCAGTGCTCCCTGAAAATTAAAAACCTAACAAAATACTTTCTGTCAGAAAGCTCAGGAGAGCTCCTGAAAAGCACCCAGTCTCCACTGGGCACAGTATCAAACTGAGGTCTGGAGGAGGGGCATAGAGGGAGGAGCCAGTGCACACCCAGAACTAAAGTCTTTCTTAAAGTACCCATGTCTCCTGCGGAGCCTATCTATCCCCATGGTCCTTACGGAGTCCCCAGCATCCTCTAGGACGTTAGAGAAAATAGGATTTTAATACCTACCGGTAAATCCTTTTCTCTTAGTCCGTAGAGGATGCTGGGCACCTGTCCCAGTGCGTACTGTGTCTGCAGTTATTAAATGGCCCTTAACTCCAGAACATTTATGTGGAGAAAACTTTCCTGACTTGACCATCTTCCTTGGATGTTTTCCCCCTGTGTGACTGCTCCCCAGCCTCGGAGGGTTGCATCCATGGTCCCTAGGATCCAGTCCTGGATCCCGAACCATCGCCCCTCTAGGAGGTGAGAACTGTGCAGCCACCAATGGAGTAAGATTCTGGTCTTGGAAGACAGGATTATCCTCCGGTGCATGTGTAGGTGGGATCCGGACCACTTGTCCAACAGGTCCCACTGGAACACTCTGGCATGGAACCTGACAAACTGAATGGCCTCGTAGGCCGCGACCATCTTCCCCAGCAACAGAATGCATTGATGGATTAACACTCTTGCTGGTTTCAGAATTTGTTTGACCAGACTCTGGAACTCCATAGCCTTTCCACTGGAAGAAAGCCTCTTCTGTGTCCAGTATGACTCCCAGAAACAACAACCGCGTCATTGGGACCAACTGCGATTTTGGCAAGTTTAGGAGCCAACCATGTTGTTGAAGAACTGTCAGGGAGAGTAGATGTTTTGCACCAACTGGTCCCTGGATCTCGCCTTTATCAGGAGATCATCCAAGTACGGCATAATTGTGACTCCTTGCTTGCGAAGGAGAACCATCATTTCCACCATCACCCTGGTGAAAATCCTCGGAGCCGTGGACAGACCAAACGGCAACGTCTGAAATTGGTAATGACAATCCTGAATTGCAAACCTCAGGTAGCTTGATGCAGTGGCTAAACGGGAACATGTAATTAGGCATCCTTATGTCTACCAAAACCATGAAAGCTCCTTCCTCCGGACTGGAGATCCCTACCCTGAGAGATTCCATCTTGAAATTGAATTTCTTTAGGTAGAAATTGAGGGATTTCAGATTTAAGATTGGTCTGACTGAGCCGTCCGGCTTCGGGAGCACGAAGAGGCTTGAATAAAAACCTTCTCCCTGCTGACTAAGGCCGATTTGAACAATCGGTGAGGGGGAACGTCTTGAAACCCCAGTTTGTACCCTTGTGACACTATTTGTAAAACCCACGAGTCCAGGTCCAAATTAATCCAGAACTGACTGAAGTGTTTTAGACGTGCCCCCACTGGTGTGGGCTCCTGCAAGAGAGCCCCAGCGTCATGCAGTGGATTTGGCAGAAGCAAAGGACGATCTCTGCTCCTGCGATCTTGAAGAGGCTACAGACCTCTTCCCTCTTCTCCTTCCTCTACCTGCAAAGAAAGGGGAATCTTAACTTCTTGCATATCTATTGGGACAAAATGACTGCGTTAGACAATGATGCGTCTTCATCCGTTGAGAGGGAACATAGGGCAAGAAGGTTGACTTACCTGCGGGAGCTGCCGAGATCAAATTATCTAGGCCGTTGCCAAACAAGGCTTCACCTTCATAGGGAAGAGACTCCCTTTCTTCTTGGAGTCAGCATCAGCATTCCCTTGGTGAATCCACAATGCCCTCCTATCCGAGACTGCCATGAAATTGGCCCGTGAACTCAAGAGTCCTATATCCCTTGCAGTCGTAAGTATGCTGCAGTGTCCTTGATATGATCCAGCGTAAGGAGTATCCCATCTCTCCAAGATATCTATATCGGAAGACAAGGTATTCGACCAATTCTTGAATACTACTACTCACCCATGCGCATGTAATGGCAGGTCTAAGTAATGTACCCGTGGTTACATAACTAGAAATAATGTAGCTTCCTGCATACGATCCGCTGGATTTGTGACAGGGCCCCGTGCAGAACAGGGGGTGACTCCCACTTTATTCTGTCCGCAGCAGGAAATGAATAAACAATCGGAAACCTTTTGGGGATTTGAAACCATCTTGTCGAGCTGGCCCAGACTTTCTCAAACAGAGATGGAGGAACGTTACATCAGCTTTCATTATATATCTATATATACATACATATAGACCCCTTTGTCAGGAACAGCAGGGTCCTCAGTGATGTTAATATGTCCTTAATATCCACAATCATGTACTGAATGCTCCTTGCCAATATTGGATCTAATCAGGAAATATTATGGTCGACATAGGAATCAGTATCCGAGTCAGTATCAGTGTGTAGTAACATTTTTGCGGGCCTGAGGGAAAAGAAGCATAGCCATGAACATCACATCTATTCTCTACGTCTGTGTCTGGGACACAGATTTATCCAACCTCACTCTGATATTATTGAAACTTTCACCCAGTCAGTTATTGGTGGTGCCAACAGGGCCACCATCATATGTCTGCATTCCTAATATAGTTTCCTCTTGGGAAAAACATTCAGCCACCGACATGTTGACACACATGTACCAAGTACCCACAGACACATCGGCTTATGGGGGATAGACCTACAGTAAATCTGTCAGAGGGACAGAGAGGATTTTTTAGCTCACAACCCAGCGCCAAAAGTACACAGTCTGGGAAATAATAAACTCTATAGTGATAGACTTGTAACGCTCTATAGATGTGCTGGTGAGGTGAGGAAGAAGCCCCGCCGCTGTAATGGCACGCTTCTGTCCCGCTCAGAAACAAATAATTAATTACGCTGGCGGGGTAAGGACAGTGCCCAGGCACTAATGTCCACTTTTGCCAGCCTTTTGTGAGGAATTTATGCTGCCCAGGGTGCCCCCCCCCCCACCCACCCACATGCCCTGCACCCTGCAGTGCCTGTGTTTGTGTGGAAGCATGGCGCACAGCATTCCGCTCGCTGCGTGGTACCTCAGAATGCCGTCACTGGAGAAGAAGTCTTCTGTTCTTCTGCTACTCGCCTGTCTTCTGACTTCTGGCTCTGTAAGGGGGTGATGGCAGGCTACGGGAGTGGGCATCTAGGCGTACCCAGCGATCAGCACCCTCAGGAGCTAATGGTGTCCTGTCAGCCAGAAGCAGAGCCATTGAACTCACTAGAAGTTGGTCATACTTCTCTCCCCTAAGTTCCACGAAGCAGGGAGACTGTTGCCAGCAGCCTCCCTGAAAATAAGAAAAACTAACATAAGTATTTTCAGAGAAACTCAGTAGAGCTCCCCTGTAGTGCATCCAGTCTCACTGGGCACAATTCTAAAACTGGAGTCTGGAGGAGGGGCATAGAGGGAGGAGACAGTTCACACCCTTTGAAAGTCTTAAAGTGCCCATGTCTCCTGCGGATCCCGTCTATACCCCATGGTTCTTAATGTGATCCCAGCATCCTCTAGGACGTATGAGAAAACAAATAACGCACACACGAGGAGGAGAGAACAAAGGAAGCTATAAGGAGGGGAGGGGAGAGGAGGGGAGGGGAGGGGGGGGGGGAGGTAAGGTAGTAAAGGGATATTGGATAAACTACAACCTTATACATATTCATTAATGTACCAGTAGTTAGAAGTAGAAGAGCTCTAACAGAAACCACAAAGCTTATCTAAAGCCACACCACACTGGATATGCCCAATCTCATTTGATCTTTGAAGCAAAGCAGTATTGGACTTTGTTACTACCAAGCAGTCTCCCATCCATGTATTATCAGATTCTTTAGGTGTTTTTAAACTACCAACACCCTTTTCTTGGTACTGTACATTTAATTTTTACACATATTCTTTTATGTACCAGAAGTTAGAAGTAGAAGAGCTCTAACAGAAACCACGAGCTCATCTACAGCCACAGCACACTGGATTTGCCCAATCTCTCCTGATCATGGAAGCTGAGCAGTGTTGGTCCTGGTTTTAGTACTTGGATGGGAGACCACCAGGAAATACCAGGAGCTGTGTGTATTTTTACAATACCAACACCGTTCTCTTGATGCATTCCATTTTGAAACATTGGGGCAGATCTATTAAGCCTGGTGAACTGATAAAGTGCAAGGTGATAAAGTACCAGCCAGTCAGCTCCTAACTGTCATTTTTCAAACCCAGCCTGTGACATGGCAATTAGGAGCTGATTGGCTGGTACTTTATCACCATGCAAATTATCATTTCACCAGGTTTAATAAATCGTCCGCTTATTCATTTATGTACGAGTAGTTAGAAGTAGAAGAACTCTAACAGAAACCACTAAGCTCATCTACAGCCACACCACACTGTATATGCCCAATATCACCTGATCTTAGGCCTGGTTTGTTCTTGGATGTGAGACCACCTGGGAATACCAGGTGCTGTAGGTAGTTTTATACTACCAACACCGTTCTCTTGATGCATTCTATTTTGAAACTTATTCATTGATGTAGAAGTTAGAAACAGCAAAAATCATCTACAGCCGCATCACACTGGATATGTCCAATCCAGTGGCGTAACTAGAAATTTTTCTCCCCCAAGCCAAAAAATTCTTCGGCGCCCCCCCCCCCTTCATGCTCCATAATTGGGAGCAAGAAAGGGATAAATATGCGCGCGCCTAAGGCGCGCGCGTCAAAAAAGGGGCGTGGTTTTGTTGGAGTGGGCGTGGTTTCGCATAAAGGGGCGTGGCATTGCAGGAAAAGACTACCTTATACCCCAGTTTTGCAACCTGCACGCCCATACGTTGGCCACCACAGGAAAGAAAAATAATCCTGATTCATGCCCCTTACATTATTTGTCATTTTTCCTCCTTATAGTAATGCCCAGTATACATTATGCCACATACTGCAATGGCCCTTAGACATTATGCCACACACAATAATGCACGACACAATATGCACACACTGTAATGCCCCCGACACATTATGCCACACACCGTAATGTCTGTGACACATTATGCCACACACCGTAATGCCTGTGACACATTATGACAGGAATCGCAATGCCCGTTATACATTATGCTACACACTGCAATGCCCCTGATACATTATAGCACATACAATGTCTGTGACACATTATGACACACACCGCAATGTCCGTGATACATTATGCCACACACTGCAATGCCCGATACATTATAGCACATACAATGCCTGTGACACATTATGCCACACACTGCAATGACCTTGAGACATTATACCACAATGCCCGTGATATAGTATACCATACACCGTAATGCCTGTGACACATACCGCAATGCCCTGCCCGTTATACCCTATGCCACACATCGCAATGCCCGTTATGTATTATGCCACACTGCAATGACCCTGAGACATTATACCACATACCACAATGCCCGTGATATAGTATACCACACACCGTAATGCCTGACACATTATGACACACACCGCAATGTCCGTGATACATTATGCCACACACTGCAATGACCCTGAGACATTATACCACATATCACAATGCCCGCGATATAGTATACCATACACCGTAATGCCTGCGACACATTATGACACACACCGCAATGTCCGTGATACATTATGCCACACACCGTAATGCCCATTACACATTAAGTCCTACAGTAAGGCTTCTAATTACTTTTCAATTACCTGCTCGTTGTCAGGGGTTTCATGCACTGGGTGTCATGCTCGTTGCCAGGGGTTTCATGCTCTTGGTTCCATGCACGGTGCCAGGGGTTTTCATGCTCAGGGTGTCATGCTCATTGCCAGGGGTTTCATGCACTGGGTGTCATGCTCGTTGCCAGGTGTTTCATGCACTGGGTGTCATGCTCGTTGCCAGATGTTTCATGCACTGGGTGTCATGCTCGTTGCTAGGAGGTAGTCCTTGTTGCTAGGGCTGTGCTCCCAGTGCCACATATGTCCCCAGTGCCAGATATTCCCCCACGGTGCCAGGTACTTACATGCCCCAGTGCCAAATATAGTCGTCCCCCCCATGTGCCAGGTACACATATGCCCCCAGTGCCAGATATTCCCCCCCAGTGCCATATATGCCCCCAGTGCCAGATATTCCCCCCAGTGCCATATATGCCCCCCGTGCCATATATGCCCCCAGTGCCAGATACCCCCCCCCAGTGCCATATATGCCCCCAGTGCCAGATATTCCCCCCCAGTGCCATATATGCCCCAGTGCCAGATATCCCCCCCAGTGCCAGATATGCCCCCAGTGCCAGATATTCCCCCCAGTGCCAGAAATGCCCCAGTGCCAGATATTCCTCCCTCCCCCCCCGTGCCATATATGCCCCCAGTGCCAGATATTTACCCCCCCCCCCGCCGTCGCTTTTTGGAGGGACACGGAGGGCACAGCTCGTCTCTCCTGTGTCCCTCCTGCTGCATCATCTCCGGCGGCCGCGGGTCTAATAGGGGGAAGTGCCGATTCGTGAGCCAATTAGAGCTCACGGACGGTACTTCCCCCTATTAGACCCGCGGCCGCCGGAGATGATGCAGCAGGAGGGACACAGGGAGGCGCGCTGTGTGCCCTCCGTGTCCCTCCAAAAAGCGGCGGAGGGAAGGAGACTGCAGACTGACATGCGGACGCTCGTCCGCATGTCAGTCTGCTGTAAATCAGTGGCGCCCCCGCAGCCCCTCGCCCCCAAGCCACCGCGAGGACTGCGGGGGCAGTAGTTACGCCACTGGTCCAATCTCATCTGATGATGGAAGCTAAGCAGTGTTGTGCCTGGTTTGTTTTTGGATTTCAAGTCCTGCCTTCTGGTTTGGCCACGGCACCTCGGATATTCACCAAGGTCATGGCCGTGATGACGACCCTTCACCATCAGAGAATCAGGATCCTGCCAAATCTGGACGACTTGCTGATCCTGGTGAACTCCCAAGAGGTTCTCCACAGTTATCTGGAACTGGCGGTCCAATTCCTAAAAGTCCACGGGTGGCTCATCAACTGAAAAAAAGTCCTCGCTGGTCCCTGCTCGGAACATTGTGCACCTAGGGGCACTGCTGGACACACACAGCCAACAATTGTTTCTGTCTCCAGAGAAAGTCCTGAAAATTCAGGACAGTATCGTCCTCTCTCGCCCAAGAGTGTTGATACACACGGCGATGCAAGTACTAGACCTCATGGTGTCAGCTTTCGATATGGTAGAGTACGCTCAATTTCATTACCGCCCTCTGCAGAGGTTAATCCTCTCCAAGTGGGACGGCCTGCCTCATCGGATGATGTCTCAAATGATCTCCTTGACTTCGGAGGTTCGTCTGACACTGAGCTGGTGGCTACAGGACCAACAGTTGAGCAGGGGCCATCCCTTCTGGATCTCCAACTGTGTCCTCCTGACAATGGATGCCAGTCTTTTGGGCTGGGCCATGGTGTTGGAGCAACACTTTCTCCAGGGTCGGTGGACCAGGGAGGAATCTCTCCTCCTGATATACGTTCTGGAATTGCAGGCAGTGTTCAATTAATTGACACTGGCCCTGCCTCTAGTACAGAACAGGCCTGTTCAAGTACAATCTGACAACGCCACCACGGTAGTGTACACAAATCATCAAGGCGGCACTCGAAACTGCATGGCAAAGCTGGAAGTATCAAAAATCCTCCGTTGGGTAGAAAGTCATCTGACAGCAATATCGGCAGTGTTCATTCCCGGAGTCCTCAACTAGGAAGCGGATTTCCTCAGTCGTCAGGACGTTCACGCTGGAGAGTGGAGAGGCCGCAGCAGAAATGTCTGCACTGGTGTCAGTAGGTGACTGAGGCAGGGATGACTGGGAGATAGTGGGTGACTGAAGCATGTATGAGTGGGAGATAGAGGGTGACTGAGGCCGGGGTGACTGGGAGATAGTGGGTGACAGGGAGATAGTGGGTTACTGAGGGAGGGGTGATAGGAAGGGGTTGGGTAAGTATGGGAAGAAAGTGGGTGACAGGTATAATAAATGACTAAGGCAGGGGTGATAGGGAGATAGTGGATGACTGTGGCAGGGGTGACAGGGACAGTAAGAGACTGAGGCAGGGGTGACAGGGATAGTGGCTGACTGAGGCAGGGGTGACTGGGAGATAGTGGGTGACTGAGGCAGGGTTGACAGGGATAGTGGGTGACTGAAGCAGGGGTGATAGGGTGACAGTGGGTGACTAAAGCAGGGGTGACTGGTATAGTGGGTGACTGAGGCAGGGATCGCAGATATAGTGGTTGACTGAGGCAGCGGTGACTGGGAGATAGTGGGTAACTGAGGCAGGGGTGACAGGGAAAGTGTGTGACTCAGGCAGGGGTGATAGGGAGATAGTGGGCTGCATATCTCTGCCTCACTGCAGCAGCACATTCCTGCTTCAATGACAGCAGCACATCCCTACCTCACTTATAGCAGCACATCCCTGCCTCGCTGACAGCAGCACATCCCTGCCTCGCTGACAGCAGCACATCCCTGCCTCGCTGACAGCAGCACATCCCTGCTTCGCTGACAGCAGCACATCCCTGCTTCGCTGACAGCAGCACATCCCTGCTTCGCTGACAGCAGCACATCCCTGCCTCGCTGACAGCAGCACATCCCTGTCTCGCTGACAGCAGCACAGCACTGCTTCGCTGACAGCAGCACATCACTGCTTCACTACCAGCAGCACATCCCTGCCTCACTGGCAGCAGCACATCCCTGCCTTACTGACAGCTGTATATAGGGCCTAATTCAGACCTGATCCCTGCTGTGCATATTCACACAACAGGAGATCAGGTCTGAAGTGCGTGTGTGCTGGTGCCGCAGTGCACCGGCACATGCCAGAGATGCGATCAGCATCTCTGCCCAGTGAGCGCCTCTGCCTGATTGACAGGCAGAGGCGGTCACTGGGCAGGAGGAGTCGGGCCAGCGGCGTTGTGCCGCCATTTTGGGTCACAGTCAGGACAACGCAGACATGACCGGACCGTATGGGGGCGGGCCGTGACGGCTGCGTGACCCGGACAGCAACGGGCCTTATTTACTAAAATCTCAGATAAATTTTATGGCATTTATGTGCAGTCTAGTTTGCACAGTTGATAGAGTGTTGATCTTGCACTATCAATGTAAGCCTCACATAGGTTTGATACACATGTAAGTTTGTTTTTATTTTACTACATTGTGGTTTGTGGCTCTATACCATGTAATGCATGTCTTTTAACAGTAGTCAAGTCTTCCAATGTGCTTGTTAGTGAAACCCAATAGATAGCTTTATTTTATTTTGTTTCTTCAAATATTGAATGCATATGTCTTATAACTTTTTTTTTTTTCAATATACAGGTTGAGTATCTGTATATACATTTTTATTATAAGATTTTCAATGACACAAGTACATCCAAGTTGCAGATTATGGATTGTGAAGGGCAAATCAACCATATAAACAATTTAAGCAATTTAAATTGCATGCAGGTAGTAGAATATCAAACTCCTTGGATGAGAGTTGGTCGTAATAAACTAGGATAGAAAAGAATAAAGTAGAAAATAAGATTTTAAACCTACCGGTAAATCTTTTTCTCGTAGTCCGTAGAGGATGCTGGGGACTCCGTAAGGACCATGGGGATAGACGGGCTCCACAGGAGACATGGGCACTTTAAGAAAGACTTTAGTTCTGGGTGTGCACTGGCTCCTCCCTCTATGCCACAGTTAGAGAAACTGTGCCCAGAGGAGACGGACAGTATGAGGAAAGGATTTTGTTAATCCAGGGCAAGATTCATACCAGCCACACCAATCACACCGTATAACTTGTGATAAACTACCCAGTTATCAGTATGAAAAAACAACATAGCATCAGTGCAGGACCGATGCAACTATAACATAACCCTTATTGAAGCAATAACTATATACAAGTATTGCAGAAGTAGTCCGCACTTGGGACGGGCGCCCAGCATCCTCTACGGACTACGAGAAAAAGATTTACCAGTAGGTTTAAAATCTTATTTTCTCTAACGTCCTAGAGGATGCTGGGGACTCCGTAAGGACCATGGGGATTATACCAATGCTCCAAAACGGGCGGGAGAGTGCGGATGACTCTGCAGCACCGATTGAGCAAACATGAGTTCCTCCTCAGCCAGGGTATCAAACTTATAGTATTTTGCAAAGGTGTGTGAACCCGACCAAGTAGCAGCTTGACACAGCTGTAGTGCCGAGACCCCTCGGGCAGCCGCCCAAGAAGAGCCCACTTTCCTCGTGGAATGGGCCTTGACCGATTTCAGTAACTGCAATCCAGCCATAGAATGCGCTTGCTGAATCGTGTTACAAATCCGGCGAGCAATAGCCTGCTTTGAAGCAGGGGCACCAATCTTGTTGGTTGCATACAGGACAAACAGCGCTTCAGTTTTCCTGACTCTAGCCGTCCTGGCCACGTAAATTTTCAAAGCCCTAACCACATCAAGTAACTCGGAATCCTCCAAGTCACGCGTAGCCACAGGCACCACAATAGGTTGGTTCATATGAAAAGATGAGACCACTTTTGGTAGGAATTGAGGACGGGTCTGCAATTCCGCTCTATCCACATGGAATACCAAATATGGGCTTTTATGTGACAAAGCCGCTAATTCCGACACTCGCCTAGCCGAAGCCAAGGCTAATAACATGACCACCTTCCATGTGAGATATTTTAACTCCACTGTTTAAGTGGTTCAAACCAGTGTAATTTTAGAAAACTTAACACCACGTTAAGGTCCCAAGGTGCCACCGGAGGCACAAAAGGAGGCTGAATATGCAGCACTCCTTTTACAAAAGTCTGAACTTCTGGAAGAGAAGCCAATTCTTTTTGAAAGAAAATGGATAAGGCCGAAATCTGGACCTTAATAGAGCCTAATTTTAGGCCCAAATTCACTCCAGTTTGTAGGAAGTGAAGGAAACGGCCCAGATGGAATTCTTCCGTAGGAGCATTCCTGGCCTCACACCAAGAAACATAATTTCGCCATATACGGTGTAATGTTTTAACGTTACATCCTTCCTAGCCTTTATCAGCGTAGGGATGACCTCAACCGGAATGCTAGGATCCGGCATTCAACCGCCATGCCGTCAAACGCAGCCGCGGTAAGTCTTGGAACAGACAGGGCCCCTGATGCAACAGGTCCTGTCTTAGAGGGAGAGGCCACAGATCTTCTGTGAGCATTTCCTGCAGATCCGGATACCAGGTCCTCCGTGGCCAATCTGGAACAATGAGGATTGTTCTCACTCCTCTTTGTCTTATTATCCTCAACACCTTGGGTATGAGAGGAAGAGGAGGAAATACATAGACCGACCGGAACACCCACGGTGTCACTAGGGCGTCTACAGCTACTGCCTGAGGGTCTCTTGACCTTGCGCAATACCTCTGTAGCTTTTTGTTGAGCCGGGACGGCATCATGTCTATCTGTGGCAGTTCCCACCGACTTGTAATCTGTGCAAAGACTTCCTGATGAAGTCCCCACTCTCCCGGATGTAGGTCGTGTCTGCTGAGGATGTCTGCTTCCCAGTTGTCCACTCCCGGAATGAACACTGCTGACAGTGCGCTTGCGTGATTCTCCACCCAGCGAAGAATTCTGGTGGCTTGTGCCATCGCCACTCTGCTTCTTGTGCCGCCTTGGCGGTTTACATGAGCCACTGCGGTGACGTTGTCTGACTGGATCAGAACCGGTTGGTCGCAAAGTAAGGTCTCCGCTTGACGTAGGGCATTGTATATGGCCCTTAGTTCCAGGATGTTGATGTGAAGACAAGTCTCTTGACTTGACCAAAGACCTTGGAAATTTCTTCCCTGTGTGACTGCTCCCCAACCTTGGAGGCTTGCGTCTGTGGTCACCAGGATCCAGCCCTGAATGCTGAATCTGCGTCCCTCGAGAAGGTGAGCACTCTGCAGCCACCACAAGAGTGATACCCTGACCCTGGGGGACAGGGTGATCAACCAATGCATCTGTAAATGTGACCCGGACCACTTGTCCAGTAGGTCCCATTGGAAAGTCCTCGCATGGAACCTGCCGAATGGAATGGCCTCGTATGATGCCACCATCTTTCCCAGGACTCGAGTGCAGTGATGCACTGACACCTGTTTTGGTTTCAATAGGTTCCTGACAAGAGTCATGAGTTCCTGGGCCTTTTCTATCAGGAGATAAACCCTCTTCTGGTCTGTGTCCAGAATCATGCCCAAGAAAGACAGACGAGTAGTAGGAATCAACTGCGACTTCGGGATATTGAGAATCCAGCCGTGTTGCTGTAACACTTTCAGTGAAAGTGATACGCTGTTCAGCAACTGCTCTCTTGATCTCGCTTTTATGAGATCGCCCAAGTACGGGATAATTGTGACACCTTGCTTGCACAGGAGCACCATCATTTCCGCCATTACCTTGGTGAAAATTCTCAGGGCCATGGAGAGACCAAACAGCAACGTCTGAAATTGGCAATGACAGTCCTGTACCGCAAATCTGAGTTACGCCTGATGAGGTGGATAAATGGGGACATGAAGGTATGCATCCTGTACACAAATGCGGACAACAGGTGTCAAGCCGTGTGTTGCCTTTGTCAAGCTGTAATAAGTAGGGATAAGGACGTTAACCACCTCGGAACATCCTCCCTTATATGTCACCTGCAGCGCATTCATCATAAGTCAGTGACAAGTTCAAAAACTTTGGATGACAGCGGAAGCAGTCCACTAACCACTAAATCCCTTCCTCTTGTAACCAAGCTCCTGCAAACCACACCACCAACTCCCTCAGTGTCAATTTCCTCCTTAGACAGGAGAGCCAATAGTCCTGCAGGCCATGTCACTGGCAAGTCTGACGAGTCCTCTCCTGCCTGGGATTCCTCCGATGCATCCTTGAGTGTAACGCCTACTGCTGCTGGCGCTGCTGTTGTTGCTGCTGGGAGTCGATCGTCATCCCAGAGGGGAAGTCGGAAGACCACTTGTACTTCTTCCAGTAAGCAATTGACTGTCCAACAGTCCTTTGCGAGGAAGATGAAATATCACAGCAGTCATCCTGCTGCAAAGCGGATAACTCAGGTCTGGGTGGTGAGAAACGTGGTTCCGGTATCCATCGTTAATTTAGAGGCAACTAGAGACTTGATTGAGGTACTGTGTCCCCGGTACCAAATACCCTCTAGGTTCCATTTCTCTAGGCAGGCGATACCGAAAATGTACACAGACCTCAGAAAAAGAGTCACCAGTGTCCTAAAAAATGCAGTTGTACCCAATGTCCACTTGTCTGTGGTTAAGTGGAGCAGGGCAGACTCAGGACTATATGACTGTGACAGCCCACTGGGTAGATGTATTGCCTCCCGCAGCAAGAACAGCAGCGGCGGCACCAGTAGCAGCATCTCGCAATTGCCAACTCGTTCCTAGGCAGGCTACGCTTTGTATCACCGCTTTCCATAAGAGGCACACAGCTGACAACCTCTTACGGAAACTGAGGAACATCATCGCAGAATGGCTTACCCCAATTGAACTCTCCTGGGGATTTGTGACATCGGACAACGCCACCAATATTGTGCGTGCATTACATCTGGGCAAATTCCAGCACGTCCCATGTTTTGCACATACATTGAACTTGGTGGTGCAGAATTATTTAAAAAACGACAGGGGCGTGCAAGAGATGCTGTCGGTGGCCCGAAGAATTGCGGGCCACTTTCTGCCTTCAGCCACCGCATGCCGAAGACTGGAGCACCACCAAACATTCCTGAACCTGCCCTGCCATCATCTGAAGCAAGAGGTGGTAACGAGGTGGAATTCAACCCTCTATATGCTTCAGAGGATGGAGGAGCAGCAAAAGGCCATTCAAGCCTATACATCTGCCCACGATATAGGCAAAGGAGGGGGAATGCACCTGACTCAAGCGCAGTGGAGAATGATTTCAACGTTGTGCAAGGTTCTGCAACCCTTTGAACTTTCCACACGTGAAGTCAGTTCAGACACTGCCAGCCTGAGTCAGGTCATTCCCCTCATCAGGCTTTTGCAGAAGAAGCTGGAGACATTGAAGGAGGAGCTAAAACAGAGCGATTCAACTAGGCATGTGGGACTTGTGGATGGAGCCCTTAATTTGCTTAACCAGGATTCAATCTGTTGAAATCAGAGCACTACATTTTGGCCGCCGTGCTCGATCCTAGATTTAAAACCTACATTGTATCTCTCTTTCCGGCAGACACAAGTCTGCAGAGGTTCAAAGACCTGCTGGTGAGAAAATTGTCAAGTCAAGCGGAACGTGACCCGTCAACAGCTCCTCCTTCACATTCTCCCGCAACTGGGGGTGCGAGGAAAAGGCTAAGAATTCCGAGCCCACCCGCTGGCGGTGATGCAGGGCAGTCTGGAGTGAGTGCTGACATCTGGTCCAGACTGAAGGACCTGGCAATGATTACTGACATGTCGTCTACTGTCACTGCATATGATTCTGTCACCTTTGAAAGAATGGTGGAGAAAAAGAGGCAATTTGGAGGCCCTTGCACAAACTGGCTTTATTCTACCTAAGTTGCCCTCCCTCCAGTGTGTACTCCGAAAGAGTGTTTAGTGCGGCCGCTCACCTTGTCAGCAATCGGCGTACAAGGTTACTTCCAGAAAATGTGGAGAAGATGATGATCATCAAAATTAATTATAATCAATTCCTCCGTGGAGACATTCACCAGCAATTGCCTCCAGAAAGTACACAGGGATCTGAGATGGTGGATTCCAGTGGGGACGAATTAATAATCTGTGAGGAGGGGGATGTACACAGTGAAAGGGGTGAGGAATCGGAGGATGATGAGGTGGACATCTTGCCTCTGTAGAGCCAGTTTGTGCAAGGAGAGATTGATTGATTCTTTTTTGGTGGGGGCCCAAACCAACCAGTCATTTCAGTCAGTCGAGTGGCAGACCCTGTCGCTGAAATGATGGGTTCGTCAATGTTTTTCTTTTCAATCTAAGCCCCTGCAGTTTTCTGTAAGCATCTGCTTCGCTATGATGATCAACAAGTCACAAGGGAAAACACTCAGGGCTGGAGGCGTAGATCTTAGGACCAGCTGCTACAAGCATGGCAGAGGTGTCACTATCACTGGTGACACCCAGAGAGGCGGCGAGGGAGATTGTAATGCAGTGCGCACAGATAAGCAGCGCAATGGTAAAAAGGAGGCATGGTCTCATAGGTAGGGGCGTGGCCTGAATCACCATTTTATTGCTGCGGGTATCCCGGGGGTTGGGGGCTGTACCCGGGGACTAGTGTGTGAGTGGTGCTGGCTCCTGCACAGTGACAGAAACTGGGTGTTGCACGTAATGTCACAGTGAAACACCCATATTCTGTCACTGAAGAAGAGCCGGCACTTTGGTGTCACCCCACTTGGCGGGTGACACTCGGGTGTGTGCCGCAACCCCGTTGTGATGCCACTGACCCATGGGAAGCTTTACGTGGCTTACCCATGTGTTAGTAGCCCCAAGCATCTTTTGTGTTAGTCCCTGAAGAAAAACTTCAAATATTGTTTACAATTTTGTAATCAATGGCCTAATTCAGTAAGGATTGCAAATTCTGCTAAGTAACAGAATTTGCAATCCTTTGGTTCGCATGCTGGGGCCACCCATCACAGGGCATGGCCACCCAGCATGCCGCCTCCCTTCTTGACCACGCTGAAATTGCAGTCTCAGTGCAGTTCAGCGTGATCATAAAAAATGGGTTAGCCTCCTGTTGGTGCAGACTGTACGTGTGCGCAGGAAGCCGCCACCATTTTTGTGATCGCAACGGCTGCATGTGATGTCATGCAGCCGCTCTGACCACGCCTCCTGTTTCTCCGATGAAGCCCTGCCCCCGCACCGCTCCATCTCCGACTTTGAAATGGAGTGTTGCTGACCCCCCCCCCCCCCGCACCGATTGACAGTCACAGAAAATGCAGGCGCATGCGTATGCTCTTAGCAATTTTTGCAGTTGGATTGCTTATTGTGATTGCAATCCAACCTGAATCAGGCTCTATTACCTATCACAATGCACTGCAGGTAGTACAAAATGGGGTTAATATAGGAGAAAAATCCCCAGAGCTGTGCTCCTTAACTGTCCCTGGTGGCTAGTGGAGCGGCTGCCCAGTAATCAGTGTCCACGCCAGTGCGCACACGGCCCGCCCCCTACTGCCACGCTGGATCACGGTATAGTGTGGGCACAGAAGCCCCTTACCTCCCTTTCATCAGCGGCCTCGTGATCCCGGAGGGCGGTGTGTGTGTGACTGACCTTAGGAAGAAACCGGAGCCTCCGCTGCAGTGACCCAGCAACCAGGGCACGGGAGTATACTGCGCCGCTGGGAGTGATGGAGCTGCAGTAAAGATGTCTATTAGACCTAGCCTGCTGCAGCCCTTGTACATTCTTATAAAAAAAGTTCTTCTTTTCTTGTCAAAATTAATAGCTAAGTATAGGCTGCCTGAGGCAGCCCCCTGTTAAGTGTCCTGCTACTGAAGGCACCAACTACAAACTGAGCTCCCTGTTCATGGAAGCGAGGTTATAGAGCAGGGGGCGCTGAGCATCTTGGGAACAGTCAAAAGCTTTGAGCCTGTTGGTGCCTCAGATCAAGATCCTACTCTACACCCCAATGTGAATCCTTGTGGAGTCCAGTGTACCCCACAGAAGAAATGAATGTGTCACACCCATTGGCAGCAACATTAGAATAGCTGCTGATGGGCACAATTGAGAAAGGAAGGGGGGAAAACATTTGAATCCAGCACATATATGTAATTTGAATATGTAATTTGTACCTTCCTACTTTAAAATGTAATGGATGAACCTCACCCTGTGAGAACTATCTTCATGATCAAGAGATCTCATATGCAAGATAAGTATGTGTTGGCAGAGGCGCTCACTGGGCAGAGATGCTGATCGCACTGCGGCACCAGCACACACACACACACACACACACACACACACACACACACACACACACTTCAGACCTGATCTCCTGTTGTGTGAATATGCACAGCAGAGATCAGGTCTGAATTAGGCCCTATATACAGCTGTCAGTAAGGCAGGGATCTGCTGCTGCCAGTGAGGCAGGGATGTGCTGCTGTCAGTGAAGCAGTGATCTGCTGCTGCCAGTGAGGCAGGGATCTGCTGCTGCCAGTGAGGCAGGGATGTGCTGCTATAAGTGAGGCAGGTATGTGCTGCTGTCAATGAGGCAGGGATGTGCTGCTGTCAGTGAAGCAGGGATGTGCTGCTGTCAGCGAGGCAGTGATCTGCTGCCCACTATCTCCCTATCACCCCTGCCTGAGTCACACACTTTCCCTGTCACCCCTGCCCCAGTTACCCACTATCTCCCAGTCACCGCTGCCTCAGTTAACCACTATACCTGCGACCCCTGCCTCAGTCACCCACTATACCAGTCACCCCTGCTTTAGTCACCCACTATCTCTGTCACCCCTGCCTCAGTCAACCACTATCTCCATATCACCCCTACCTCAGTCACCCACTATCCCTGTCACCTCTGCCTCAGTCAGCCACTGTCACCCTATCACCCCTGCCTCAGTCACCCACTATCCCTGTCACCCCTGCCTCAGTCTCCTACTGTCCCTGTCACCCCTGCCACAGTCATCCACTATATCCCTATCACCCCTGCCTTAGTCACTGACTATTTCCCAGTCACCCCGGCCTCAGTCACCCACTATCTCCCAGTCATACATGCTTCAGTCACCCACTATCTCCCAGTCATCCCTGCCTCAGTCACCTACTGACACCAGTGCAGACATTTCTGCTGCGGCCTCTCCACTCTCCAGCGTGAACGTACTGACGACTGAGGAAATCCGCTTCCCAGTTGAGGACTCCGGGAATGAACACTGCCGATATTGCTGGCAGATGACGTTCTACCCAACTGAGGATTTTTGATACTTCCAGCTTTGCCATGCAATTTCGAGTGCCGCCTTGATGATTTTTGTACACTACCGTGGTGTCGTTATCCGATTGTACTTGAACAGGCCTGTTCTGTACTAGAGGCAGGGCCAGTGTCAATGAATTGAAACCTGCCCGCAATTCCAGAATGTTTATCGGGAGGAGAGATTCCTCCCTGGTCCACCGATGGTGAAGGGTCGTCATCACGGCCATGACCTTGGTGAAATTCCGAGGTGCCGTGGCCAAACCAGAAGGCAGGACCTGAAATCCAAAAACTAACCAGGCACAACACTGCTTAGCTTCCAACATCAGATGAGATTGGACATATCCAGTGTGATGCGGCTGTAGATGATTTTTGCTGTTTCTAACTTCTACTTCTAACTACTGGTACATCAATGAATAAGTTTCAAAATATAATGCATCAAGAGAACGGTGTTGGTAGTATAAAACTACCTACAGCACCTGGTATTCCCAGGTGGTCTCACATCCAAGAACAAACCAGGCCTAAAATCAGGTGATATTGGGCATATACAGTGTGGTGTGGCTGTAGATGAGCTTAGTGGTTTCTGTTAGAGTTCTTCTACTTCTAACTACTCGTACATAAATGAGTAAGCAGCCGATTTATTAAACCTGGTGAAATGATAATTTGCATGGTGATAAAGTACCAGCCAATCAGCTCCTAATTGCGATGTCACAGGCTGGGTTTGAAAAATGACAGTTAGGAGCTGACTGGCTGGTACTTTATCACCTTGCACTTTATCAGTTCACCAGGCTTAATAGATCTGCCCCAATGTTTCAAAATGGAATGCATCAAGAGAACGGTGTTGGTAGTATAAAACTACCTACAGCACCTGGTATTCCCAGGTGGTCTCACATCCAAGAACAAACCAGGCCTAAAATCAGGTGATATTGGGCATATACAGTGTGGTGTGGCTGTAGATGAGCTTAGTGGTTTCTGTTAGAGTTCTTCTACTTCTAACTACTCGTACATAAATGAGTAAGCAGCCGATTTATTAAACCTGGTGAAATGATAATTTGCATGGTGATAAAGTACCAGCCAATCAGCTCCTAATTGCCATGTCACAGGCTGGGTTTGAAAAATGACAGTTAGGAGCTGACTGGCTGGTACTTTATCACCTTGCACTTTATCAGTTCACCAGGCTTAATAGATCTGCCCAGAACTGGATATCCGCACACTCAAACAATCAGTGTTATAATGATCTTGAGTGAATGTATATGATTCATCACCATACACTCACTTGTATAACCCCTATTTTATATTATACACAATATGAATTGAAATTAGGGGGTGCAGTCAACTACAGTTTATCAAGACTGTTTAGGAGAAAAAGAAGAGGGGATTCTGTATTGTCGACGCACAGAAAAATTTATTAATTCTAAAAAATAGCCTTTATTAGATATGTATTAAAATATGAATATGATTAATTCATTCCCAACTACAGTGAAACATAGAATTAAAATCACAGACAAACAGGTAAGTGAATCTAAACAAAAGATTGAAAATGTGTAAATAAAGATTTTAAAAAGCGTGTCCACGTGTGTTTGCAAGTATGTCTTAGTATTCGGGGGTTACTATATTGGTACAGACACCATCAATGTTTCTACATCCATCCAATGTTATTCGGCCACTGTCAACATCAACAGTGTCGGTACATACATATAATGTCGACCACTATTTGAATCTAAGATGTCTGTGTCTATTGTTTTGAATTCCAAACACTTTGGGATCGTATATAAGGTGAAACTTCAAGTTCCTCACTTTTGTTATTTATGGTGACTATAGGTCATCTGTGGATATACTCACAGATCTGATCCTCTTAGAATCTATTTCTGATATATTGAGAGCCTCTCACATTGGCTGTCAATATTATTGGGGTATCTATGCATGAAAACATACAGCTTCAGAGAGTATATTATTCCCTGCTTATATAAAGAACAACTGTCTTATACAGTGATGTTATTTGTATATATGGTGTCCACCTGTGTTACACAGATTTCAAAGATACTGCTTGTGTTAGGGGTGTTGCAGCCCCAATTGTACTAGTTAGAGAACAACTGTCTTATACAGTGATGTTATTTGTATATATGATGTCCACCCGTGTTACACAGATTTCAAGGATACTGCTTGTGTTAGGGGTATTGCAGCCCCAATTGTACTTCCAAAGCAGACCGTTTATCAATACGGTTTATTCCTTATACATCAAATATTAGCCATGGTGTCCAACTATATTACACATATTTCACAGATACTGCTTATATTAGGGGTATTGCAGCCCCAATTATACTTCCAAAACAGACCGTTTATCAGTACGGTTTATTCCTTATGCTTCAGATATTAGCCATACCATTTAGCTGATGATGTTATTATACTGTATAATAGTTTTAGTTTTTAAATTTTAAACAAGCTGATTCTCATGCATAGTACTCTCAATTAACAATAAGGGATAGGTCTTATTTACTTATATAAGTAAAGGGGTGATCAGAAATTATCAAAAATTATCAGAGAATATAGTGACCCATATATATATTCATTAGATCCACATTTATTAAACTCAGAATGATGTGTGTTTTGTTACAGATATTTAATGGTGTTTATCATTGGATAGAGTTTTGGTTTTACACTGTGCCCCAAATTCTAAGGTGTCTATCGTTGTTGGTAGTTATAGCATCACAATATATTTAATATATATTAATGAAATTTGTGAGCTATTCATGCACTGCTTTTAGCAGTAGTCACTTCGGACTGTTGAGTCTGTCTATTAGTGTGACAGAATTTTGCTACAATGTATGCACTTAAAGTATCTTATTCAGAGCATGCAGCTGCTATGCTCCTGAATGTTGCCAATTGTTGCAGTGTGATACTATTGTAACATAGGCTACTTTATCAGTACTTGCTTCAAATGGCTGTTAAAATCTGTACTATTGCAGCTACACTATTGTTCATATAGATTATAGTAGTGTAAACGCTTGGTATTCACAATGCTTTTACAGCTACATACATTCTATCCTATAGGCTCTGACTGTCTTAATCGTGGCAGTCTATGTAAGCAGGTCTGGATATGACATGCAGGTATGAGCATGTGTCACTGTACTTAATACAGATAGCTGCAATCTATTGTGCCTGATTTTCTTTATTCATTAAACTGCCAGCTGACGTCTCATGTCAATTTATATAATTGCATCATAGCTTTCTGACTGTCTTTAATCGTGGCAGTCTATGTAAGCAAGTCTGGATGTGACATACATATATAACTGTGTTTGATACAGATGGCTACAGTCTATTGAGCCTATTTTTTCTTATCAATAAACTACCAGCTAACGTCTCTAATCAATTAGTATAGTTGCATCATAGCTTCAAACACTAAAAACGCGTGGACACGCTGTGCCCTACACGCGTGTTTCACTGCACTTATGGCAGCTTCGTCAGGGAGCAACAAGAGCGCTTTCCCGTGGACATGTTTAAATCAGATTCGTGCTGCCCAATCAGCATTATGAGTTCAAAGCTCCAATGCCGCCTGCCAATCATATTGCGGCTACGGCCCGGAGCGTCATATGCCGCTTACCAATCAAAGTGCGGCTATGACTCAACGCGTCACATATATCCGCCCGCCAATCAGATGTTTTCCTGTTCGGGCATGTGACGTCCTCGTCCAATCGTGGCGTCTAGATATAAACAATGTTATGTCGATTTGGAACGGGGTTTCTCTCTCATTATGCCCCGGTATCTGTATGAGAAATAATTCTATCTTTATGCCGGTATGAGTTCTTAAGTATTATGTGAAATATAAATCCCACTATTTTCCTCCACCTCACATTAGCCGGGTAATCATATCCTACGTATTCAGGTTTTAGCATTTTCATTTCTTCTTTGAAAATAAATTGAATGAATGCATGTTTCCGGGTCAGTCCTTTTTCTTTATTATTTTAGACCCTGTCACATGCACTGTATATAATCTATATCCCGCTTTCATATGGCATTTAGATGTCTCTAATATACATACATCCGCATATATATATAGATAGAGTTAGGGGTTCAAGTCCCCGTCGGGCTATAGATTATTGGTAAATTCTTTACATAGAAGACTTGATCTTTCAAGGGTCCGGTATATTAAAAGTTAGTATTACTGTAAAATGAATTCTCGGATTTTAGAGTGATCAGGCTTATTCCACACTTCATATCCATACATGTATGACATATGTGTTTGTTCACCTATCATGTAGATTGCACAATAGTATATGCCCGTCAGATTATAGTAATGAAACCATATTTATTTGATTCATACGCTGATGTCATAAATTATATTGTTCGGCATTGAATTCCGTGTATAGAACCTCCTAAGTATTTTCAAATATCTAATTATATGTTGAATATTAATAAATAAAACTGATAATCAGTATTAAAAAGGCTGAGTGATGGTAGTGCCACTAGGGAAAGTGATACAGTGAACATGGTAGATAATAAGAAGAGAAGATATATATATATATATATATATATATATACATATATATATATATATATATAAGAAGATTTAGTGCTGGCCGTGCTACAGAAGGATGTGACCAAATGGTAGTGTAAATATCTAAAATGATATATCGATGTGATGGGGTAGTAATGTAATTGTGACAATAATTATTATGAAAAATAAAAACGCAACTAGATAAATAAAAAGTGAACAAACAAAAGTGAAAAAACAAATAACACACACTAGTGATGGTGAAAAGGTATCAGGACATCTATATATAATTTAATATAATTGTGATACTTTCTACACTGTAATATTGAGTATAGGAGGAGTTAAATGTCAAAGGGATTGTGTATCTCTCAATAAAACAATCCTTAGATATTCAATATGTACCGTACATATATCTCTTATAATAGAATTGCCTTGCTTTGTTCTTACAAACATGGGTTCAATTCACAAAGGGAATATAGCTATTTGACTCATTCATCCCATGCGGGTATACACTATTAAGCAGGAAAATCATTTTGGTTTCAAATTTCAGTAATTCCTGATCTAGATCTCCCCCTCTGATGCCAAGTTGTATATGTTTGATCCCAAAGGCTTTGAGGCCTGTTGGGTCTCCATTGTGATGGTTTAGAAAATGTCTGGCTACAGGTGGTAAGGGTTTAAACCTAGTTAGATCTTTTTTGGCATTCCGGATACTGCCAATATGCTCTAAAAGTCTAACTTTCAAAGGTCGTGACGTCTTTCCGATGTATTTTTTACTACAGGGGCATTCGAGATGGTAAACCGTGCCTATTGATGTGCAGGTGATTTTGGAGGATATAATCCATTTCTTTCCATATTTATCTGTGAATTGTTTCGTAGGGATCATAAACTTACAGGCCTTGCAATTACCGCAAGGAAATGACCCTTTCTTTCTCACATCATTTGATATAAGTGGGGAAAGATGGCTGTGTACTACCTTATCCCTCAAGTTGGGTGGTCTTCGCCAACTGGTTAATGGTTTATCAGGAAGCAGCCTGGCTAAATCTTCATCAGTATGAAGGACAGGCCAGTGTCTGGTTAGAATGGTGTTAATTTCCCTCCAGTACGTATTGAAGGTTCCTACATATCTAATGGGTTCTTCTTTTTTGCATTTGATTCTTGGCGTTAATAGGGAGTCTCGCTGGTAGGTCTCAACTTCCTTAATAGATTTTTTAATCAATCTATTGCTGTATCCTCTCTTTTTGAAGCGTTCACTTAACTCGTTCTGCCTTAATCGAAAGGTATCTTCAGTGGAACAGTTCCTTTTAGTTCTTAAGAGTTCCCCTTTAGGAATGCCTTTAATAGTTGCTGGGAGGTGGGAACTTGTTGAATGCAGTAAACTGTTGGTAGCTGTGGGTTTTCTGTAAAGATCTGTTAAGATATTCCCATCCTCATCAATCTGGATGGTTATATCTAAAAAGTTGATAGATCTTTGACTGGCTTCCAACGTTAGCTTTAGATTGAGATGATTGATATTCAGAATATCAATGAATTCCCGCAGCTCTCTGGAGGGGCCTTCCCACAATATCAGGATATCGTCAATGTACCTCAGATATACCAGAATGTTATTGGTATATCTCTCCAACGATTCCTGGAAGACCACCTCCCTTTCCCACCACCCCAGGTAGAGGTTGGCGTACGTGGGGGCACATGCTGTCCCCATCGCCGTCCCTCTAACCTGGAGGTAATGGCGCTCATTACAGGTGAAATAGTTGTGGGAAAGTAAAAATTCCAGCAATTCAACAAGAAAGTCATTTCGTTCGTTTTGAGCCTCCATATTGAGAAAATATTTGGTGGCTGCAATGCCATGTTTATGGTTTATGCTTGTATAGAGACTCTCCACATCACATGTCACAAGCCACACCCCCGGGCTGACATTCAAGTTGTTTAATTTGTTCAGGACGTCCATTGTATCTCGTACATACGAAGGAAGGGTGGTGACGTGTTTACGTAGATAATGATCTACGAAGATGCTGGCATTTTCCGTCAGACTGCCCATCCCTGAAAGGATTGGTCTTCCTGGAGGTTTTCTCTCATTTTTATGTATCTTCGGCAGTAAGTAAAGTGTCGGTGTTTTAGGTTTGGTCATTTTCAAAAATTCCCAATCTTTTTTGGTTATGACGTTGTTGTTATATGCCCTCTGAACAAGATTGTTATATTGTTGAAGATACGTATTTGTGGGATTAAAATAGAGTTTTTTGTAACAGCTTGTGTCCCCCAGCTGTCTCTCTAGTTCTTCTAAATATAGATTTCTTGGCCATAATACTATATTGCCCCCTTTATCTGAGGGCTTTATTATGGTATCTTGCCACTCTGTGATCTCCTTGAGTGCCGATCTTTCTTCTGTATTTAGATTATCAATGTGATATTTGTTAGATGAACATAGTGAGTCTAAGTCTTTGGACACAAGTCTGAGAAAGACTTCTATTTGAGGACAAATCTTCATGTCTGGAAGGAATTTGGATTTTCTAGTTATCCGTGATCTATCTTCCACCTCTTTGTCATTAATTTGGGTTAGATTGGATTCAGCAGAGAGTTCTTCCAAAATTTGTAGGGTCATGAGATCATCAGTGTCCATATTGCTTGTTGAGGGGTTGGCATTTCTACTCCCCTGACTGGAGAAGAATTTTTTCAACAAAATCTTCCTAGTAAATAATTGAAGATCCTTTTCACATTCGAAGCGGTCTGGTTTTCGTGTAGGGGAGAAGGATAATCCTCTACTAAGAACAGATATTTGGTTGTTGGTCAGAGTTCTTTCCGTTAAATTGACGATTTTTAATTCATCCGTTATCTCTTCTGAATATAAGCCAACTTGAGAGGTTACTTCCTGTATTGTCTCCTCTCCCTGGGTTCCTCTCGCCAGTCTAGGGTATCTCTCTTTCTTCTTCCTCCCCTGGCCTCTCCTGATTTTTCGCCCTCTGTATTTTGTGTGGCTCTGGAGTATTTTGGGCCCTTCTCTAAAAAATCCCGTTTAAAAGTCTTTTTGATGGTTCCGGTATTTGGGCCTTCACTTTCTGATGAATCCATCTCAGAGGTAGAGTAATTACTGGATCGGTTGGTTCTATAACGCTGGGTAGGTATATTCCATTTAAACACTCTGTTTGATGCGTAATCATTTTTGTCCCTCTGAAATTTCCTACGTTTCTTTTCAATTATGTCTTTCTCATACTCTTCTACATCCTTCCTATATTTTTCATATCTTAACTGAAACTGTTCTAACGATTCAAAGTTCTTCAATTTTTCTCCTAGTATGGTAATTTCCTGGTTCAATTGGGTGAGTATTATTTCGTCATGCTTCATGAGAATCTTAATTAGGTCATTGGAACATTGAGTCAGGACTCCCTCCCATTCTTTTTTAAGTGTATCATTCGCTAGCTCATAAGCAGGAAATAGTTTAGGTCTTAGACCTCTCGGAATTAATTTATTCCGTAAGTAGTTTTCAAAAGTGCTTCTGTTCCAACTGGTTTTACTTTGTTTCATAAGGGCTGTTTTTAAATTATATAGATCCTCAGTCCAGTTGGGATCATTTAGGTCCAGTTGACTGAGATTAGAATTGAAAATGGAGTCAATGTCGTTTTTCAATTTATCTCGTCTATTTTCCAGATCTCGAGTGAGACTAAATGTAGACATGATTTATGGGTGAGCGCTCTAATGAAAAATTCAAGGAATTTTGAGTAATCTATTAAGTTTAGAGGTGCTAGATACAAAAAAAGACTGGTCAAGGCGACCAGTAAAATTGTACACAGAACTGGATATCCGCACACTCAAACAATCAGTGTTATAATGATCTTGAGTGAATGTATATGATTCATCACCATACACTCACTTGTATAACCCCTATTTTATATTATACACAATATGAATTGAAATTAGGGGGTGCAGTCAACTACAGTTTATCAAGACTGTTTAGGAGAAAAAGAAGAGGGGATTCTGTATTGTCGACGCACAGAAAAATTTATTAATTCTAAAAAATAGCCTTTATTAGATATGTATTAAAATATGAATATGATTAATTCATTCCCAACTACAGTGAAACATAGAATTAAAATCACAGACAAACAGGTAAGTGAATCTAAACAAAAGATTGAAAATGTGTAAATAAAGATTTTAAAAAGCGTGTCCACGTGTGTTTGCAAGTATGTCTTAGTATTCGGGGGTTACTATATTGGTACAGACACCATCAATGTTTCTACATCCATCCAATGTTATTCGGCCACTGTCAACATCAACAGTGTCGGTACATACATATAATGTCGACCACTATTTGAATCTAAGATGTCTGTGTCTATTGTTTTGAATTCCAAACACTTTGGGATCGTATATAAGGTGAAACTTCAAGTTCCTCACTTTTGTTATTTATGGTGACTATAGGTCATCTGTGGATATACTCACAGATCTGATCCTCTTAGAATCTATTTCTGATATATTGAGAGCCTCTCACATTGGCTGTCAATATTATTGGGGTATCTATGCATGAAAACATACAGCTTCAGAGAGTATATTATTCCCTGCTTATATAAAGAACAACTGTCTTATACAGTGATGTTATTTGTATATATGGTGTCCACCTGTGTTACACAGATTTCAAAGATACTGCTTGTGTTAGGGGTGTTGCAGCCCCAATTGTACTAGTTAGAGAACAACTGTCTTATACAGTGATGTTATTTGTATATATGATGTCCACCCGTGTTACACAGATTTCAAGGATACTGCTTGTGTTAGGGGTATTGCAGCCCCAATTGTACTTCCAAAGCAGACCGTTTATCAATACGGTTTATTCCTTATACATCAAATATTAGCCATGGTGTCCAACTATATTACACATATTTCACAGATACTGCTTATATTAGGGGTATTGCAGCCCCAATTATACTTCCAAAACAGACCGTTTATCAGTACGGTTTATTCCTTATGCTTCAGATATTAGCCATACCATTTAGCTGATGATGTTATTATACTGTATAATAGTTTTAGTTTTTAAATTTTAAACAAGCTGATTCTCATGCATAGTACTCTCAATTAACAATAAGGGATAGGTCTTATTTACTTATATAAGTAAAGGGGTGATCAGAAATTATCAAAAATTATCAGAGAATATAGTGACCCATATATATATTCATTAGATCCACATTTATTAAACTCAGAATGATGTGTGTTTTGTTACAGATATTTAATGGTGTTTATCATTGGATAGAGTTTTGGTTTTACACTGTGCCCCAAATTCTAAGGTGTCTATCGTTGTTGGTAGTTATAGCATCACAATATATTTAATATATATTAATGAAATTTGTGAGCTATTCATGCACTGCTTTTAGCAGTAGTCACTTCGGACTGTTGAGTCTGTCTATTAGTGTGACAGAATTTTGCTACAATGTATGCACTTAAAGTATCTTATTCAGAGCATGCAGCTGCTATGCTCCTGAATGTTGCCAATTGTTGCAGTGTGATACTATTGTAACATAGGCTACTTTATCAGTACTTGCTTCAAATGGCTGTTAAAATCTGTACTATTGCAGCTACACTATTGTTCATATAGATTATAGTAGTGTAAACGCTTGGTATTCACAATGCTTTTACAGCTACATACATTCTATCCTATAGGCTCTGACTGTCTTAATCGTGGCAGTCTATGTAAGCAGGTCTGGATATGACATGCAGGTATGAGCATGTGTCACTGTACTTAATACAGATAGCTGCAATCTATTGTGCCTGATTTTCTTTATTCATTAAACTGCCAGCTGACGTCTCATGTCAATTTATATAATTGCATCATAGCTTTCTGACTGTCTTTAATCGTGGCAGTCTATGTAAGCAAGTCTGGATGTGACATACATATATAACTGTGTTTGATACAGATGGCTACAGTCTATTGAGCCTATTTTTTCTTATCAATAAACTACCAGCTAACGTCTCTAATCAATTAGTATAGTTGCATCATAGCTTCAAACACTAAAAACGCGTGGACACGCTGTGCCCTACACGCGTGTTTCACTGCACTTATGGCAGCTTCGTCAGGGAGCAACAAGAGCGCTTTCCCGTGGACATGTTTAAATCAGATTCGTGCTGCCCAATCAGCATTATGAGTTCAAAGCTCCAATGCCGCCTGCCAATCATATTGCGGCTACGGCCCGGAGCGTCATATGCCGCTTACCAATCAAAGTGCGGCTATGACTCAACGCGTCACATATATCCGCCCGCCAATCAGATGTTTTCCTGTTCGGGCATGTGACGTCCTCGTCCAATCGTGGCGTCTAGATATAAACAATGTTATGTCGATTTGGAACGGGGTTTCTCTCTCATTATGCCCCGGTATCTGTATGAGAAATAATTCTATCTTTATGCCGGTATGAGTTCTTAAGTATTATGTGAAATATAAATCCCACTATTTTCCTCCACCTCACATTAGCCGGGTAATCATATCCTACGTATTCAGGTTTTAGCATTTTCATTTCTTCTTTGAAAATAAATTGAATGAATGCATGTTTCCGGGTCAGTCCTTTTTCTTTATTATTTTAGACCCTGTCACATGCACTGTATATAATCTATATCCCGCTTTCATATGGCATTTAGATGTCTCTAATATACATACATCCGCATATATATATAGATAGAGTTAGGGGTTCAAGTCCCCGTCGGGCTATAGATTATTGGTAAATTCTTTACATAGAAGACTTGATCTTTCAAGGGTCCGGTATATTAAAAGTTAGTATTACTGTAAAATGAATTCTCGGATTTTAGAGTGATCAGGCTTATTCCACACTTCATATCCATACATGTATGACATATGTGTTTGTTCACCTATCATGTAGATTGCACAATAGTATATGCCCGTCAGATTATAGTAATGAAACCATATTTATTTGATTCATACGCTGATGTCATAAATTATATTGTTCGGCATTGAATTCCGTGTATAGAACCTCCTAAGTATTTTCAAATATCTAATTATATGTTGAATATTAATAAATAAAACTGATAATCAGTATTAAAAAGGCTGAGTGATGGTAGTGCCACTAGGGAAAGTGATACAGTGAACATGGTAGATAATAAGAAGAGAAGATATATATATATATATATATATATATATACATATATATATATATATATATAAGAAGATTTAGTGCTGGCCGTGCTACAGAAGGATGTGACCAAATGGTAGTGTAAATATCTAAAATGATATATCGATGTGATGGGGTAGTAATGTAATTGTGACAATAATTATTATGAAAAATAAAAACGCAACTAGATAAATAAAAAGTGAACAAACAAAAGTGAAAAAACAAATAACACACACTAGTGATGGTGAAAAGGTATCAGGACATCTATATATAATTTAATATAATTGTGATACTTTCTACACTGTAATATTGAGTATAGGAGGAGTTAAATGTCAAAGGGATTGTGTATCTCTCAATAAAACAATCCTTAGATATTCAATATGTACCGTACATATATCTCTTATAATAGAATTGCCTTGCTTTGTTCTTACAAACATGGGTTCAATTCACAAAGGGAATATAGCTATTTGACTCATTCATCCCATGCGGGTATACACTATTAAGCAGGAAAATCATTTTGGTTTCAAATTTCAGTAATTCCTGATCTAGATCTCCCCCTCTGATGCCAAGTTGTATATGTTTGATCCCAAAGGCTTTGAGGCCTGTTGGGTCTCCATTGTGATGGTTTAGAAAATGTCTGGCTACAGGTGGTAAGGGTTTAAACCTAGTTAGATCTTTTTTGGCATTCCGGATACTGCCAATATGCTCTAAAAGTCTAACTTTCAAAGGTCGTGACGTCTTTCCGATGTATTTTTTACTACAGGGGCATTCGAGATGGTAAACCGTGCCTATTGATGTGCAGGTGATTTTGGAGGATATAATCCATTTCTTTCCATATTTATCTGTGAATTGTTTCGTAGGGATCATAAACTTACAGGCCTTGCAATTACCGCAAGGAAATGACCCTTTCTTTCTCACATCATTTGATATAAGTGGGGAAAGATGGCTGTGTACTACCTTATCCCTCAAGTTGGGTGATCTTCGCCAACTGGTTAATGGTTTATCAGGAAGCAGCCTGGCTAAATCTTCATCAGTATGAAGGACAGGCCAGTGTCTGGTTAGAATGGTGTTAATTTCCCTCCAGTACGTATTGAAGGTTCCTACATATCTAATGGGTTCTTCTTTTTTGCATTTGATTCTTGGCGTTAATAGGGAGTCTCGCTGGTAGGTCTCAACTTCCTTAATAGATTTTTTAATCAATCTATTGCTGTATCCTCTCTTTTTGAAGCGTTCACTTAACTCGTTCTGCCTTAATCGAAAGGTATCTTCAGTGGAACAGTTCCTTTTAGTTCTTAAGAGTTCCCCTTTAGGAATGCCTTTAATAGTTGCTGGGAGGTGGGAACTTGTTGAATGCAGTAAACTGTTGGTAGCTGTGGGTTTTCTGTAAAGATCTGTTAAGATATTCCCATCCTCATCAATCTGGATGGTTATATCTAAAAAGTTGATAGATCTTTGACTGGCTTCCAACGTTAGCTTTAGATTGAGATGATTGATATTCAGAATATCAATGAATTCCCGCAGCTCTCTGGAGGGGCCTTCCCACAATATCAGGATATCGTCAATGTACCTCAGATATACCAGAATGTTATTGGTATATCTCTCCAACGATTCCTGGAAGACCACCTCCCTTTCCCACCACCCCAGGTAGAGGTTGGCGTACGTGGGGGCACATGCTGTCCCCATCGCCGTCCCTCTAACCTGGAGGTAATGGCGCTCATTACAGGTGAAATAGTTGTGGGAAAGTAAAAATTCCAGCAATTCAACAAGAAAGTCATTTCGTTCGTTTTGAGCCTCCATATTGAGAAAATATTTGGTGGCTGCAATGCCATGTTTATGGTTTATGCTTGTATAGAGACTCTCCACATCACATGTCACAAGCCACACCCCCGGGCTGACATTCAAGTTGTTTAATTTGTTCAGGACGTCCATTGTATCTCGTACATACGAAGGAAGGGTGGTGACGTGTTTACGTAGATAATGATCTACGAAGATGCTGGCATTTTCCGTCAGACTGCCCATCCCTGAAAGGATTGGTCTTCCTGGAGGTTTTCTCTCATTTTTATGTATCTTCGGCAGTAAGTAAAGTGTCGGTGTTTTAGGTTTGGTCATTTTCAAAAATTCCCAATCTTTTTTGGTTATGACGTTGTTGTTATATGCCCTCTGAACAAGATTGTTATATTGTTGAAGATACGTATTTGTGGGATTAAAATAGAGTTTTTTGTAACAGCTTGTGTCCCCCAGCTGTCTCTCTAGTTCTTCTAAATATAGATTTCTTGGCCATAATACTATATTGCCCCCTTTATCTGAGGGCTTTATTATGGTATCTTGCCACTCTGTGATCTCCTTGAGTGCCGATCTTTCTTCTGTATTTAGATTATCAATGTGATATTTGTTAGATGAACATAGTGAGTCTAAGTCTTTGGACACAAGTCTGAGAAAGACTTCTATTTGAGGACAAATCTTCATGTCTGGAAGGAATTTGGATTTTCTAGTTATCCGTGATCTATCTTCCACCTCTTTGTCATTAATTTGGGTTAGATTGGATTCAGCAGAGAGTTCTTCCAAAATTTGTAGGGTCATGAGATCATCAGTGTCCATATTGCTTGTTGAGGGGTTGGCATTTCTACTCCCCTGACTGGAGAAGAATTTTTTCAACAAAATCTTCCTAGTAAATAATTGAAGATCCTTTTCACATTCGAAGCGGTCTGGTTTTCGTGTAGGGGAGAAGGATAATCCTCTACTAAGAACAGATATTTGGTTGTTGGTCAGAGTTCTTTCCGTTAAATTGACGATTTTTAATTCATCCGTTATCTCTTCTGAATATAAGCCAACTTGAGAGGTTACTTCCTGTATTGTCTCCTCTCCCTGGGTTC
This sequence comes from Pseudophryne corroboree, assembly GCF_028390025.1. NCBI lineage: Eukaryota > Metazoa > Chordata > Amphibia > Anura > Myobatrachidae > Pseudophryne > Pseudophryne corroboree. Next base: position 12,254 of record NW_026970277.1, on the reverse strand, counting down.
CTCTCGCCAGTCTAGGGTATCTCTCTTTCTTCTTCCTCCCCTGGCCTCTCCTGATTTTTCGCCCTCTGTATTTTGTGTGGCTCTGGAGTATTTTGGGCCCTTCTCTAAAAAATCCCGTTTAAAAGTCTTTTTGATGGTTCCGGTATTTGGGCCTTCACTTTCTGATGAATCCATCTCAGAGGTAGAGTAATTACTGGATCGGTTGGTTCTATAACGCTGGGTAGGTATATTCCATTTAAACACTCTGTTTGATGCGTAATCATTTTTGTCCCTCTGAAATTTCCTACGTTTCTTTTCAATTATGTCTTTCTCATACTCTTCTACATCCTTCCTATATTTTTCATATCTTAACTGAAACTGTTCTAACGATTCAAAGTTCTTCAATTTTTCTCCTAGTATGGTAATTTCCTGGTTCAATTGGGTGAGTATTATTTCGTCATGCTTCATGAGAATCTTAATTAGGTCATTGGAACATTGAGTCAGGACTCCCTCCCATTCTTTTTTAAGTGTATCATTCGCTAGCTCATAAGCAGGAAATAGTTTAGGTCTTAGACCTCTCGGAATTAATTTATTCCGTAAGTAGTTTTCAAAAGTGCTTCTGTTCCAACTGGTTTTACTTTGTTTCATAAGGGCTGTTTTTAAATTATATAGATCCTCAGTCCAGTTGGGATCATTTAGGTCCAGTTGACTGAGATTAGAATTGAAAATGGAGTCAATGTCGTTTTTCAATTTATCTCGTCTATTTTCCAGATCTCGAGTGAGACTAAATGTAGACATGATTTATGGGTGAGCGCTCTAATGAAAAATTCAAGGAATTTTGAGTAATCTATTAAGTTTAGAGGTGCTAGATACAAAAAAAGACTGGTCAAGGCGACCAGTAAAATTGTACACAGAACTGGATATCCGCACACTCAAACAATCAGTGTTATAATGATCTTGAGTGAATGTATATGATTCATCACCATACACTCACTTGTATAACCCCTATTTTATATTATACACAATATGAATTGAAATTAGGGGGTGCAGTCAACTACAGTTTATCAAGACTGTTTAGGAGAAAAAGAAGAGGGGATTCTGTATTGTCGACGCACAGAAAAATTTATTAATTCTAAAAAATAGCCTTTATTAGATATGTATTAAAATATGAATATGATTAATTCATTCCCAACTACAGTGAAACATAGAATTAAAATCACAGACAAACAGGTAAGTGAATCTAAACAAAAGATTGAAAATGTGTAAATAAAGATTTTAAAAAGCGTGTCCACGTGTGTTTGCAAGTATGTCTTAGTATTCGGGGGTTACTATATTGGTACAGACACCATCAATGTTTCTACATCCATCCAATGTTATTCGGCCACTGTCAACATCAACAGTGTCGGTACATACATATAATGTCGACCACTATTTGAATCTAAGATGTCTGTGTCTATTGTTTTGAATTCCAAACACTTTGGGATCGTATATAAGGTGAAACTTCAAGTTCCTCACTTTTGTTATTTATGGTGACTATAGGTCATCTGTGGATATACTCACAGATCTGATCCTCTTAGAATCTATTTCTGATATATTGAGAGCCTCTCACATTGGCTGTCAATATTATTGGGGTATCTATGCATGAAAACATACAGCTTCAGAGAGTATATTATTCCCTGCTTATATAAAGAACAACTGTCTTATACAGTGATGTTATTTGTATATATGGTGTCCACCTGTGTTACACAGATTTCAAAGATACTGCTTGTGTTAGGGGTGTTGCAGCCCCAATTGTACTAGTTAGAGAACAACTGTCTTATACAGTGATGTTATTTGTATATATGATGTCCACCCGTGTTACACAGATTTCAAGGATACTGCTTGTGTTAGGGGTATTGCAGCCCCAATTGTACTTCCAAAGCAGACCGTTTATCAATACGGTTTATTCCTTATACATCAAATATTAGCCATGGTGTCCAACTATATTACACATATTTCACAGATACTGCTTATATTAGGGGTATTGCAGCCCCAATTATACTTCCAAAACAGACCGTTTATCAGTACGGTTTATTCCTTATGCTTCAGATATTAGCCATACCATTTAGCTGATGATGTTATTATACTGTATAATAGTTTTAGTTTTTAAATTTTAAACAAGCTGATTCTCATGCATAGTACTCTCAATTAACAATAAGGGATAGGTCTTATTTACTTATATAAGTAAAGGGGTGATCAGAAATTATCAAAAATTATCAGAGAATATAGTGACCCATATATATATTCATTAGATCCACATTTATTAAACTCAGAATGATGTGTGTTTTGTTACAGATATTTAATGGTGTTTATCATTGGATAGAGTTTTGGTTTTACACTGTGCCCCAAATTCTAAGGTGTCTATCGTTGTTGGTAGTTATAGCATCACAATATATTTAATATATATTAATGAAATTTGTGAGCTATTCATGCACTGCTTTTAGCAGTAGTCACTTCGGACTGTTGAGTCTGTCTATTAGTGTGACAGAATTTTGCTACAATGTATGCACTTAAAGTATCTTATTCAGAGCATGCAGCTGCTATGCTCCTGAATGTTGCCAATTGTTGCAGTGTGATACTATTGTAACATAGGCTACTTTATCAGTACTTGCTTCAAATGGCTGTTAAAATCTGTACTATTGCAGCTACACTATTGTTCATATAGATTATAGTAGTGTAAACGCTTGGTATTCACAATGCTTTTACAGCTACATACATTCTATCCTATAGGCTCTGACTGTCTTAATCGTGGCAGTCTATGTAAGCAGGTCTGGATATGACATGCAGGTATGAGCATGTGTCACTGTACTTAATACAGATAGCTGCAATCTATTGTGCCTGATTTTCTTTATTCATTAAACTGCCAGCTGACGTCTCATGTCAATTTATATAATTGCATCATAGCTTTCTGACTGTCTTTAATCGTGGCAGTCTATGTAAGCAAGTCTGGATGTGACATACATATATAACTGTGTTTGATACAGATGGCTACAGTCTATTGAGCCTATTTTTTCTTATCAATAAACTACCAGCTAACGTCTCTAATCAATTAGTATAGTTGCATCATAGCTTCAAACACTAAAAACGCGTGGACACGCTGTGCCCTACACGCGTGTTTCACTGCACTTATGGCAGCTTCGTCAGGGAGCAACAAGAGCGCTTTCCCGTGGACATGTTTAAATCAGATTCGTGCTGCCCAATCAGCATTATGAGTTCAAAGCTCCAATGCCGCCTGCCAATCATATTGCGGCTACGGCCCGGAGCGTCATATGCCGCTTACCAATCAAAGTGCGGCTATGACTCAACGCGTCACATATATCCGCCCGCCAATCAGATGTTTTCCTGTTCGGGCATGTGACGTCCTCGTCCAATCGTGGCGTCTAGATATAAACAATGTTATGTCGATTTGGAACGGGGTTTCTCTCTCATTATGCCCCGGTATCTGTATGAGAAATAATTCTATCTTTATGCCGGTATGAGTTCTTAAGTATTATGTGAAATATAAATCCCACTATTTTCCTCCACCTCACATTAGCCGGGTAATCATATCCTACGTATTCAGGTTTTAGCATTTTCATTTCTTCTTTGAAAATAAATTGAATGAATGCATGTTTCCGGGTCAGTCCTTTTTCTTTATTATTTTAGACCCTGTCACATGCACTGTATATAATCTATATCCCGCTTTCATATGGCATTTAGATGTCTCTAATATACATACATCCGCATATATATATAGATAGAGTTAGGGGTTCAAGTCCCCGTCGGGCTATAGATTATTGGTAAATTCTTTACATAGAAGACTTGATCTTTCAAGGGTCCGGTATATTAAAAGTTAGTATTACTGTAAAATGAATTCTCGGATTTTAGAGTGATCAGGCTTATTCCACACTTCATATCCATACATGTATGACATATGTGTTTGTTCACCTATCATGTAGATTGCACAATAGTATATGCCCGTCAGATTATAGTAATGAAACCATATTTATTTGATTCATACGCTGATGTCATAAATTATATTGTTCGGCATTGAATTCCGTGTATAGAACCTCCTAAGTATTTTCAAATATCTAATTATATGTTGAATATTAATAAATAAAACTGATAATCAGTATTAAAAAGGCTGAGTGATGGTAGTGCCACTAGGGAAAGTGATACAGTGAACATGGTAGATAATAAGAAGAGAAGATATATATATATATATATATATATATATACATATATATATATATATATATAAGAAGATTTAGTGCTGGCCGTGCTACAGAAGGATGTGACCAAATGGTAGTGTAAATATCTAAAATGATATATCGATGTGATGGGGTAGTAATGTAATTGTGACAATAATTATTATGAAAAATAAAAACGCAACTAGATAAATAAAAAGTGAACAAACAAAAGTGAAAAAACAAATAACACACACTAGTGATGGTGAAAAGGTATCAGGACATCTATATATAATTTAATATAATTGTGATACTTTCTACACTGTAATATTGAGTATAGGAGGAGTTAAATGTCAAAGGGATTGTGTATCTCTCAATAAAACAATCCTTAGATATTCAATATGTACCGTACATATATCTCTTATAATAGAATTGCCTTGCTTTGTTCTTACAAACATGGGTTCAATTCACAAAGGGAATATAGCTATTTGACTCATTCATCCCATGCGGGTATACACTATTAAGCAGGAAAATCATTTTGGTTTCAAATTTCAGTAATTCCTGATCTAGATCTCCCCCTCTGATGCCAAGTTGTATATGTTTGATCCCAAAGGCTTTGAGGCCTGTTGGGTCTCCATTGTGATGGTTTAGAAAATGTCTGGCTACAGGTGGTAAGGGTTTAAACCTAGTTAGATCTTTTTTGGCATTCCGGATACTGCCAATATGCTCTAAAAGTCTAACTTTCAAAGGTCGTGACGTCTTTCCGATGTATTTTTTACTACAGGGGCATTCGAGATGGTAAACCGTGCCTATTGATGTGCAGGTGATTTTGGAGGATATAATCCATTTCTTTCCATATTTATCTGTGAATTGTTTCGTAGGGATCATAAACTTACAGGCCTTGCAATTACCGCAAGGAAATGACCCTTTCTTTCTCACATCATTTGATATAAGTGGGGAAAGATGGCTGTGTACTACCTTATCCCTCAAGTTGGGTGATCTTCGCCAACTGGTTAATGGTTTATCAGGAAGCAGCCTGGCTAAATCTTCATCAGTATGAAGGACAGGCCAGTGTCTGGTTAGAATGGTGTTAATTTCCCTCCAGTACGTATTGAAGGTTCCTACATATCTAATGGGTTCTTCTTTTTTGCATTTGATTCTTGGCGTTAATAGGGAGTCTCGCTGGTAGGTCTCAACTTCCTTAATAGATTTTTTAATCAATCTATTGCTGTATCCTCTCTTTTTGAAGCGTTCACTTAACTCGTTCTGCCTTAATCGAAAGGTATCTTCAGTGGAACAGTTCCTTTTAGTTCTTAAGAGTTCCCCTTTAGGAATGCCTTTAATAGTTGCTGGGAGGTGGGAACTTGTTGAATGCAGTAAACTGTTGGTAGCTGTGGGTTTTCTGTAAAGATCTGTTAAGATATTCCCATCCTCATCAATCTGGATGGTTATATCTAAAAAGTTGATAGATCTTTGACTGGCTTCCAACGTTAGCTTTAGATTGAGATGATTGATATTCAGAATATCAATGAATTCCCGCAGCTCTCTGGAGGGGCCTTCCCACAATATCAGGATATCGTCAATGTACCTCAGATATACCAGAATGTTATTGGTATATCTCTCCAACGATTCCTGGAAGACCACCTCCCTTTCCCACCACCCCAGGTAGAGGTTGGCGTACGTGGGGGCACATGCTGTCCCCATCGCCGTCCCTCTAACCTGGAGGTAATGGCGCTCATTACAGGTGAAATAGTTGTGGGAAAGTAAAAATTCCAGCAATTCAACAAGAAAGTCATTTCGTTCGTTTTGAGCCTCCATATTGAGAAAATATTTGGTGGCTGCAATGCCATGTTTATGGTTTATGCTTGTATAGAGACTCTCCACATCACATGTCACAAGCCACACCCCCGGGCTGACATTCAAGTTGTTTAATTTGTTCAGGACGTCCATTGTATCTCGTACATACGAAGGAAGGGTGGTGACGTGTTTACGTAGATAATGATCTACGAAGATGCTGGCATTTTCCGTCAGACTGCCCATCCCTGAAAGGATTGGTCTTCCTGGAGGTTTTCTCTCATTTTTATGTATCTTCGGCAGTAAGTAAAGTGTCGGTGTTTTAGGTTTGGTCATTTTCAAAAATTCCCAATCTTTTTTGGTTATGACGTTGTTGTTATATGCCCTCTGAACAAGATTGTTATATTGTTGAAGATACGTATTTGTGGGATTAAAATAGAGTTTTTTGTAACAGCTTGTGTCCCCCAGCTGTCTCTCTAGTTCTTCTAAATATAGATTTCTTGGCCATAATACTATATTGCCCCCTTTATCTGAGGGCTTTATTATGGTATCTTGCCACTCTGTGATCTCCTTGAGTGCCGATCTTTCTTCTGTATTTAGATTATCAATGTGATATTTGTTAGATGAACATAGTGAGTCTAAGTCTTTGGACACAAGTCTGAGAAAGACTTCTATTTGAGGACAAATCTTCATGTCTGGAAGGAATTTGGATTTTCTAGTTATCCGTGATCTATCTTCCACCTCTTTGTCATTAATTTGGGTTAGATTGGATTCAGCAGAGAGTTCTTCCAAAATTTGTAGGGTCATGAGATCATCAGTGTCCATATTGCTTGTTGAGGGGTTGGCATTTCTACTCCCCTGACTGGAGAAGAATTTTTTCAACAAAATCTTCCTAGTAAATAATTGAAGATCCTTTTCACATTCGAAGCGGTCTGGTTTTCGTGTAGGGGAGAAGGATAATCCTCTACTAAGAACAGATATTTGGTTGTTGGTCAGAGTTCTTTCCGTTAAATTGACGATTTTTAATTCATCCGTTATCTCTTCTGAATATAAGCCAACTTGAGAGGTTACTTCCTGTATTGTCTCCTCTCCCTGGGTTCCTCTCGCCAGTCTAGGGTATCTCTCTTTCTTCTTCCTCCCCTGGCCTCTCCTGATTTTTCGCCCTCTGTATTTTGTGTGGCTCTGGAGTATTTTGGGCCCTTCTCTAAAAAATCCCGTTTAAAAGTCTTTTTGATGGTTCCGGTATTTGGGCCTTCACTTTCTGATGAATCCATCTCAGAGGTAGAGTAATTACTGGATCGGTTGGTTCTATAACGCTGGGTAGGTATATTCCATTTAAACACTCTGTTTGATGCGTAATCATTTTTGTCCCTCTGAAATTTCCTACGTTTCTTTTCAATTATGTCTTTCTCATACTCTTCTACATCCTTCCTATATTTTTCATATCTTAACTGAAACTGTTCTAACGATTCAAAGTTCTTCAATTTTTCTCCTAGTATGGTAATTTCCTGGTTCAATTGGGTGAGTATTATTTCGTCATGCTTCATGAGAATCTTAATTAGGTCATTGGAACATTGAGTCAGGACTCCCTCCCATTCTTTTTTAAGTGTATCATTCGCTAGCTCATAAGCAGGAAATAGTTTAGGTCTTAGACCTCTCGGAATTAATTTATTCCGTAAGTAGTTTTCAAAAGTGCTTCTGTTCCAACTGGTTTTACTTTGTTTCATAAGGGCTGTTTTTAAATTATATAGATCCTCAGTCCAGTTGGGATCATTTAGGTCCAGTTGACTGAGATTAGAATTGAAAATGGAGTCAATGTCGTTTTTCAATTTATCTCGTCTATTTTCCAGATCTCGAGTGAGACTAAATGTAGACATGATTTATGGGTGAGCGCTCTAATGAAAAATTCAAGGAATTTTGAGTAATCTATTAAGTTTAGAGGTGCTAGATACAAAAAAAGACTGGTCAAGGCGACCAGTAAAATTGTACACAGAACTGGATATCCGCACACTCAAACAATCAGTGTTATAATGATCTTGAGTGAATGTATATGATTCATCACCATACACTCACTTGTATAACCCCTATTTTATATTATACACAATATGAATTGAAATTAGGGGGTGCAGTCAACTACAGTTTATCAAGACTGTTTAGGAGAAAAAGAAGAGGGGATTCTGTATTGTCGACGCACAGAAAAATTTATTAATTCTAAAAAATAGCCTTTATTAGATATGTATTAAAATATGAATATGATTAATTCATTCCCAACTACAGTGAAACATAGAATTAAAATCACAGACAAACAGGTAAGTGAATCTAAACAAAAGATTGAAAATGTGTAAATAAAGATTTTAAAAAGCGTGTCCACGTGTGTTTGCAAGTATGTCTTAGTATTCGGGGGTTACTATATTGGTACAGACACCATCAATGTTTCTACATCCATCCAATGTTATTCGGCCACTGTCAACATCAACAGTGTCGGTACATACATATAATGTCGACCACTATTTGAATCTAAGATGTCTGTGTCTATTGTTTTGAATTCCAAACACTTTGGGATCGTATATAAGGTGAAACTTCAAGTTCCTCACTTTTGTTATTTATGGTGACTATAGGTCATCTGTGGATATACTCACAGATCTGATCCTCTTAGAATCTATTTCTGATATATTGAGAGCCTCTCACATTGGCTGTCAATATTATTGGGGTATCTATGCATGAAAACATACAGCTTCAGAGAGTATATTATTCCCTGCTTATATAAAGAACAACTGTCTTATACAGTGATGTTATTTGTATATATGGTGTCCACCTGTGTTACACAGATTTCAAAGATACTGCTTGTGTTAGGGGTGTTGCAGCCCCAATTGTACTAGTTAGAGAACAACTGTCTTATACAGTGATGTTATTTGTATATATGATGTCCACCCGTGTTACACAGATTTCAAGGATACTGCTTGTGTTAGGGGTATTGCAGCCCCAATTGTACTTCCAAAGCAGACCGTTTATCAATACGGTTTATTCCTTATACATCAAATATTAGCCATGGTGTCCAACTATATTACACATATTTCACAGATACTGCTTATATTAGGGGTATTGCAGCCCCAATTATACTTCCAAAACAGACCGTTTATCAGTACGGTTTATTCCTTATGCTTCAGATATTAGCCATACCATTTAGCTGATGATGTTATTATACTGTATAATAGTTTTAGTTTTTAAATTTTAAACAAGCTGATTCTCATGCATAGTACTCTCAATTAACAATAAGGGATAGGTCTTATTTACTTATATAAGTAAAGGGGTGATCAGAAATTATCAAAAATTATCAGAGAATATAGTGACCCATATATATATTCATTAGATCCACATTTATTAAACTCAGAATGATGTGTGTTTTGTTACAGATATTTAATGGTGTTTATCATTGGATAGAGTTTTGGTTTTACACTGTGCCCCAAATTCTAAGGTGTCTATCGTTGTTGGTAGTTATAGCATCACAATATATTTAATATATATTAATGAAATTTGTGAGCTATTCATGCACTGCTTTTAGCAGTAGTCACTTCGGACTGTTGAGTCTGTCTATTAGTGTGACAGAATTTTGCTACAATGTATGCACTTAAAGTATCTTATTCAGAGCATGCAGCTGCTATGCTCCTGAATGTTGCCAATTGTTGCAGTGTGATACTATTGTAACATAGGCTACTTTATCAGTACTTGCTTCAAATGGCTGTTAAAATCTGTACTATTGCAGCTACACTATTGTTCATATAGATTATAGTAGTGTAAACGCTTGGTATTCACAATGCTTTTACAGCTACATACATTCTATCCTATAGGCTCTGACTGTCTTAATCGTGGCAGTCTATGTAAGCAGGTCTGGATATGACATGCAGGTATGAGCATGTGTCACTGTACTTAATACAGATAGCTGCAATCTATTGTGCCTGATTTTCTTTATTCATTAAACTGCCAGCTGACGTCTCATGTCAATTTATATAATTGCATCATAGCTTTCTGACTGTCTTTAATCGTGGCAGTCTATGTAAGCAAGTCTGGATGTGACATACATATATAACTGTGTTTGATACAGATGGCTACAGTCTATTGAGCCTATTTTTTCTTATCAATAAACTACCAGCTAACGTCTCTAATCAATTAGTATAGTTGCATCATAGCTTCAAACACTAAAAACGCGTGGACACGCTGTGCCCTACACGCGTGTTTCACTGCACTTATGGCAGCTTCGTCAGGGAGCAACAAGAGCGCTTTCCCGTGGACATGTTTAAATCAGATTCGTGCTGCCCAATCAGCATTATGAGTTCAAAGCTCCAATGCCGCCTGCCAATCATATTGCGGCTACGGCCCGGAGCGTCATATGCCGCTTACCAATCAAAGTGCGGCTATGACTCAACGCGTCACATATATCCGCCCGCCAATCAGATGTTTTCCTGTTCGGGCATGTGACGTCCTCGTCCAATCGTGGCGTCTAGATATAAACAATGTTATGTCGATTTGGAACGGGGTTTCTCTCTCATTATGCCCCGGTATCTGTATGAGAAATAATTCTATCTTTATGCCGGTATGAGTTCTTAAGTATTATGTGAAATATAAATCCCACTATTTTCCTCCACCTCACATTAGCCGGGTAATCATATCCTACGTATTCAGGTTTTAGCATTTTCATTTCTTCTTTGAAAATAAATTGAATGAATGCATGTTTCCGGGTCAGTCCTTTTTCTTTATTATTTTAGACCCTGTCACATGCACTGTATATAATCTATATCCCGCTTTCATATGGCATTTAGATGTCTCTAATATACATACATCCGCATATATATATAGATAGAGTTAGGGGTTCAAGTCCCCGTCGGGCTATAGATTATTGGTAAATTCTTTACATAGAAGACTTGATCTTTCAAGGGTCCGGTATATTAAAAGTTAGTATTACTGTAAAATGAATTCTCGGATTTTAGAGTGATCAGGCTTATTCCACACTTCATATCCATACATGTATGACATATGTGTTTGTTCACCTATCATGTAGATTGCACAATAGTATATGCCCGTCAGATTATAGTAATGAAACCATATTTATTTGATTCATACGCTGATGTCATAAATTATATTGTTCGGCATTGAATTCCGTGTATAGAACCTCCTAAGTATTTTCAAATATCTAATTATATGTTGAATATTAATAAATAAAACTGATAATCAGTATTAAAAAGGCTGAGTGATGGTAGTGCCACTAGGGAAAGTGATACAGTGAACATGGTAGATAATAAGAAGAGAAGATATATATATATATATATATATATATATACATATATATATATATATATATAAGAAGATTTAGTGCTGGCCGTGCTACAGAAGGATGTGACCAAATGGTAGTGTAAATATCTAAAATGATATATCGATGTGATGGGGTAGTAATGTAATTGTGACAATAATTATTATGAAAAATAAAAACGCAACTAGATAAATAAAAAGTGAACAAACAAAAGTGAAAAAACAAATAACACACACTAGTGATGGTGAAAAGGTATCAGGACATCTATATATAATTTAATATAATTGTGATACTTTCTACACTGTAATATTGAGTATAGGAGGAGTTAAATGTCAAAGGGATTGTGTATCTCTCAATAAAACAATCCTTAGATATTCAATATGTACCGTACATATATCTCTTATAATAGAATTGCCTTGCTTTGTTCTTACAAACATGGGTTCAATTCACAAAGGGAATATAGCTATTTGACTCATTCATCCCATGCGGGTATACACTATTAAGCAGGAAAATCATTTTGGTTTCAAATTTCAGTAATTCCTGATCTAGATCTCCCCCTCTGATGCCAAGTTGTATATGTTTGATCCCAAAGGCTTTGAGGCCTGTTGGGTCTCCATTGTGATGGTTTAGAAAATGTCTGGCTACAGGTGGTAAGGGTTTAAACCTAGTTAGATCTTTTTTGGCATTCCGGATACTGCCAATATGCTCTAAAAGTCTAACTTTCAAAGGTCGTGACGTCTTTCCGATGTATTTTTTACTACAGGGGCATTCGAGATGGTAAACCGTGCCTATTGATGTGCAGGTGATTTTGGAGGATATAATCCATTTCTTTCCATATTTATCTGTGAATTGTTTCGTAGGGATCATAAACTTACAGGCCTTGCAATTACCGCAAGGAAATGACCCTTTCTTTCTCACATCATTTGATATAAGTGGGGAAAGATGGCTGTGTACTACCTTATCCCTCAAGT